>NC_133407.1:142193076-142515192 GCF_049350105.2 Macaca mulatta | reverse complement strand
CTATTTTCATGAATTATCCTTGTTCTCATCTTTGGGGAAATTATAAGCAGTTAAGTGAGGACAGAGCTGAGAATGTGGATAGGACATTTGGAGGTGCGGTTTCTAACTCAGGTTCTGTTGCTGACTTGCTCTGGCCCTCTAGTAAGTCACATGTCGTGACCTTGGTTGGGTTATTTGTAAAATGCCACACACACAGCCCAGAGCTGCAGTATGAAGTTGCTGAAAGGGTTACAGTGATGAACTTTGTAAACATGGAATCTTCAAAAGTGAAGGGCACTGTTATGGAACACTGTCTCTACCTTGAATTTGTTTGCATGGCATAATGCATCCAATTCTTAGAATAGTTGGGGAGAAGAGTAGCATGGCTAAAATCAGGCAATGATTTACACCTCCTTTCTTACCTAGCCTTTTTATCATAGCTTTGGAATCAAAATAATTCCACAAATCTTCATTACCTTTCAGTTCTGCTAAGTAACTCTGGCTGTATGCAAGGGCAAAAGAGTCAGGGCCAAGAGGTTATAAACATCAGCTATAATGAACTCCAACATGAGCTCTGTCTCAGAGTTGTGAAAGCCATTCCTTTATCCTGACCTGAACTCCAACTGTGAACTATTTTTCTCTATAGTTCAGCTGCCCTGAATTTTAGATTATTTTGTTGGTATCCCTCTTGCATTGGCACGTGGTAATAGTTCAATTGCCTTATTATCTTGGAATCCCACCCCTGGCTTTTGCCCTGCACTTGAGAAATTTAGATCCAAAAGAGCAAGTCTCACATCTTCTCTGGAACAAGTAGCTCTAGGTGGTGAATCCATAATATAATGAAGCGTTCCTGTGTGTGTCCTGTCTCAGTCTTAGTGCTAGACAAATTCAGGGAAGGGGAGAGTATAGGATTGGTTTACCTATTCCAGTGAGAAACAGCTAGAACAACTGCTCCCTAAATCCCGCAAATATTTTCAGATTAATCTTAAAGCCTCAGTACGTATCCTTCCCTCCTCTAAGACCCTTCAATAACTCCCCAGTTGTATCACTCGTTTTCACCGCATACTAAACCACTCTAAAACTTAGTGGACTAAAACAATGAATTATTATTTCTCATAATTCTGAGAGTTGCTTAGATCCTTCTGGTGTGGGTCACTTCTGCTGGGGCTGGTGTGTCTAGGATGGCCTCACTCATAGGTGTAAAGGTGGGTAGGCTGGTTGGCATGGGAGCCTTTTGGGGAAAGCTTGTCTTTGGTGTACCTGGTCTCTCATCCTCTGGTAGGCGAAGCCTTGGCTTCTTCAAATGTGATCTTAGGGTTCCTAAGTGCAGCAAGAGAAGGAAAGCCCCATTATGCAAGTGCTTCTCAGGCTTTGCTTGTATCACATTTGCTAATGTACCGTTAGCCAAGCCCAGAATCACAACATGGATATAGAGAGCTCCGATTCTTGCAGGGGCTCATCACTTACCACACCGTGTAATAAGGTCCAGGATTCTCAATGAGATATTAATTTATTCCAACTGCAATCTACCATCCCAACGTACCAGACACTGCTTGCACTTGCACTCCAGCCAAACTGAACTTCTTGCTTTTTCTAGTTGGTAGCATACATTCTGGTCTTCATTATTCATGCACATCTCTCTGCTGGGATACGTTTCTTCTGCTTGCCACTTGGCCAGATTTACCAGAGAACAAAAATGTATTAAGCCCCTGCAATGTGCTAAGTATGCTAGGTTCCAGAGAAACAATGAATATAGCCTATGGTTCCCAGAAACTCAGAGGCTACCTATCCTCAAAGAGCCGGTTCAACTGTTGCCTCTTTAAAACCTTCATGATACCCCCTCAATAAAAGTAAACTTTATCCCTTTTTAACCTCTTTTGTTAATTTAATGGTCTTTTCATTGTTCTGATCAGTTACTATATTATATTATAGTTAACAATATCTGTGTATATTTCCTCTATTCATTCATTCAATATTTATTGTGACCAGCCATGTGCCAGGCATTGTGCTAGGAGCCAGGGATCTAGGGAAATAGAAGATACTACTGGTGTCCTGCCCATTTTCCTGAGGGCATTGGCTGTGTCAGTGCCTGCTGCTGATGTTCTATGCAAGCTCCTGCAACTCGCTGCCTGGGGGCTTTCTATCAGGTACCCAGGGCAGGTGGAAGTGCCAAAGAATCAATGTGCCAAGAGCAGCCCTCACCCAAGAGTGAATGGGAATTAGTAGATTAACAGCCCTGCTTCCTCGCTCGCTCAACTCTTACCTTCGTGCAAACACGGACATGCTGGGTAGATAAGCACCCAGCTCGCTCACCATTCCAGTGGGAAATCCCTGAAGCATGCTGTCCTAGAGGATCCTAATGGGACTGGGCCTCAGCCACCCACAGCAGTAGCAGGCTAGACACTGCATTCACCACTCCCTCCCCCTTTCCTGCTGTGTTTCCCTAGTCCCCTACTCCTGCCTCCTGGGACCACCGCCAAATGAACTCATTGCTCTCAAATCCTTGTCTCGCGGTGCTTCTGGAGCAATCCAGCCTAAGCCAAGAGATGAGCACGGAAGTCAGTTTCTATTCTTACGTAATTTATTGTTTATTAGGCGATTCAAACAAGAGAATGGGTAATTACAATACAGTATAAGAGCTAACATTTATTGTGTAGTCTAAAAGCAATTCTAATAAAAATAAGAAACATTATTCCTACTTTATTCCCACTTTACATATAAGGAAATCAAGGCTTAGAGAGGTTAAGGAGTCGCCCAGGAGCAACACAGACTGATAGCTTTTGGGGATTTCATTTCAGGTTTATAAGATTTCAGAGCCAGAACGCTGCCATTTAGTTACCTGCCTCTCACTTAGTTCTTCCTCCTTCATTGGCAGATGGCTTCAGAAGAGTTTAATTTATTAAAAAATGTTAACAGAGATTGAACTCATGGGCCATAAGCATCACCCAGGTGTCTAATTAATGGTTACAATCCATCACGTGGAAACTTGGCACAGAGTAGTGAGGCTCTGGGGCCCAGAGCTGCTCAGGCCCTGAGATACGTGCCTCCCTCTAAGCCAATTGGTGGCTTACAGCTAACCCCCTTTCTCCAAATGCCAGCTAGGTCCCGGGAATGCACAGGTCACTTCCTGTAGCAGAGCCAGAGGGCCCTGACATCTTGGATAACAGCAGCTCCTAGGATTGTCTGCTCCCAAGTGGTCAAGGCCCCCAGACTCCCAGCTCACTGTAATATTGTGATGAGGGCAGGCTCTTTCACCTCTACTTCCCAGGTCACTGATGGCAGCAGCTCAGCATGGACAGCTAATTGCTCCATTCTCCAAATGACGCTTTTGTCTGTTTCAGGTCACCAGGGCACCCTTTCCCATGGGAAGTCAGAGAGGCTGCTTATTGCTGAGAGCTGGCCTTGTGGGGAGCACAGCACTGGGCACCTGGGGAGAACCAGGTAAGCAGCTTCAGGCTAATAGCCCTGGACTGGTGTTTAGCAGAGATGTCACTCACAGTTCGGATGCAGCACCTGGAAGGCCAGCAACCTGTCTTACTTTCCCCCTTCTCCTCAGATTAAAAGCAAGCATGTAAGCAACAAAACTCCAAGACAACAAACCCCAAAATCATGATAAATTATTCCATTCTGTCTTTACCAATTGCTATGGATGATAAAACCTAGATTTGAGCTTCTGTTCTACCAATCCCTGGCTGTGTGATTTCGAACAAATGGCCTTGCCTCTCCCACTCTCTGCTTCTTCAGAGGTCAAGTGGAGAAACTACTTTAAGGCCGTGCAGTGAATGTGGCACAGCTGAGCCTTTATCTTCATTGGTATCAAAACACACATTGCTCCCTCTTAGAAAGGGGTTTGGCGCATAGTAAGGGCTCAATAAGTTGAACTCTAGCTCATCGCACTGCCGCTGCGGGGAATCTGTGAAAGAGGTATGAAGTATGTGCTCATTGCGCTCAGCAGCTTTCTTTCTGTCTTAAACTTCACACACCCAGAATCCTTTACATCTTTCCCCTGTACCCCATCACACCTGCTCCTTCAAAAGAGCCTGGAATTTGGACTCCAAAATTCAGAAATTCTTGGATGTGGGTTCCTGCTCTGCCACTTCCTGGCTGCATGATGGTGGTTGCATACTTCTACTGTCTGCTTCTCAATTTCTCATTCTTTAAAAAGAAAGCATTGGTCTAAATGATCTATACGTTCCTTTCTTGGTTTAAAAGATAAATCTGATGTCAGGTGATCAGGATGATAGTTTCCAGGTGTGTGCACTGGGGCACGCCTTTGTCTTGCCTAAGTCTGCAGTCACTTGTAAAATGGGAATCATGAAAGCCCTTGCCTCAAAGGTAGTTGTGAGAATGAATTAGTGCAAGTGAAGCGTTTCTTAGGACAGCACCTGGACCGTGCCATTGTCAGTAGCACCAGTAGCTATAATATTCTCAATCTAAGATTCTATAATCTAGGATCAAGTGGATCATTTCTACCCTCAACCTGAATTTCAGTTATGGTGTTTTCTTTCCCTGGAGGCAGTTGCTTTATAGAGACATAGTTAGCTGTTAAAAGGATTTCAGTCAAAAGGAAGTATTTCAGAGGTTTTCCAAGCTCCCTGGAAATCATGCCTCTTGGGCATCTGCCTGCCTCAACAATCTGTAAAACCTGTTTCGTGTGGAGCAACCAGGTAGTTAGACCAGGAGGTCAGATTTTTTCTTAGAGGATCTCTGTGGAATCCCAAGAAGTGCAGACCAAAGTATTCAGTGTATGTGTGCTTGTGTGTGTGTCTGTGTGTGTATGTGTGTGTGTATGTGTGTGTGTGCTGGGGGAAGAAAGTGGAGGAGCTTGACTGAAGATGCAACTCAGCCCTGGTCTGACATTTTCTTTTTAGAATTTAGAAAGGCTTCCGATGCCTTTGCTTTCTCTCGGAGAGGCCTGCTTGGCATTCTTATTCAAATCAGACCCCAATCAGAGGGGAGTATACATCAGTCTGTCAGACACGCTTGCGTGTGTGTGGGCTTTAATTACCCTGTGCCTTCCGACCGTTCACACCCAAAGGAAATCACTGCAGTGCAGGATCTGGACTATATTCTCAAAGGAAGCACTCAGTGAATAGAAAGTGCAAAACCTGTGAAATGTGATGGAAATTGGCATGCAGTCATAGATGGAGGCAGGCCATGGAAACTCAGTCAGGGTGACTCACAGGACCCAGGAGAGAAACTTACTGGACAGTACATTTTCCCAGGAGTCACTTATTTGATATTTTCACTTGTGATCTGTAAGCTTCTATGACTGAAGTCCTTCTAATGATAGGAGCACAGTCTCATGTGGTTCAAAGGAACCTTCGTGGGCACATGGCCTAATCATCCATCTGAAGTCCGAATCCCCAGTGCCTTAGTCAGGGTTCTCCAGAGAAACAGAATCAATAGAATATATATAAATGCATCAAAGGGAAGATTTATTCTAGGAATTCGCTCACTTGGTTATGAAGGTCAACAAATTCCACGACCTGCTGCTAACTGGGGAACCAGGAAAGCCAGTGGTGTAATTCAGTTTGTGTTTGAAGACCATGACTCGGTGGGTTTGGGTGATGGTATAAATTCTAGTTTGAGTCCAAAAGCCTGAGAACCAGGAGCTTCCATGTCTATAGGCAGGAAAGATGGACATCTCAGTTCAAACAGAGAAAGTGAGTTTTCCTGTCCCTTGCCTTTTTGTTCTGTCTGAGCCCTTAGTGAATTGGATGATGCCAGCCTATGTTGCTGAAGACTGATCTTTCTTACTCAGTTTACTGATTCAAATGCTAATTAATCTCCTCCAGAAACACCCTCACAGTCACACTCAGAAATAATGTTTTATCAACTCTATGGGCATTCCTTAGCCTTCTCAAGTTGACACCTAAAATGAACCATCATATAATGTTTGCTTGAATGTCTCCAGCAGCAAAATAGTTACCTGGTCCATTCCATCTTTGTTCAGCTATCTTAAAAAGTTCTTCCATCACAAAGTACTATTCCTGAAGCTTCCATCTTTTGCTTCTGGAACCTTTTTGGACCACCCAGAACATCTATATGAATGCTTCCCAAAATTTAGTCATGTATGTATCCCACTTTACAATTGTTTTATATCTGAGTACTACCTGTAATGCTATTCACTTAATACTTTTTAATTGACTTACTTTTTTAACTTAAATACTTTAGTTTTATCATAAGAAAAATTACCTATGAAACTATGGCTTTGAAAGGGGAGTACATACATATACCGTGTAAAATCATCTTGTACACCATGAGGGGCGGCACATCATTTGTCTATACTTCACGTAACACAGTCTTATTGTACTTAATTAAATGAAATAAATGGGGGGGCATTAATGTTGAGCAATTATTCTGTGCCAGATACACAGTAGGTGCTTCACATGTTATCTCAATGAATACTTTGGTACTCAGGGTAACCCTCTGAGCTGTGTTATCTCTATACTTGTTTTACACATGAAAGAGTGGAAATTCAGAAAGGGGAAATCCTTGTCTGAAGTTACACAGTTGGTGACTGTAAAGGTTAGGACTTGAATTCATGTCTTCTAGTTTCAAATGCCGCACTTTGCTCACGGGGCTGCAGAATGACTGGGAGTTCTATTTGTCCCAGAAAGAAGGAACTTCCAGTGGCTTCGTGCCTTTCTTTATTGTCTGAGCCAGGGTGGAAGAAGATATATTTTTCTCCAAACAGCTGACTACTGATTAGAACAGTTGTTCATTCTTCAGTGAGTGCTCTTAAACATTCTAAATAGATAGCTCAATTGACAGACATATATGTGGCAGGTGTATTTTAGCCACAAATCCTTTCTCTTGAGAAATGTCTTGGTCTCTAATGGAGCCCAAGGCATGCCAGACACAAATAACAGATGTAGACATAGAATTGGGATAGGGTGGGGGAAGAGACAAGAATCGTTAGTTTTCTAATCCTTTCAGTCCCTTTATAAAATGTGTTCGTGTATCATGTAGTGGGTTAGGGGAGGGGAATGAGAGACAAGATGAGGACAAGTTGCAGGAAATCTGTAGGACCAGTTTGCTTACTCAGGACATGAAAAATTGTTAAGCCACCACAACCCTCAGGAAAGAGAATCCTTTCTTCTGTTATCTCTAGGAGGTATTAATATTCAGGGTTTCCCAAACAGAGCTCTGCAGAATACTGAGGTTTTATAATATCTTAAAAAGAACTCCATGAAAAAGAATCTCACAGCCACATAAATTTGGAAAATAGTCCATACTAAATGGATCTTAACCATTAA
This sequence comes from Macaca mulatta, assembly GCF_049350105.2. Classification (NCBI taxonomy): domain Eukaryota; kingdom Metazoa; phylum Chordata; class Mammalia; order Primates; family Cercopithecidae; genus Macaca; species Macaca mulatta. The sequence continues at coordinate 142,507,951 of NC_133407.1, read as the reverse complement.
AGGCTTTGAGACCAGCTAACTGATAACTTTGTTTAACTCAATGTTTATCAAAATTATTTGATCACTGTCAGGAAAAGATGAAAGACTGAAATGGTCAGAAGAGATTTCTGGGTGTCCCTTTAATTGAATATGAGGCATTAACTACTGCCTTGCTCTTTTGGGTTATCTGATTTTATGAGTCTTGGTTTTTTATTGCCTTTTTTTTCTTTTGAGACAGAGTCTCACTGAGTTGTGCAGGCTGGAGTGCGGTGGTGCCATCATGGCTCACCACAGCCTCTAACGCTTGGGCTCAACTGATCCTCTCACCTCAGCCTCCTTAGTAGCTGGGACTAGAGACGTGTGCCACCGCATCTGGCTAATGTTTAAAATTTTTTGTGGAGACGGGGATTTCACTTTGTTGCCCAGGTTGGTCCCAAACTTCTGGCCTCAAGCAGTCCTCTCCTCTCACTGCAGCCTCCCAACGTGATCCACTCTGCCTGGCCAAAATAGTGCCTACCTCATGGGGTGGTTTGAGACTTCTGTAAGATTTTTATTTTGTTTATAGAGAAACGGTCTGGCTCTGTCGCCAGGTTGGAGGGCAGTGGCACAATCATAGGTCACTGCAGTCTCAAACTCCTAGCCTCAAGTAGTCATCCCATCTCAGTCTCCCAAAGTGCGGAGGTTACAGGCATGAGCCATCATCGCACCTGCCTTTTGTTGTCTTTGACCAAGCTATTTTACAAATCTGTAAATTGTAGGAAACTAATAGTAATGCAAATGATTCTTGTACTTGGAAGTACAATTGCATGTTTTTATTTGGTGGAGTTGCCAGGTTACACCTGCTGGCAGGTTGATTTCAGCACTCCTGGTTGCCTCTGTGTTCTTTGGATTTCCCTTTGTTCTCAGTTTTTACGTCTTACTTATTCCCTCATTATTTGATGAGCTAAATAAAATCTTTGACACATTTTAATTTTACATTTGCAGGAGAGGCATGATTTTTCCTTTTTTCTAAAAATTATCTTTTCATACACAGAACTTCCTTTTGTTTCTTGCCTGTTATTAGTTTTGTCTCTTCACATACCTACGTGTCTAGCCCTGTGCCCTACCAATTCTGGCTCCTGGTTTCTCTTTGTCCTCTAGTTTGTTATCTCTAAGTCTGACTCCTGCAGTAACTGACTTCCTTCAGGTTCTCAGGACTCCCTCCTTGTAATGCCTGTGGGTCAGGTAGCCTAAGAAAGCTCACCATCTGACATGGTTTCCTTGCTCATCCTTCCCAGAATACACTTTCCTTTTCTTCTTGTCTTTTCTTTTCCTTTTTTTTTTTTTTTTTTTTTTTTGAGAAAGACTCTAGCTCTGTTATCCAGGCTGGAGTGCAGTGGTGTGATCTGTGCTCACTGCAACCTACACCTCCCAGGTTCAAGTGATTCTCATGCCTCAGCCTCCCCAGAACCTGGATTTACAGGTGCGTGCCACCACATCTGGCTAATTTTTGTATTTTTTTTAGTAGATATCGGGTTTTACCGTGTTGCCCAGGCTGGTCTTGAACTCCTGACCTCAAGTCATCCACCTGTCTGGGCCTCCCAAAGTGCTGGGATTATAGGCGTGACCCACCACACCCGGTCCCACTATTCCTTTTTCCACATTCACTTCTGGCATCATTTTCTCCTTGTCCTGAGTTGCCATCACCTAATCTTTGTGTATCCAAATCCTTCCTATCCTTCCAGACCCAGTCCCTCTCTCCATGCAGCTGTCCATGGCTTTCCCAGCCTGAATTACTTTATTCCTGTGCTGCTGAAATGCCTTGACATTTCATATCCCCCATGTGGCCTTCTTCATATACTTCCTGATGTCATGTCATTTAAGAATCTCAACCAATTCCAGAAGGGGGAACACAATTTATATTTTTTGATGGAAGAAATATAAAGCTGGTTCTAGTCCATGAATTTGTTCTCACCGAACCAAAATGGGGTATGTGTGGGGGTGCAAGTAGTATCTTTAGAAAGGGCTCCCAAGGGAGACTGGTGTGCATGACAGGGAACCAAGGAATGGGAGGAAGCCAAGCGAAGGTGAAGTCTCATGCGGAACCTTTCAGAGGCTGTGTTCAGCCTGATCCCATGGGAGCTCTGCGGCATAAGCTATGTGCGGAGTTGTCCTGACTGGGGAGCACCCCTGAGTTGTTGGCTGGAGGCCATCCAGGCACTTCCTGGGCATTGGTGAGTGCAAAGTGGTTCAAGTTACCTGAGGGAAGTCCTCAAAAGATCATCTGTGGGTGCTGGTTGCTGGAATCAAGATTATACAAGAACGAGATGCACAGAAATGTTAAACAGGAACCCGGAGCACCAACAGTGTCTACGATGCTCTGCTTCCTAAGAAATTTTTAAAAATTGGTGTAAAGTACACATAACATAAAATTCACCATCTTAGCCACTTTTAAGTGTACATTTCAGTGGCATTAAGTGCATTCACATTGTCATGCTGCCGTCACCATTATCCAACCACAGAACTCTTTATCTTGCAAAACTGAAGCTACACATTAAACAACAACTCTCCATTCCCCCTCCCTCCAGGCCCTGACAACTACTTCTGTTTTGTATCTCTATGAATTTGACTACTCTAGGTACTTCCTATAAGTGGACTCATACAGAATTTATCCTTTTGAGAAACTGTAACATTTTTAGCAAATGCCAATTGTACTTTAAAAAGTAGTGCCCTGAAATATTTACATCACAGAAATGGCCTCTCCAGGCTTTTCTTATTCTTATTGGGCACTAGAGACGCCTCTCTCTCCTGCCAACAATTTCAAATAATAGATAAAAAATGGGCCCAAGAGGACCCTGATTTATGTGGAGTTCTATGACACCTCATCCTACACGTGACATCAAGCTGCCATAAAGTGCCAATTCCAAGGTTCCTCCCAGGCCTGGGACTCAGAATCTCCCATGCTGGGAGTATATGTTCTCTTTAAGAAGATTCTTTCCATGTGGATTTTATGAAGACAGAAAAGCATTTTCAGAATCACCAACCTTAAAAGGGTAGTTTTCAGCCTTGGGTTTAAACCACTGAATGCTACCTTGAAATGATGTTTCTCCCAGGATGCTATCTTCCAAAACAGGAAAGCAGAGCTGATTTTAATGATGGGGAAGTGAGGAAGAGGCCTGAGGACTCAGTCACATCTCACCTTTCTCTGTGATTCCTGCTCTGGCCCCTCAGAGCCCCAAAGCTTTTTGGAAACAGCTTAAAAACTAATGATCTAAAACATAGATATGGAAGTCTTCTTTTCTCTACTCATGTGTGGTAGGTTGACAAATAGCCCCTTAGAAGATATCCACATCAAGTCCCTGGAACTGTGAATGTGACCTCGTTTGGAAAAACGGTCTTTGCAGATGTGATGAAGTTAAGGATTTTGAGATGGGCAGATTGCCTGGATTACTCTGGTTGTCCCTAGATGCTATCATATATATCCTTACAAGAGGGAGGCAGAGGGAGATTCAGACGGAAGAGAAGACACAGACACACAGAGGAGAAGGCGATGTGAAGACAGGCAGAGATTGGAGAGACGCCGCCACAAACCTAGGAAGGCTGGGGCAGCCGCAGGAACTAGAGGAGGCAGGGAACGGACTCTTCCCTAGAGCCCTGGGTGACAGCACGGACCTGCCAGAATTTGGACTTGTAGCCTCTGGAACTGAAAGTTCTATCTTTTTAATCCATCAAGCTAGTGGTAATTTGTTATAGCAGCCATTGGGAACTGATACACCATGTAATTAAAAATAATTTTCAGATGTGTTATAAAATGTCCATAGCCATTCTCTATGAAAACAATTGTTGAGTCTTGTCATCAGCCTCCCCTAGGAAGAAGATGGGCCCAGTATTAACATTTTGGATAGGCAGGAAAATGGAATCAGAAATCTTCCTTTCTTTTTCTTCCTTAAGGGAAATAATAACTATCTTTTCAGCTAATTTGATTTTCAAGTGTCCCCCTATCAACTTAGGCTTTAGAGGAGCTCTTATGTTAGAAGAGATTCAGATAGTTACAGAGTACAAGCCCTTTCTCCAGTCAAATTTCTCCCTGCAAGGACTATATTTTGTTTCTATGCCACGAATCCATTTACATAAGTTCTGTCTTGGGGAGATGGAAATATAAATGACTTGGAAAAAGAGGGCTCTGTCTGCAGTAAGAGATAATGTACCTTTTTATTTTGTTGAAATTAAGCTATTACTGAGTCCACATAATATAAATATTTAAGCATTAAGTGGCATTTTATGCAAATCAATAAATGAGAAGGAAACAGCACTTGCAGAAAAATAAAATCCACTTTTGTGGAAGTAGCAAGGCCACTTCCAGTCAGTTCTTATGTGCAGCATAATCAATAAGATGGCCATGTGCTGTAAAGCTCAAAAACTAAACTGACAAGTAAGTATGCTTTGTTCCTAATCATTCCTAATGCTGGTGTAGTACTTTTACAGCTTGCAAGATGCTTTTGTAGCCATCTGTTATGGGCTGAATTGTGAGCCCCTCCAAATTTCGTATTCTGAAGTCTTAACCCCCAGTATCACAGAATATGATCTTATTTGTAAATAGACTCATTTCAGATGTTAATTAGATAAGATGAGATGAAGCTGAAATAGGGTGGTCCCCTAATCCAATGTGACTGGTGTCCTTATACAAAGGGAAAATTTGGAGATAGACACACATGGAGGAAAGATGATATAAAATAAAACAGGGAGAAGATGCCTGAGGCTTACAGAAGCTGTGAGAGAGATCTGGAACAGATGTTTCCTTCACAGCCCTCAGAAGGAACCAACTCTGTCAACATCTTGACCTTGCACTTCTAACCTCCCAACTATGAGACAATCAATTCATGTTGTTTGAGCCATCCAGGTTGTGACATTTTGTCATGGCAGCCCTAGCAAACTAATACATCAGTAGAGTTTAGGAAGTGATTTCATATCTAGAGACTATTTGCCAAGATCATCTAGAATGAATGCAGGATGAAAACCTGGATCTTCTGATTCCAGTAAAGTGATGTGAAAATTTCAGGTTCTATTAGGTTGAGGTACCAGAGCTGGGTCAGATGAGAGGAACCACTATTGCAGCTGAGGAATATCGTGGGATGACTTAAGTGGAATATCATCCTCTTCTAGCATTGAGACTAGAGAGGTTGAGAACCCTGGGCAGTTAGCATGGACCAAACACAGTCATGAACTTTGAGTCATCTTAAGCAGGTAGGTTATGGGGGTTTGCAGGGATGTGCAAAGTCTAACAAATAGCAATTGGTTTATGGGTCAGAAAGTGGCTAATGGCTGAAGAGGTCAAAGAGTTGATGAGTTAAAGCCAAGCCCAGCTTTCCAGCAGCCCAAGAATATACCCAGAATAGGGCAGGAGCCCTGTCAACCAAGTGTGGGAATCTCTGTGGGACTCAAGGGAGTACGTTCCCAGAAGCAGGGGGTTCCCCCAAAGAGCATATCAGTTGTCCTTGCTCATGACTATTATCCACTCGGTGATTACTTTTGTATGGAGACATGTTAGGGAAATAGTGTGTTGCAAAGAGGACTGGATGCCAATTGACGTTCTCTCCCTGCCTTTGATAGGCCCAGTAGTGAGCCAACAATTGAGGACGACTGCATGGTCTCATGCTACCTTGTGAGGAAGACGTATATCTGATAGATAGAGGAGATCAGTCATGGACTGCTGCTCCCTGAAAGTCAGTTGTGTGTGTGATAATGAAATGTGCAGTCTAATGGGAAGCATAGAAGGTAGATTCTTTGGGTTATGGGAAAGTGAGACTCAGTCAGGGTACCTTAAGGATCCAAGGGTTTATCATATATTGATTCATGGATGAATAAAGAAGACAAGAATATTGGCCATGCAGTTCCTCCTCTCAGAAGCTTGGTTATTGTTTGGATAGTGGAGGGATCTGCACCTCTCAATGACCTGGGTATCACACTGCCCATCAGCAGAGCAAGTACCCCAATTCCTACTCCTGTCCTCTGCTTCTCCTTCCCTCTCCTTCTGTGATTTCTGCCAAAGGAGGCTGCAGGAAACAGAAAACCCAAAATGTGACACAGATATTATGGCCAGTGAAAGTTCTGGGGCAAGATAAAGAGTGTTTCCCAAGGGAAGGCATGGAGAGGTAGATGCCTAGCCAAGTTACTCCTTGAATAACAGCAGAAATATTTTGTTCTGAGAATTTGAGGAAACAAAGTGAGCAAGCTACTGATTCAAATTTAGTTCATTTTTTTAAAAGAATTGGCTATGCACTATACTTGATGCTTTCACCTAAATTATTTAATTTTAAAGCTGAAAGTAGAATTCCTGTTCAAAAGACAATTTAGGGAATGCTTGGATTGATGGCTTCTCTGGAACTCCTCCCTGCACCCCACTTTTTATGGGCAAAAGGCAGACATGGAAAGATCTGAAGCTCTGTGTAATGAAGCTGGTGAATGTCGAATTTCCAAAGACAGCCTGAGAAGGAGGGGTTTTAGCATCCTACAATTTAATCCTTGCAGTGACTCTGTGAGAGGGATACCCTTGCTATCTTTATATCACCAAATGGAAGACTGTGTGCAGTAAGTTTTAGAAATCTGCACAGAGCCGTACAGCTAACTAGTGGCAGAAGAGATTTAAAAACATTCCGTTTGACAATAAAATTTGCACCCTTAATCATTAGGCTGTACTACTTAGAAATATTTGCCTGTTAATATATTTCTCATGCAATAACAATGAATAAATCCGAGATATCTCCAGGTAAATTTCCACTTGACTTGAAGAATCTAGCTTCCCTTTCCAGTGTACAAGAAGTGAGTCTGGTTCACAGACATGCAACCTACATGGTGTTCTTGAAGCTGGTCATTGTGAGGCAGATGAGAGCCTCTGCTTTCTTTCCAAAGAGTGGGTGTAACAGCAACAGAAAAAAATGGCATCACAACAGAGCTGCTTCTTATATTCTTGGCTTAGATTGACTTTGTAATATGTTATGAGCAAGAGAGGGAGGCTGAAAGTTATGTTGTTTTTGAGATAATGCAGTAAACTGGAATGCTTAAGCGATTTTCAGGGAAATTATTTACCAACAAAAAACAGAAAACAGATTGTGTTTAGTGAATTTAAGCAAATGTGTCTTTAATGTGGACTGGACAGCCTATTACTAGAGTGGACTTAGCTAATTGTAAGCTTCTGGACAGACTTATATCCCTCAGGTCATTGGTAGGGAGAGATGGAGTGTCAAATTCTATTTGTGGTAGAGACCATGTGTTGAGCTCAAAAACTTACAAAAATCACTTTTAATTTGCTTCTGCTGTAAGCGGATTATGTAGAATTTGATTTTCACGTTCTGAGGATCTTGCTTCTAACCCAGGCACTGTTACTAGAGCTGTCACAGGGAAGGGAGATGCTCACGTTCTGCAAAGCCAAATCACAGTGTTTCCATTGAATTTAACAGCGGCAGAAGACAGGAGTGTTTTCTCTGGTTGCACTTTGCTTTAAATCCTGAAGAACCTGGAGATATTACACACCTACCTGACTTTGAAAACGGAGGATTCCTGTGGGGTGTTTATTTCTTTCATAACTGCAAGATGAATTGATAGTGTGTGTGCTGGGAGAGAGGAAACAAATAGACCATTTCCAAATGCTTTAGCAATGAATATAACTAAACTGTCTCAAAAAACCAGCCTAGTCAAAATGAGTGCAATTGTTTAAATAAGTCATCTTTATAGGAGAAGCAGTCTGAAAGTATAAGCTGGGAAAAGATCTGTGTGTGTGTGTGTGTGTGTGTGTGTGTGTGTGTTCTTGTGTGCATTTGGGTGTCCGTCTTCAAAGGCTGCGGTTATGTGACAATGCTTCCTTAAATTCTTCAGATAATTTTTCACTGTAGTGTATATCAAATAAAGAAGGATAAGAAAATCTAGCAAACCGTTGTGTAGTTCAGGATGCAGCCTATACGTTGTGCACAGGGTTCTTATGATGAAAAACATTAATTTCCCTTAGTTCCTAGGAGCGTTTTTGAACATAGGTGTGTATTCCCAGCTCTGTGGGGATGCACTTTTATGTATTTATTATATTCATAAAACCACAAAAACCTGGTCCCATTTAGCCTCAGGATGTGCTAATGTCACTTTAAAAAATGCAGAATTAATAACCATTTAAAAATTTCTGGTGTTTTTGTGTCTTAAAAAAAAAAAAGAAATTCAGGAAGGCAGGATAGAAGAAAAGAAAAATAGGAAACTAAAAACATATCAAACTCACTGGCCAGTGGGGTAGCTTGAGAGCTGAGTCCCTCTCCGCTCACTTCATAATGACCTTGCGTTGCACAGTAACATCCTTGGAACACAGTGGCTGCTCATTAAATATTTGTCTTTCTTTGGAACTGTTGGAAGAAGAAACCTACAAATTGAGTAGTAATGGCCATAACATTAACTATTATTTGTATATAGTCCTTTAGAGATCACAAGGCAAATGCCACACCATTAGATCCTGGTGACTCTTGGGGATTTGTCAGATAAAATGTGACCAGGGGTTGAGGTTGGATGGAGAGTCCAGGGAAGGGAAGACATTGGCCCTTCCTGGGTAATAACTCCTTGTTTATTCCCTGATTTCAATCATGGTTCTTTTACTATCAGTTGTTAAATTTTAAAGGTAAGAAATTGAGAAATGGGTCAGGTGTGGTGGCTTATGCCTGTAATCCTAGCACTTTGGGAGGCCAAGGTGGGTGGATCACCTGAGGTCAGGAGTTCAAGACCAGCCTGGCCAACATGGTGAAATGCTGTGTCTACTAAAAATACAAAAATTAGCTGGCTGTGGTGGCACAAGCATATACTGCCAGCTACTCTGGAGGCTGAGGCAGGAGAATCACTTGAACCTGGGGGGCAGAGGTTGCAGTGAGCTGAGATTGTGCCACTTCATTCCTGCCTGGGCAAAAGACTGAAACTCGGCCTCAAAAAGAAAAAAAAAAAGAAAAGAAAAGAAATTGAGAAATGAGTAAAAGTTAAGAACTTATTCCTTAAACAAATAAACACAACCAAAACTGTCTTTATTTTCAGGAGGTTAGTAGATGCCTTTCTGGCTAGTTGTGGACCTGGCCTAGAGAATTCTGCCTCTTAGTTCTTAGTACAAGATGGACAATAAAGAACAGATAGCTAAGAGAGTGTGGGCAGTGATTTTGTACATCTACTTGTAGCTGTATGCCTAATACTTAGCATTTCATGTGGTGGGTAGAACGTATTCAGTAGATATCCATTGGATGAATGAATTAATGAAAATGAGACTGTATTTCTATAATTTGCCTTTCAACCAAGCATCTTAAAGTGTTATTATGGTCATCCCTTGATTGCTTAAGTATAGTTGTGGTTTTCAGGAATATCAGCAGAAAATATTCAATTCGGGTCAGTTTTTTGTTTGTTTGTTTGTTTTTGTTTTTGTTTTTGTTTTTCCTGTTGTATCCTCTTGTCTGACTTCTAACCAAATGAGTACTGGCTCTAATGTCTCATAAGCAGCTTTGTGACTTTGAACAAATCTTGTCTTTGCTGAAGTTGAGATGCTAATTTAATAGCTTTTCTCCTGATCCCACTGGGATGTTGGAGAAAGGAAGTAAAATACGTGTGAATTTTACTTTAAAAGGGCCAAATATTTCTCAAAGTATTCTAACTTACCATTGGTGTGGTGCCAGAGATAAGACTTCACCCTGTTGATCATTGTAGGAGAGATATACCATACGCTATTAAACATCAAGTGGCCAAGGTTTTGTCGGCCACATAGGGCATCATGTTTAGGTGATGTTTTGTAATGGTATTTTCTCAGGTAGATAATAAATTATAAAACAATACATTGGAAGGGTTGCTTATCTGCCCAGTACTGAGCCAGGGACCTTCTACTTCCTTCTCTTCTGATGTCTTCCTTTCCCACCATGCCACCATCATCATCCTAACAGGTTAGTTCAGAGTTTCTCACCAGAGTGATGATCTTGATAGTTATCTTGCCCAAGACACTCCAAATGAAGTCTTTTTGTTTTATCCGTGTTGCTGGTTTGGAAGTTTAAGCTCCTCTCTATTTTCAAGGATGCCACTTAAGTAATAACTGTTGTTAAAATCACCGCATGTTCCTGTACATCACCACACCCATGAAGAGTCTCCTCCTTTTTTTGTTTTGTCCTGTGATTAAAGACCCTTGCTTGCTCCATTATAAGACAGACTTGGGTTTAAATCCAAGGTCTGCTACTCACCAGCTGTATGTTGATGAGTAAGTTTTTAACCTCCTAAGACTCAATGTTCTTGTTTGTGATGTAGAAATAATATGATAACCTCATAGGGTTATTGTAAGGCTTAAATCTTTAAAAAAAAAAAGCTTACATAGACAAGATAATGCTTATGCAGCACTTAGTACAGTGTCTGACCACGAGAAAGAGTTTTGTAGCTCTTTGTTGCCGTGATCTTGTCATTGATGCTGGAGACATTTGTTTGTTGAAGAAGCTGTCCTGAGAACGGTAGTCTGGCTGTGACTTTAGAGTGAGCACTGTGGCCTCACACAAAAGGCTTCACCCAGGGCACTCCTGCAGGGCCTTCAGTCAAGCTTCAACTCAGCTGTCTGCCGACGCTTACAATCTGACACTCTGAGACTTTTTCCAGGAGACCTTGAGAATTTTTCTTTCTGGGTCAGGATGTACAGAAGCTTCATCAGGAGATGAACCTCTTAATATTCAAGGAGCTGATGAAATAAACTTTTTCTTAGAGTAAAAACTCAGCAAGAATCCCCAGAACTCTCTACCTACCCACAAATAGCAGTTTCTAGAAACAGCTCTACACAAAAGGCTCCGTTTGGTCCATACTAACTTTGTTAGCCCCTGCTAGTGTCTCTCTTTGCTAATAGTTTAGTGCTTCTGTATTCGACAAATTGCCACATCAGAAAATCTTTTTTTTTCTTTCTTTTTTTTTTTTTTTTTGAGATGGAGTTTCACACCGTTGCCTAGGCTGGAGTGCAGTAGCGCGATCTCGGTTCACTGCAACCTCAGACTCCCAGGTTCAAGTGATTCTCCTGCCTCAGCCTCCCGAGTAGCTGGGATTACACGCACCCACCACCACGCCCAGCTAATTTTTTGTGTTTTTAGTAGAGATGGGGTTTCACTATGTTGGCCAGGCTGGTCTTGAACTCCTGACCTCGTGATTTGCTCGGCTCAGCTCAGCCTCCCAAAGGGCTGGGATTACAGGTGTGAGTCACCACACCTGGCCCAGAAACTCTTAATCAATCTTCTCTTTACCACTAGGCAAACCAGTTCTTTCTATCCCGTGTGTAAAGCACACTGCCTAATGGCCAGCTAATGCAGATTGTCCCCAGCTAATGGCCAGTTCTCTGTTTCGTCTTGGTACTTCTGTTCCCACCAGTGCAGTTGATTACTTGCCAAGAGTCAGTTGTGCTGCTGCCCATATCTATTTACGCCAGTTTTATTTGTTATGTAATTACATGCTTCGATTAAATGTTTCATAAACTGATTTAATATAAGCACAAAAAGAGAGTTGTTGATTCCATGAATGTTTTGGAAACAGTAGGGTTGAGTTGCTAATAAACGATGCTGAATTAGATGTGGGCGAGATAACACTAAAAGCTTTGGGGGTAGAAGGAATCATAAAAACTCCAGAGTCTGCACTCAGATTGTTCCACAAAGGTCTTTACATTCTCACTTTGCTTTAAAGAAATAAACTTGTAAATCCCAGGAGATAGTGCATGTAAGTTATTCCTGCAGCAAAGACAATGTGAACTCTGTTGAACCTATGTAAAGTCAATCACACCAGAAAACCTTGGCATCAAGAGCTTAGGATTGGATCCAGTTTATTCATTGTAAGTGACAATCAAAATTTAAGTTATGTATATATCATTTTAAAGGATTTTCCAATTTACCAATAGTCTCTGTTAACTGACCTACTACTCATTTTGTCACACTGCATAACAACCGAGCATTTCTGCTGCTCAAGGTGTCCCCTCCAAGTTACCTGATGCACCCACTGTCCACAGCACAAGCTCTGTGGAGACGGGCCAATGGTGGCAGTGGCTTGTATAGGCGGGTCCACCATCTCTGACCTGGTCTCCTTTGAGCTTACCTGTAGGGCCAAGGGTGCAGACTGTGACTAAAGAATATACATGTGGATGCCTTTCTATATTAACTAATATTTTATGGATAATTTTTTATATACTGTTTTGTTGTATCTCCAAATAGCCCCCTGGGAGGTAGGAATTATTGTCACTGTTTTATAGATGGAGCTGCTGAGGTTCAGAGAAGGTAAATAACTTGGGCCCAGTCACACAGCAATTAGAGACATGGCTAAGGTGAGTCCTAGACTCTAAGCCCTGTTATTTATCCATCAAGACTGATGTGCCTGATGATTTTGGTGGTAATGTTCAGTAATCCACTTGGTGCTGAGATCCACGCCCTGATGCCTTTAGCACTGAGCTCTAACCCAGCTTTATCTTCAGGTTCTCAACGATTGGACTAGATGTAGGTGGAGAACTTGATGCAGATCATTCTGAGTTTCCAAGTCAGGAATTTGTCACAGGAGCACAGCTCCTGACAAACCTCAGTTCCCCTCCATTCTCCAGCTGGCTGTGCTGCAGGGAAGCTGTGAGTGAGTGGACGCACTAAAACATTCAAAGTGAGTCACCAGAAAAGAGGAAAATGCTGTTGGCAGCATGTGTCATTTGCAGTGTTGCAACACCTGCTCATTTTGATAAGCGTCTGTCAGAATTTCCATATTCCCCCTATTCATTGGGAAAGTCATTTGGCGAACTCTGGTCCCTCTGGTCTACAATTTGGGATATGGTATGTCAGTTTAGTTAGCATTGCTTTATCATGAAAATTATTGTTGATCATTTTGGGTTAGTATTAAACCAAATACACCTGCTTGTTTTTTGTTCCCTGGTCTACTTGGGAAAAAGCACAAGAGAAAGAACCTGACTTTTGATTAAAATCAGGGAAGAACCAAAGCCCTTGACAGTTTAAATTAACATTTTGTAAAATTTTGGCTGCAATCCACCACTACTGGAATCACCTGAGTGTCTTATTAACCACACACATTTAGGCTTTACCCTGGATATACTCAGTCAGACCTGGTAGAAGTGGAACCTGAGGTCACAAGTCTGACAGTCACTAGTTTAAATGGGTTAGATGGAGCAATAAACACCTGTATCAATTTCCAACAACTGCTGTAACAAAATACCACAAACCTGGTGACTGAAAACCACAGAAATTAGGCTGGGTGCAGCGGCTCACACCTGTAATCCCAGCATTTTGGGAGGCCAAGGCAGGTGGATCACCCAAGGTCAGGAGTTTGAGACCAGCCTGGCCAACATGGCAAAACTCTGTCTCTACTAAAAATACAAATACAAAAATTAGCTGGGTGTGGTGGCAGGTGCCTGTAATCCCAGCTACTCTGGAGGCCGAGGTGGGAGAGTCACTTGAACCTGGGAAGTGGAGGTTGCAGTGAACCCAGATCATGCTACTGCACTCCAGCCTGGGCAATAGAGCAAGACTCTATATCCAAAAAAAAAAAAAAAAAAAAAAAAAAAAAAAAAAGAAACACACACACACACACACACAGAGAAATTAATTTTCTTACAGTTCTGGAGGCCAGAAGTTTGAAATCAAGGTGTTGGCAGGGCCATCCTCTTTCTGAGGACTCCAGGGGCTATTGTGTGCCTTTCTCTTAGTTTCTGATGTTGCTAATAACCCTTGATGTTCTTTGACTTGAGATGAATAACTTCAATCTCTACCTCAATCTTTGCGCAGTGTTCTCTCTGTATGTCTGTGTGTCTCTTCTCCTCTTCATATAAGGATACCAGTTATGTTTAATGGGATCCCACTCTGATCAAACACACCCTCATCTTACTTTGATTACATTTGCACAGACCCTCTTTCCAAATAAGGTCACATTCACAGGTGCTGAGGGGTGGGCTTAAACCTGTCTTTTCTGGGGACACAATTCAACCCATAACAACATTTTCTGAGAGGACCTTTATATCAATGAAAATTATACCTATTTACATCCTAATGTGAAAATTTAGCAGGATTTATGAGAAATAAGCATTCGACTCAAACTGGAGATGTTACTTTTTATTTCACGATAGCCACTTGAAATTCTGAAACCTTATTTACAGTGTGCATTTAATCGTGAAATCTCCTTCACATAAAGAACTCTTAAATTTCTTATTTTAAAAAGTAATTTTTCTACTAATCAGAAAATAGTGGTGAATTTCTCTACTTTGCAACTTATCCTAAACACATGATTTAATTGCCACACTCACCCATTTATTCATTCAGAAATATGTATTACACCATCCCTTATATTCCAGGCACTGTTTTAGGTTTTGAAGATACAAAAGCAAATGAGTCACAAGTCCTTAGCATTGAGGGATTTGCATTCCAGTGGTGGGGACCAAGAAATACATTAGTATTACACACACTGTTGTGGCGAGTATTGTGATCAAAGTAAAGAAAATTTGGCAGGTGGGGGAGGGAAGAGGATGGGCAAGGAAGGCTTCCTGGAGGGGCTAAATTTTAGTAGAGGTTTGAAGGAAAAGTAGGGATTTGCCAAGCAAAGAGGATAGGAAGGGTGGAACAAAGGACAGCTAGTCTATCTGTAAAGCCTGCAGGAGTTCGTCATGGTGGAGCAAAAGGGATGGTGAGCTGGCGATGGAAGATGGAAAGGTTGATAGGTCTACTATGGACTGAATGTGTCCCCCCAAAATTCATTTGTGGAAGTCCTAACTCCCATGTGATGGTATTGGAGGTGGGGCCTGTGGGAGATCCTTAGAACTAGATAGGTCTTGAAGGTGGTGCCTTTATGATAGAATTAATATTCTTCTAAAAAGAGGAAGAAACATAAGAGCTTGCTCTCTCTTTCTTCAAGAATATACACCAAGGAAAGGGCCCTGTGAGCACACAGTGAAAAGGTGACTGTTTACAAGTGCTAGGACCTGAATATTTATATCCCTCCCCAATTCAAATAATGAAATCCTAAACCACAAGGTGGTGGTATTAGGAGGTGGGGCACTTTGAAGGTGGTTAGATCATGAGGGTGGAGCTCTTATGAATGGGATGAGTGCCCGTATAAAAGAGTTGGAGGGAGGGGGCATTCCCTTTGCTGTTTCTACCATGGGAGGACACAGAAGATGGCCATTTGCAGAAGAAGGCCATCACCAGAACCCAATCATGCTGGCACCCTAATCGTGGACCTCACACCCTCTAGAACTATGAGAAAGAAATTTCTGTTGTTTATAAGCTGGTCAGTCAATGATGTTTTGTTTCAACAGCACAAATGGACTAAGACAAAAGCTAGGAAGTGGGTCCTCACCAGAAACCAAATCTGCACCTTAATCTTGGACTTCCAGACCTCTGGAACTATGAGAAATATATATCTGTTGTGTAAGCCCCTAAGTCTATAATTTGTTTATTGTTGTTGTTTTTGTTGCTAGAGCTGACTAAGATAGTAATGGACAATTCAGAGCCTGTGTCTACTGGATGATTTGCCCAAGTTTTTCTCTGGAACAGAGTTTGCTAAAGGTTGAACAGTATTCAATGCAAAAACCTATTAGACAAAGTAAGTAACACCAGTACTTTCTGGTAAAGTAGTTTCTAAGCAATGCGTATTACTGCACATTTCTTTCATATAGATTCACCGGTCTTTCCCTATCAAAGACTCTAAAATATCCTGCAGAAAAGAAACCCATTTTAATGCAACTTAGCATTTTCCAAACTTCTTTGATAGTGGAACTCCATTATGTAACCGTGACTCTAAGAGTTTTCTTGTCCTGCATTGGAATAGGCTGAGGGGATAGGGCTAGAGCTGGATAAGGGAAACTGGGTAGAAACTCCTCCAAAGTGGCTCAAAAACAATGTCTTCATAGACTCAAGTGTGAAGTTTTATAATGTTGCTGCTCTGAGTTAGCAAATAAGACAGGAATAAAAGGATCATCAAAGAAAATTGTATTAAGGGATATTAAAGATCCTACTAAGGTTAGGGATGCTTTTTTTTAATAAATAAAAACACATCATTGTAAAGGAAATATATATTCATAGGTTTAAAAAATTTTTAAATAATATGTAAGTATATAAAGTAAAATAGAAACAATTTTTTTCATATTTATTTATTTATAAATTAGATCATGCTCTAATCCCTGTTTTCCAAGTTGTTGTTTCACTTAACTATATATTTTAACTCTGTTTTTACATAGAACATCATCACATTTTGTTAGCATACTATAAGTATTTCATCCACATTCTTAAAGATTTTAGAATTACTTATGTTTGGTTGTTTCCAATAGTGCTGCAGTAACTATCTTTAGGCATATATCTTTGATACCTGTGTAACTAGTTGCTGGAAGTAGAAATCCTGTGTTAGATGCATAGCAAAGATTACTAGTTGCCCCTTAATATTCATTCTTTCCTTCTTCTTTAATAATATAACCTCACATTTATTTCAGGGAGCAGAGCAGTCAGCCAAAAGACTACATTTCCCAGATTCCCTTGTAGCTAGGTATGGCCATGTGACTTACTTTTAACCAATGAAATTTGAGCTCAAGTATTATTTAATTTTTTTGAGCAGTTTCCTTACTAGTTAAAGAGCAAACTTTTCTTCATTCCTTCCTTTTTCATGCTAACTGGACTTAGGAAGCTGTGGTGAATCATGGGGTGACATGCTAAGGTCACAGGGGAACAGCAAGACTAACAGAGCCTGGGCTTCTGAAAACTTTGAGCCACCATAGTATCCCTGAAACACTTGGCTCTGGATTTCTTTTACAAAAAGAGAACTAAGTTTCTATATTGTTTCAGCTACTATAAAAAGTTTTCCCTATTACACACTGTCACATTAAATCCTAACTTTTTCAAAGGAAATATGTATTGAAATATTTGAAAATAATATCTAAATGTCCTGAAAGGGGGCTGTACCTGTAGAAACTGTAGAAACCCTCATCTGCGGTGAATGACATTGCCTGAAAGAAAGTAAAATTCATTACAAATAATGCAGTCTTTATCATGTTTTTTCAAAAGAGTTTTAAGGGTTTTCAGGACTACCATTTTAAGCTTTCAAATATCCATAAATCAACAGCATTCAGTAGAGAGGAAGTAGAGTCATACAAACATGTGTTCAAATCTTGACTTGGCCACTGAACAGCTGTGTGGCTGTTACCCTGAGCTAGTTTGTAATCTTTCAGAGCCTCAATTTCCTAATTTGTAAAATGGGGTTAATAACAGTAACTCCTTGGGTAATTATGAGGCATGAATAAGATAATGCATCTAACATGCTTAGCCTGGATAACACACTCCACAAATGTTAGCTGTTGTATGTAATAAACAAATTAAGTGTCTGCTTTTGTGAGTTATTGTGTGGGAGACAATTGTGGATGGCACAGTGCCTAAAATCAAGTAGCTCAGTAGACTAGTTGGGATCACAAATACTGTAACCACTACAGTGAAGAAAGCAGGAATCCCAAAATAGAAAAATACACAATCACAGGAATGAAGGGAGGGGAAGATTACTTCTGTTTTGGGGCACAGTGTAAAGAAAA
This sequence comes from Macaca mulatta, assembly GCF_049350105.2. Classification (NCBI taxonomy): domain Eukaryota; kingdom Metazoa; phylum Chordata; class Mammalia; order Primates; family Cercopithecidae; genus Macaca; species Macaca mulatta. The sequence goes on along the minus strand of NC_133407.1, from coordinate 142,490,430 downwards.
TCATTGCAAAGCCTTTGAGGGATGGGGGAAATTCCAGCTGCCGGAAATATCAGTGGACTTCTTTGTAAACCAGCCAGCATGGCAGGAGCAAAAAGTTGGGATGGGAAGGCATGAGTTAGCTGGTGAGCCAGGTGGCTGCAGTGCAAGGAACATGCAGGGAAAACCCAGGGAGCCACAGCAGAAAGGTGAGGCCAGATCCTAAAGGGCTCTCACTGAACAGCTTGCATGAGTCTATAATGCACTGGAGGATCCCTGAAGGGCTTCAGCATGCATGTGAGCGCAGAGAGGCGATCAGAGGTGTGCTGTGCAAAAGCTACCTGGCACTGGGGTGCAGCATGGATTCAAAAGAAGTGAGACAGGAGGGGGTGACGGAAATTAATAGGGTCACATCTCTGCACAGAGCATCCATCAGATAATTTTTTCTAATTACCATTTGGGGAAACCAAGAGGCAGAGCAGCCCTATATCTTCCAAGATTGATAAATGAGTCAGTAACGAAACCACTGGCAAGTTGCCTTTGATTCCTTTTCCTTATCCACAGGGCAAGTTTGTCTCTTAGCAACACATTTTGAACTTGGCAGCACTCAAAGCTCTCTGTGAATGAATAAAGCAAAATGGAGGCAAATGTGAAAGTTATTTTGATGTGAGAAAGTGTAGATGCTGGGCCTGTGTATGCTGGGCATGTGCCGGATCCCTAAATCACAGGGAGCCCATGAAACGTACAGTAGGAGACTCAGTGCTCAGTAAATTGAAAGTTCCCTTCTCCCTGCAGTTGGAAAATAGGACATGATTTTAAAATACATAAATTAGACACTTATAGAGAGGATTGCCTGCTTTTTGTTATTATAGAAAAGGACAGTCTTATATGAGAGGTGACTTTTCAAAGGATATAAAGAATACCTGTAAAGCTAAAATTTAAGCAGAATCGCCACTGCCTCAGCCCCATCATCTCCCTTGGTATGTGGGCTTCATGCATCTTGAAGGCCTGCCCTGTGTCTTTGTAATCAATAGGTCCATTGCTTATTGTCGTATTATATACAGGTAACTTTTTAATACTTTTATATTCTTATTCATTTAACACATTGATTGAAAACCTGCTTTGTCCTGGCCCTTGATGTATTTTAGGCATGACTTTGACATGGGGAGATTTGTTTTGAGGAAGGATGAAGAAAAGAGAAAAACTGTGGATATAAGAGCAGTGACAAGGGTCTTCTTGCACCTGTCCGGCTAAAACATTGTCAGAGCCTGCATGGTTTTCTATTGTGTATAACAAATTGTCACAAACTTAGCTGCTTACAGCAACACACATTTATTACCTTACAGTTTCTGTGGATCAGAAGTTCAGGAATGACTTAGCTGGATTGTCACCGAGGTGGTTTCGGGGTCTCTTGTAAGGCTGCAATCAAGGTGTTGGCTGGGTTGCATTGTCTTCTGGGGGCTTGACTGCAGAAGAATCTGTTTCCAAGCTCTCACAAGTTATTGGCAGAATTTATCTGTTTATTTATTTTGCAATTGTGGTGCTAAGAGCTGCCCTCAGCTCCTGCAGGGGATTGGCGGGGGGACTTGGTTCCCTGCCACACAGTCCTCTTGACAGGCAGTTTATTATTTTTCAGCTCACCTTTTTAGGCCAGCAGTGCAGAGACTTGAAGTAAGTCTGGCAAGGAATCTTATAAAATGTAAGCACAGGAGGGACTTATTTTGATATATACTCTTTGTTAGAAGCAAGTCACAGGTCCACCTTCCCACATACACTCAAGGGGAGAAGATTACACAAAAAGATTACCATAGCATGTGGAGACTAGTTGGGGTCACCTTACAGTTGTTAAAGTAGATTCTTCACCAGGCCCAAAGAATCTCTGAGCAGACAAAGCCAGTGCCCTTAACTCTGAGTACACTGCAAAGATAAGTGAAACATAATTTGAGCTCTTTCTTGTAAATGTCTATATTAAAAAAAGGCAGAACTTAAGCTCAACCAATCAGAAACAGTCAACAGACTTATGTAAATAGAGACTTTCCAACAGGATAGACCAAGTAAGGCAACTGTATAACTGTAACCAGTCAAATATTTTCTTTGCTTTACTTCTGCCTTTGTTCTATAAAGCCTCCCCCTTGAGATCCTTCAGTGGATCCCCTAAACCACTTCTGGTTTGGAGCTGCCCAATTCATGAATTCTTATTTGCTCAAATAAACCCTTTAAACCTTTGTTGCTCCTCCGTTTACTTTTTAACAGAGTCTGTCCACCACAGAGGGCATTGGAATTAGAAGACGATTATTTAAAGTAAGGTTGGAATATATTTTATTTAACTGTCTATCCTTATTGCCCAGCACACAGTAACTAATGAAAAATGTCAACTTGATTGGGCTTCTTTCTTTGCTGATTGAATCTGAGGAGTGATGAAGGAGTAAGTGAAGAGGAAGCATTAAACACAACCTTGGGGTTTCTACTTAGGGTTAACTGGATGCTGATGCCATTAACAAGGACAGGAAAACAAGTGAAAGAAATGGAAAGAAATGTCAAAGGTTAGGGATATAATAGGTTAACTTTGAGACACTAGGTGAAGGAATCTTACAGAGCTTCTTAAACCTTAATGGGATATGGGGCAGTTGGAAATTGTATTTTAATGATTCTGATTCAACAAGTTGACAGGAGGCCTGCTATATCTATTTATAACAAGTTCTCGGGGATGCCAGTGGAGTCTCACTTCGAGTAGCAAGGCTCAAGAGCAATGGTTTTCAAACATTTTTGCTTCTAAACTACCTAAAGAATTTTGGAAATCTACTCTCTTGCACATCTCTAAGTTGACAGCTGTTATTTTTTATTGTGTTTAAACAGTTACAAAGGATAATTTCTAGACTGTTGTAGTGACAACATATCTTAAATAACACAGTTATATCCTTCTGTATTAGTTCATTTTCATTCTTCTTTAAAGAAATACCTGAGACTGGGTAATTTGTAAAGGAAAAGAGGTTTAATTGATGCACAATTCCGCATGACTGGGGAGGCCTCAGGAAACTTACAATCATGGCAGAAGGCAAAGCAAACACATCCTTGTTCACAAGGCAGCAGGAGAGAGAAGTACAGAGTGAAGGGGAAAGGGCCTCTTATAAAACCATCAGATCTCATGAGAACTCACTCACTATCATGAGAATAGGAAGGGGGAACTGCCCCTATGATGTAGTCACCTCCTGCAAGGTCCCTACTCCAACACGTGAGGATTACATTTTGGATTACAATTCAAAATGAGATTTGGGTGGGGACACAGAGTCAGAATATATCACTGTGTCTTAAATGAATCCATGAGCCTATGAAACATAGTGATTTGATTTCCATTATCATCTATTTAAAATACACTTGAAGTCCAGGCGCAGTGGCTCATGCCTGTAATCCCAGCACTTTGGGAGGTCAAGGTGGGCGGATCATGAGGTCAGGAGATTGAGACCATCCCTGGCTGACATGGTGAAACCCCATCTCTACTAAAAATACAGAAAATTAGCTGGGTGTGGTGGCGAGCACCTGTAGTCCCAGCTACTCAGGAGGCTGAGGCAGGAGAGTGGTGTGAACCTGGGAGACGGAGCTTGCAGTGAGCTGAGATCACACCACTGTACTCCAGCCTGGGCAACAGAGCGAGACTCCATCTCAAAAAAATAAAAATAAAAATAAAAATAAAAAATAAAATAAAATACACTTGAACAAGTACAATATACTTGTATTTAAAATATAGTTAAACAAGTTTTTCTTCCACAGCCAAAAAAAGAAAAAAAAATACGTCATTCCTTTCACTCATATTTCATTCTATGTTTCCCCACAAAATTTTATCCTAAAGTGATAAATTTTTGTGTTGAAAGTTTTTTAGTATTCTGTCTACTTAGCTACCATAAAAATATGCATATAAATTGAAATTTTAAAAAGATCAAAGTTTTTTTAAGGCCGTAAGGTCCAAATGTTAAAAAACTTTCTTCTGGATTAAGTTGTTTGTTTCAATTAGTTGACAACTGATCAAAATAACACCTAATACACATTTCAATAAATACTAAATATAAAATGATTATATTGGAAATCATTATATTTCAATCTTTTAATTAGATGATTGAGACTGGTTTCCTTTTTAATTAGCTCATGTATTAATAAAGATTACTTATTGCTGGAATGAGAGATGATGCAGTATCAATTCTCTGTCATTTTTCTGTTTGTTTTTTTCTTTTTAAGGACAATGTTACTCAAGTCTGTGAATACCTTTACAGATACATGCCAAAAATCACATAATAATTTATCATCAAACTAATTTTTAATGATGTGTTAGTGGTCATATTTATTAAATTCTTCATATTTGCTGAAAGCAAAAAATTGGAGATTACCAGGTTTATCTTATAGTGGTAAGATCAGGATAGATGAGAGTTATGCTTTTCTTTTGTTAAAATGGAGAAAAAGGGGGCGTTGTGAGGGTGGAAAGAATATTGCATAATGCTGACTGCAAGCACTTTCTCAGGCGGATAGGTTAGGCGAAAAGCACGTGTGGAAATTGAGGATCTGGAAATGTCTTCCCTTGAAACTATTTGTGCTCACATACCCTTTGGAATGTCTGTACATTGAAATGTCAGAGGGCAGAGATATCCCAGTTTGAAGATTGCTGCAGTAGAGAATTGAAAACGTGTAGAGCTCAGGGAAGGGGCTGGCCTGAGAGTAAAATTAGGGGATATACAGACAGAAATTTAGGCATATTAAAACCTTCATTGCATAGACCCTATTAATTCTGAATTTTGGAGGTAGAGTCTGGATGGAAGGGAATTTTGTTCTATATATGAAAAGAAGAAAAGTGGTTAGCAAATGACATTGTAGAACAGGTTTATATGGAAAGGGGTCTTGATCCAGATCCCAAGAGGGGGTTCTTGGATCTCACATAAGAAATAATTCAGGGCGAGTCCACAGTGTAAAGCAAAAGCGAGTTTATTTATTAAGAAAGTAAAGTGGTGAGAAAACAGCTACTCCATAGACAGAGTCGGGCGTTCCTGAAAGTAAGAGGAGGAATGTGTTCACTTTGGTTACAGTTTTGTTTAAATATAGAATAAAAAATGATCATGAGGAAGTGCATTATGTTACAAGGGTTTGTGATAAAGGATTAATATCCTTAATTACTATATTTTGCAAGAATCAATATTATTTTTAAAGCAAAATTAGGAGGCTTCTGTTCTCAAGGTATCAGGATATCAGGACACTCTTAAGCCTGGGTCTGTTTAGTAAACGCTATCAATCTGTTCCCTTAACTGTACACATTCAGAGGCTAGGAATACCTAACTTGTTGGCAATGCAGCCCAGCAAGCCCTAGCTTCATTTTACCCAGCACCTATTTAAAATGGAGTTTTTCTGGTTCAAACACATCTGACAGAAGCACACAAAGTACCTTCAAATGCCTCAGGACATTCATGTGTAAATAAATAATTGATAAATGACTATAAGCCACGCTTATCTATTTGTTAGAGTTGGTTCTCCTCTCAGCAACTCTTCCTCAACTTCGTTCTAAGTTACTCAGTGTAGACAGTGTGCCTGAGGTAATAAAACCTCATTACCTTAAAAAAGACAGGAAGTGAAATTTGACCCTTTCACTCAATCTACCTGTCCCTCTCTTGCTACGTCTGCTACATTTTTGTAGGTGTTTAGAAGTTTCTTTCAACATCAAGGTATCTTGATTGTACAAATTGGTCATCCTTTTAGGTTATATAAAATAGACCAAGTCACACTTTTCCTTTTTACTTTTATTTTGAACAGATCCTTGGAAAGGCATACCCAGATCTGCTTATTTTTGTAGGGATGCCAAGTGAGAGAGAGAGAGAGTGAGAACTTCTACTCCCAAATTGGTATGAGAGCTCTCCTTTATTTGCATCTTGATCAAAGCATTGATAAGGGAATGCTATAATCCAAGGCTGGGGAATGGCTGCCTTAGCTGAACAAGCACAAGGAAAACAACTACAGGGTTGCCAGCCATATTCTAAAACTAAATCATCATTCTCGGAACGAAAGTCTTATCTGTCTCCCACATCCCCAGGTCTATTTTGTGCCCACCTCTGACATTTCTTTGTGCTTTTCTCTTTCTGAGCAGCAGGCTTTTGCCTGCCCTATTGGTATCTATCTTTGATCAAATACCTTGTGACATTTAAGCTTAAGCAGCAAGATATTCCTGAGAACAACTATGGTTCAATATTTTCCATAGAACTAATAATAATTCTGCTGCCTTAAAAACTATAAAGAGCAACTGATGCCTCATGGAAAATGTAGAGGAGATTGAATTTTTTCAGTAGAGTCACAGGGCTAGAAGAGACCTTTCTTTGTTCCTATAAATCCATCCTGGATGTTTTCTTCTCCCTCACCCCACTCCCACTTTCATGAGAAAGTTGCAGGAGGCATAATAAAAGGTTCTAGATTCTGGCCTATACATTTGTTATATCTCCTCTCCCCACTTCTGTCCTATTTCTCCTCTTCTGACCTGATACTCATGTGCACCCTTCCTATTTAAATAGGTTAGAGGTGATGTCCACACTCCGAAGCAGCAAGTCAGCAGGGAGAATAACTAGGATCAAAACTCCACTTCACTGCAGACCTTAAATGCAGAAAGGCAAAGCTGTTTTTGCCTAATACATCTTTTATCTTTTCTTCATCTGCCAATGCATGCTTGGCATTAGGTAAGGGCTTAATTCTTAAAATTGGATGCAGAATTTTGCATGTTAATGCATTTTTCTCCCTAGCTTTCATCAGAACCTTGAAGAGAGAAATTTCTCCCCAAAGATAAAAAACTGCTAATGTGATGGGCTGTTTTTTCTCTGTGGCATCGAGTGACTCTTCGGATTGCCCTCATGAAGTGAATTCAGGGCACCTCCAACACCTTGGAGATTTGAGAACTTCAGCTAAATAAAGACCAAAGTTTGCCCTCTGCCTATGTTCCTTTGGAACAACTGTTCTCTTTAGCTCTAGACAATTTCAATTGTTTTTTGTTTGTTCATTTGCTTTTGTTTGTTTTTTTGTAAAATATCAAGTGGAGATCATGAGAATATTTTTTCAAGGTCTGCTGTGTAACTGGAAAATCCTGTCTATATAATCTGATACTGATTCACTAGTATCTAAACACTACATCTCCCCCAGCATTTATTAGGTCCTTGCTATGTGTCAGGCACTATGCTAAGCTCTTCATGAGCATTATTTTGCTTAATTCTTTTAATAACCGTACTAGGTAGCCATGATGACCGTTCCCATTTTGGATATTGGGATATTGGCACAGAGAGGTCAGGATCTTTCTTATAGTCACACAGCTGATATGTGATAAAGCCCACACTCACACCCAGACAACCTGTTCATGGAACCCGGGCTCTGGTTTCTCGAGGTGTTCCTGTCATCAGCTGTTCCTGGATGACATCCATAATGGTATGATCAATCTAGCAAGCAAATGAGAAAATGCAGATATAGCATCAGAAGGCTGGCCTTAGAGAGGGAGCATCGGCTTGGGATCCTGGTGTCAGAGGCATTTGAATCAGAGCAACTGCATCTTGAATAGGAGCTAGGTAAAATCAGGCTGAGACCTACTGGACTGCATTCCCAGATGGTTAGGCATTGTAAGTCACAGGATGAGATGGGAGGTCAGCACAAGATACAGTTCATAAAGACCTTGCTGATAAAACAGATTGTATTAAAGAAGCCAGCTAAAGCCTACCAAAACTAAGATGGCCACAAGAGTGACCTCTGGTCGTCCTCACTGCTACGCTCCCCCCACTGCCATGACAGTTTACAAATGCCATAATAATGTTAGGAAGTTACCCTATATGGTCTAAAAAGGGGGAGCATGAATAATCCATCCCTCGATTAGCATATAATCAAGAAATAACCATAAAAAATAGGCAACCAGCTGCCCTCAGTTCTGTTCTGTCTAGGGAGCAGCCATTCTTTTATTCCTTTACTTTCTTAATAAACTTGCTTTAATTTTACTCTAAGGACTCACCCTAAGTTCTTTCTTGCCCAAGATCTAAGAACCCTCTCTTGGGTATATCCAAGGTACATCCAGGGTAATATTAGGATAGTTATTTACTATTTCTCTGCAGGTTCCTCTAAAACATGGAAAGTTATTATTTTAAAAATTTATTTTTTATTATTCAAGTTAAAGAATAGATATCAAGAGCTTGGATGAAGGACATAATGATGATAGTAATGATACCAATATCAATGCATCTGTAGATTCAGAGTAAAGGCCTGAATGCAGAAAAGCCTCAGGTTTCCTTTGTGAAAAAGATCCCTTTGTCAGGATTACTTTGAGCATGGTTCTTATTGTCAAGAAGTAAATTCCAGTCTTTTCTTCAGAGATCTCCTATTTCTCTCTTTCTCTCTCTCTCTCTCTCTCTACCCCCCTCCCCACCCCCTTCATTTCTTTCCGCCTCATCCTTCTCCCTCCCTCTCCTTCCTCCCTTTGCCCCTCTCCTTCCCTCTTTCCCCTCCTTTCTTTCCCTCCCCTGCTCCCCTGTCTTGGATTACAAAGACAGCACTGTGCCTGGGAGAGTGCCGAAGGGGTGCAGCGGGAGATGAGAATAAGGCCAAATAAGTTTTAACAAACTCAGTCTCTTTTTGCAGCTGCTGTTTGGAAAGCAGGCTTCCTGCCATTCTGGGGCTGAACCTGCCAAATGCCTTATCCTGGGCTGAGCCCCAGGACCTCAGCCACAGACTACTTTCTATGGCATTTCCAAATGCAGTCCCTCAGCTGTGCTGCAGGCAATAAATATCTCTTTCTGTAATAGGGAAATGGGCCCATGAAATCTATCTGTTCATCCTTCGGAGCCTCCACTGGGCTGCCTCTTTATTTTTCACCAAAATTGCATTATTGCTCTCTAAGATATAATCTGGAGACATTTATCAAGTGCCTGTGTGTCAAAGTTCTGTTCGAATAGTCTCAAATTCTCCAAGAGAAGAATCAATAGAAAATTGTAGTCAGATGACTGATTAGCAAGATAGTATAGAAGATACATATTTTTTCCCTACAGACTGTAGCCTGCTCGACTCATATCACTTAAATTTCCTAGCCCCTTATTATTAAAGATAGTCACTCCGGGTCTTAAGGTTAGAAAACTTAAATTTATTTTCTTACCATTAAAAGATAGAACTAGGACCACCATATAAAAGTAATTTGATGTGTCAGATAAACCACATGATAATAATACCAATAACAATATGAATTATTATCATTTATTCATACGTATTTTGTGGGCCAGGCAAAATATATGAAATTTCTCCTTCTATATCATCTCATTTAATGTTTACAAACAGGCTTGCCAAATAGCTATTGTTAGCTGACTTTTAAAAATAAGAAAACCAAAGCTAAGAGGCTTTAGCCTTTATTTTTTCTTCCTCATATTCTACATGTTCAGTTTAGATGCTGAAAAATAGACATTCTCATATACTGTTGGTAGGAGTGTAAATGTGACTATAGATAGTTTTTCAATGAATCAAAATTGAATGTAAGTATAACATATATTATAACCTTTTTCAAAAAATAGACTATATATAGCTATACTTATGCATGTGTGTATATATGTGTGTGTGTGTACAAACAACAATTACATTTATTTTTTCTTTGGGCAAACATTATGGAAGGATACACATGGTTGTCTCTAAGGAATGACCCTGGAAATGGAGTAGAAAAATAGGGCTTTTGTTTGTAACTTTATGCTTATCTGAACTTTTGATGTATTACTTTTTGCCAAGATTATATATTACATTTACAGTATAAAAAACTAGTTTAAAATGAAATGAAACTAAGCGTAATCTTTGACTCAGCCATTATATTCTTCAGAGTGTATCCCAGGGAATAACTAGACAATTGTATAGAAGTATGCATAGAAGGGTGTTGATATGGTTTGGGTCTCTATCCCCACCCACATCTCATGTTCAACTGTAATCCCCAATGTTGGAAGTGGTGCCTGCTGGGAGGTGATTGCATCATGGGGGTGGATCCTTCATAAATGGTTTAGCACCATCACTTTGGTGCCGTTCTTCTAATAGAGTTCTCATAAGATCTGGTTGTTTAAAAGTGTGTGGCACCTCCTGCCTCTCTGTCTTCCTCCTGCTCCAGTCATGTAAGATGTGTCTGTTTCCCCTTTGCTTTCTGCCATTTGTGAAAGTTTCCTGAGGCCTCCCCAGAAAAGCTGCTATGCTTCCTGTACTGTGTGCAGAGCTGTGAGCCAATTAAACCTCTTTCCTTATAAATGACCCAGTCTCAGGTATTTCTTTCTAGCAGTGCAAGAACTAATACAGGTATTCATTAGACTATCATTAGAGACATCACAATATCTATTAACAGATGTCCAGTTAAATAAAATATGATACATCCATACAATGGAGTGATATCACACAAATTTTAAAAGTAAACAAATAGATCTATGCATATTGAAATCAACTTCTCCACAGGCAAAGGCCATCAGGAACACACCTATAGTTGAATCAGTGGGTTAATTGCTCATTGCAGTGAGACAGAATCATTCCATGGGGGACTGTGGGTTATGTGAGTAAGAGGGTGTCTGAAAGAACTTGACCAGGTTTTTATTTTAAAATGGTTCATTTGTCAATAGTGAGGAGAGGTATGGTAGGGCTTAAGAGTTGGTTCATGGAGGCTGGGAAGGTGATTGTTGTGTTAAGTGCAAGTGAGGGTGCATTGTACTGCGGTGATGGCCTTGGGAGTGGTAATAAAGGGCTTCATTGGGTAGATATACAGGAGTACCCTAGAACTTAAAGTATAATAACAAAAAAAATTACACTGTATCCATTACTGGGAGTACTGGACAGAAAACGTATACACAGAAATCTTGGGAGGAAATAATGAGAGCGTCTTATGGAAACTCCAATCTTAGTACAGCAGAAGTTGCCCAAGGTTGATGGCATTGTCATCTTATCCGACGTATTATACCATTCCCCAAACTGCATCTCTGCCCCTCCCTTCCGCACCCATTTACAGAAGACACCACTGATTGATCAGCATTCCCAAATACACCCCTCTGAGCCTCATTTTCCTCACATGGAAAATGAGGATAGTAATAGTTCTTATTGCCTAGAGTTGTTTTGAAAATTAAATGAAACAGTGCATGTAAAGTGGTAAACACAAATGGGTATTAGCAGTTGTTATTGTTGCTATTATTATTATTATTTGTAATCTGTAGGGGTTTGAGCCAAGTGCAGGGCCTTCTGCATATACCAGCTTCAGAGACAAACCACTGATTGATCAACGTTTCCCAAATCAAGCAGCCTCTAAGCAGCCTGTAAGAACTGTTCCAAGCCTCTAAGAACACATTCCAAGCAGCCTCTAAGAACTGTTCAGGATGATCGTGCGTGAAAATGTCTATCTGCCACCTTGCTTAATTAGGGGAGTTATTATTTCACAAGTGCTCTTACCGATTAAGTAGATCTCCTATGGCTTCATCTTTCTCCCCTGCACCGGGCGATCTGAGCATTTGATGGCAGAATTGTAAGAGGTAAAAGAAAACTCCATGGACACTCTGGACATGTTCTGTGTTATTTGGATCCAGACCGGTCTGAATTTATCAAAAGAGATTAACATGATGTAAACCAAGGGGGGAAATGAAGCATGTTCATTTTGGATTGAGGGAAAAGTTTATCATTGTAATGTATCTTCAGATTTGGTTGTCATGCAGGGGAATTTACTGTTCTTTTGATCTTTTTCTCTGTTTAAAAAGACATGTTGACTAGGAGAAGAATGGAGTAGGTGAAGGACCCCTAACATTATTAGTGTGCTTGTGAACATCTGATATGCTAATAGGCAAAGTGGGTGGAATGGAATTGCTCTTAAATAAGTAAAAAACTTAACATTCAATTACCTTTAAAAGTGGGTGTAGTTTGGAGGGTTTCATTTAACACATTGCAGGTAAAATCTAATTTTGTTTTTTTAAACTTTCCTTTGCTAGTGCAAGGCAGGAGAGTTTTTTGTGTGTTTAAATAGACCAAAGTCTCACTGGGGAGAGTCAGAGGTCTGGGGTTCTCATATTTTGGAGATAGTAATTTGATTTTCCTAGGATCCCTTTTTTTTAAGCAGAAACATGTGGTAACAGTGTCATCCAGTCACAGCCATGGAGACGACCCAGTAGAGATTCACAGAATTTTGCAAATCCTCTTCTGTCCCAGGAGATGAAACTCCCTTCCCATCCAAAGTACCCACCCAAAGAGAAAACTATTCTAGGACTTTTGCTTCTTCCAGAAATTACTTCAGACACCTCCCCCTTTCATGCTCTCTCTCTTTCCCCTGCTGTTTCATTTCCTCTGGTTGTAGCAATGCAGGGGAAACCGTTTGTGTCATGCAGGGGCTAAGAGCATGCTCTCTGAAGCCACACAGCCTCCCAGTCAGTCTAGACACTGCTATTGATGAACTGTATGATCTTGATTATTTCATTGAACCCCTTTGAGGTTTCCCTTACAAAGAAAATGGGGATAGTAATAGTTCCTACTGCCTAGTGTTGTTTTGAAGATTAAATGAAACTGTGCATGTAAAGTGGTAAGCACCAAATGAGTGTTAGCAGTTGTTATTGTTGCTATTATTATTACTGTTACTTTTAATTTGTAGGGGTTTGAGCCAAGCCCAGGTCTTCCTGCATGTGCCAGCTTCGGTACCTGCCCCAGCAGTCCCCAGTGGGCACTGTGGCAGTGGTGGTGATGGAGGAGGAGGTGGTGGTAAAGAGGGGAAAATGTGGATTAAGCAGAGGGGGGCGAGGCAGGAGGAAAGCATGATGGGAGAAAGGCAATAGGGTTATGCTTTGTGTCCCTACCCAAATCTCATCTTGAATTGTAATTCCCAGGTGGTTAGGGAGAGACCTGGTGGGAAGTGATTGGATTATGGGGGCAGTTTCCTACATGCTGTTCTCATCTCATGGTAGTGAGTGAGTTCTCACTAAATCTAATGGTTTTATAAGGCGCTCTTCCCCGTTTACTCCTCATACTCTTTCTCCTGCCACCATGTAAGAGAAGGTCTTAGCTTGCTTCTCCTTTGCCTTCTGCCGTGATTGTAAGTTTCCTGAGGCCTGCCCAGCTGTGTGGAACTGTGAGTCAATTAAACCTCTTTCCTTTATAAATTACCCAGTCTCAGGTATGTATTTATAACAGTGTGAAAACTGACTAATACAAAGGGAGAGGCTGGAAGAGCACCTAGAATCAGGAAGTATCACACATTGAAACTGTGATTACTGAATCTATGAATCAGAGAGCTTTCTTATCCAAGATGCAATGTCACTGTTGAAAAATAACTGATAATATGAAATTTTCTTTTAATGCCTAATCACACTTGAAACATAGTGTAACAAGGAGCTTTCACCCTTGGCATTTAGAATACTTAGAGAGTTTAATAATAAGAACAATCATTTCTGAACAATAGCACCTGGACCAGTTGAAAAGAAATACTGCAAATAGCTGGTCGAGTCAGAATGCAGGAAACCACTGAGAATGTTAACTATCTGACCTGCCCATACAGTGGCTGGCATGGCACTTATCTCCACATGCCTGATTAGACAATTGTAGTTATTTGCTTTCTGTCAAATACACCTGGATTCTTAGTAAACACCCTGATTTATGTCTACTGGAACTCAAAATAGAATCAACAAAATCAGGATATAACTGCTTAGGATTGTGTATGGGTAGAAAACTGGATCATTTTTCAGGCCTGGAATCACCAAACAATAACTACTTTTTAAGTTTCTATTTACCAAGGGGTAGCATGGAACTGCTTAATAGGCATAACCCTTGATTTCAAGGAAGTTATAATATTCCTGCCAGGCCAGTGGGAGTAGTTATTAGGAGTCAGACAGCCCGCATTCAAATTCTGGCTCTGCCATTTACCAGCTTTCTTATCTTGAGAAAATCATTTTATCTCTTTGTGCTTCTCTGACAATAATAATGGTATCTACCTCACAGGGATGTTTTGAAGATGAAATAAGTTGATATCTGTATAGCGGTTTGCCCCAGATACAGGCAAGAAGCTGCAGCCAAGGCGGGGCATGCATGGTTCATAGAAAGTTTAGGAAGAATAATGAAACCAACGAATCATCTGGATGCTTTTTATTATCATCCTGCAGTTGAAATTCTAAACAATATCAGTGATAACATACTCCCCATTGGGGATCGGTAGGAAGAACTGTGCCTGCACAGAAAGCCCTCAGTGCATTGTCCCCTGCTATTATTTTTCCTTGAAGTTTCAGATGTCATCATTGACTCAGAATCCTTCACTGGCTCCCTACTGCAAGCAGAAAGGTGGTTCAGACTGAGCCTGCCATTCAAGGCCCTCCATATCTGATTCCAGCACATATTTTCCTAATCATAGACCCATGCGGCATTGTCTTTGAACTTTCAGGGAAATGAAGAGTTGTTTTTCCCTGAAAGCTTCCAGTTACATATGTATAGCATATTGCTTCTTTTATCTCTTCATGACCAAAGAACACATGGTCTCCAGGATCTAACCAAAATGAAGCCTATTCTTTTTTTTTTTTTTTTTTTTTTTTTTGAGATGGAGTGTCCCTCTGTCACCCAGGCTGGAGTGCAGTGGCACCATCTCGGCTCACTGCAACCACCTCCCGAGTTCAAGCGATTCTTCTGCCTCAGCCTCCTGAGTAGCTGGGACTACAGGCACGTACCACCATGCCCAGAAAATTTTTGTATTTTCAGTAGAGATGGGGTTTCTCCGTGCCTGGCCAAAATGAAGACTATTCTAAATTTTTCCATCAAAATTATTGATATCACTCAGAACTTTCCCAGCATTTCATCTCTTTTTGTCATGGGATTGCTTTTCCTTCTTTCCACCTAATTACATCAACACTTTCTGTCTCCCACTGTACTCTAATTCCTGGGGCAGAATCTAAGGCAAATTAACCTTTGATTTCTCACAGTACCTTACACAGTACTTTACCGCTACTGAATATGAATAAAAGCATGTTGAATGAATGGGTTCCAGGAACTACTATGGAGTGAACTCCAAAGCCAGTCTTCCTAAGGAGGAAGACTCACACCTTGCCACCATGATCACCACTCAACAGAAACACTCTACAAGGCAATGAGCCACACTGCACATTTGATTTGGCTCTTTCCAGAGATTTAGAAATTGGATAGTATGCTAAGGATAACCAGTTGTATAATTTGTTTTAAAAACTTGTTTTTTTTGGCTGGGTGTAGTGGCTCATGCCTGTAATCCCAGCACTTTGGGAGACCGAGGTGGGTGGATCACGAGGTCAGGAGATTGAGACCATCCTGGCAACGGTGAAACCCTGTCTCTACTAAAAATACAAAAAAAAATTAGCCAGGCATGGTGGCAGATGCCTGTAGTCCCAGCTACTCTGGAGGCTGAGGCAGGAGAAAAGTGTGAACCATGGAGGCGGAGCTTGCAGTGAGCTGAGATCGTACTACTGCACTCCAGCCTGGGCAGCAGAGCGAGACTCCGTCTCCAAACAAACAAACAAACAAACACAAAAAAACTTGTTTTTTTAAATAAAGATGGTCATTCAAGTTGCAAATATTGAGTGCTATATATATATAGCAAGAATGCATTAGAGATGGCTCTGAAGATAGAAGACATCATCCCTGCCTCTGAAGCTTATAGTCTGGTTGGTTAAAAAAAGTAAAGTGTATACTCGCTAAAAAGTAGGCAACACTTATAAAGCACTGTGTATACATAAAGCAAAACGTACAGATTTGCTGAATAAATGTTACCTGAATAAATAGAGTCATTCAGGGGATATCTCTCTCTCTCTCTCTCTTTCTCTTTCTCTCTTTCATCTCGCTGTGTTCCCTGGGCTGGAGCGCAGTGGCATCATCATTGGTCACTGCAGCCTCAAACTCCCAGGCACAGGCAATCCTCTCACCTCAACCTCTTGAGTAGCTGAAACTACAGGTGTGCACCAAAAATAACCATGCCTGGCTAATTTTAAAATATTTTTGTAGAGACGGGGATCCCCTAGATTGCCCAGGCTGGTGTTGAACTCCTGGGCTCAAGCAATCCTCCCACCTTGGACTCCCAATGTGTTGGGATTACAGGAGTGAGCCACCATGCCTGACCTCACCCGACTTTTCAAAGGAGGAGGCAGTGGTGCTGGGAGCTGAGTGTGCTGGATATTCTCTGTTCACCTTCTCCCTGGGTAGGCTCTCCACCCCACTCCTTGCCCTGCCTGGACAATTGGCCGTACTTTTCTCGCTTCCCATTGTGTTCAGCCAACGGAGGTGCTGGCAGGAGATGAAAGGGCTTGAAGGAAGGACGAGGGGAGAGAGAGGTTGGGGAGGAGGTATGTGGCCAGGAATTCCTTCCCTTCTGAGATACAGGTCAGCTGGTTTCTTCTAAAGAAGGTCAGGCAGTGCACTCTTAGCACCTAGAGCTTCCATGACTTCCTCAGAGTTCCTTTAACAGCTGTCTTCCCCTCAGCCCGTCAGGGCTACCAGGGGTAGTAATTATTGCCATTGCTAGCCTTGGGGTGCTTCACCACCCCTTGATGGTGGATTCACCCTAATGCTGCTTAGACATTGTCAATAGTCCCTTTAGTAAAGTCACCTCAATTGCCCTGTGTGCGTGGACTGCCTATTTCTTGCTGGGCCACTGACTAATAACACGAGCGAGGAGATTGATGATGTATGGGTTCAATTCTGGAAATACCTTTTGAAAATCTTTCCTTGTCAGGCATAGTTCTAAGCACTGAAGATAAAATGAGATTAAAACAAAGTCTGTGCCATTAAGGGACTTAATGTGTGATTAGGTGGTTTCAAACTCAGAATGGGCATTAGAAGAAGGCGTGTAACCTGATAACAAAGAGGGAGGTGCTTATGGAAGAGAGGAATAGGGCTAAAGCCAGCTGGCTGACATTTTATTGTAAAATATTCTCAGGATTTTTAGAACTAGAAGGGATGGTAGCTGTTTATCTGGCCCAATGCCTTTATTTTACTGAGGAGATATTGCAGGACCCATTGAATTAAAATGACCTGTCCCCACTACTGAGTAGTGACCAAATGGAGGGAGACCCCAAGTATTCTCACTCCCAGCCCACTGTCCTCTGTGCCCCTTTCTCTAGATTGCAAATCCTGCCAATTCTAACTCCATCTATGTCCTCCGAGCCTGTCTTGGCTTCTTCCTCCTGAGCCATTTTTCATTTCAAAGCACTGGAGTCTGTGGAGCAAGGAGGGTGAACTTATTGATTTCAATATTCTCATTGTCACAGTCAGAGGGAAAGGTGAAGAGGGCTGAGACATATGGAGGTGAACTGTGTGGCTAAGGACATACCACCAATACTAATCCACCGGCGACCAGAAGCAATCTGCATGTCGGCAGGCTTTGAAATGTTTCCAAGCCTCCTTCCTGTGCTTGGGAGTATCCCGGAGGCTCTAGCCTGGCTGGGGCGCTAATAGACATCTTGTGTGTGGCTGATTCATCCTTCCTTCCACCAGCATCACAGAAAGACTAAAAATGCAGTGTGGATTTTTTCACTTGATATTTTCAATGATAGGAAAACAAACTACTCGTTTAAAATGACTTTGAATGTTACAACCTAATTTGCATGGGTGCTGAAAGACTGATGTTATTCACTCAAGTAATTGTGAGTGGTTCAGAATTACCTTAAATGTTAGGATTTTAATAAGAAGAACTGAATTTATGGAGTGATTACTGTGTGTCAGATACTGTCCGGAAAAAACTACATGTCTTGACTAATTTCATCCTATGAAGCAGATAATATTATGATTGTTAATATTGTTATTATTTTCCCCTTACAGATGAGGAAACAAAGACATTTAGAGTGGAGGTAACTTGCCCAAGGTCACACATCTCATTAGCGGTAGATACAAATGCAGGCATGAGGCCCCAGGGCCAGCCTTGTGCATTATGTTAGGATTCTTATATAGACAGTTGTACAAATGGTAGTGCACTCTTTTGTTTGCCTTTTTTTTTTTTTTTAGACAAGGTCTTACTTTGTGACCTAAGCTGGAGTGCCGTGGTGTGATCATGGCTGTCTGCACTCTGGAGCTCCTGGGCTCAAGTGATCCTCCTACTTCTCAGCCTCCCAAAATGCTAGAATTACAGGCATGAGCTGCCATAGCCAGTGTGCATCCCCCTGCCACACCCATTTTTTCTTTTGTTTCCTTTTATTTACTGGAATACTTTCTTTCCAGACATGAGGGTAGGGAATTTGGAGGTAGATATGTAACCTCTGGGGGCAGGATCTTCAACTCAGGACCTCATGAGTTTTTAAGCATCAGGTCTGACCTCAGTATGTATCACAGATTTGAATCAAGAAAGGAGTCAGTTGAAGTGTGTGTCGATGGAGGAAGGCTGGTGCAATATGAAGTCTAGAGGAATGCATGAGATTGAGGTGATGATGCTTAGGTCTTCTGTGAGCTCCTGACACAAAAGCATGTCCCTTTATGCTAGGGTGACCAATTGTTCCAGTATATCTGGGACTGGACGGTTTCCTGGAACATGGGACTGTCCATGCTAACACTGAGAAAGTTCTGGGTAAATTAGAATGAGTTGATCACCCTACTTTTTGCATTGTTGTGGCCAGTTGAAGCTTACTCCCTTCTCAGACTTTGAAATCAACCTTACCTTAATTCACTGCTTCCTAACCAAATCCACAGGCCACTTGCATCTGAGGCACTTAGGACCCTTGTTAAAAATGCTGATTCCCAGACTTCACTCTAAACCTATAGAAGCATAATATATGGGTAAGGTATGGTGAGGGCTTACCTTTAAATGTTTAAAACAAGCCTGCAAGGTGATTCTTATGCGTGTAAATGTCCCCACACTACTGACTTCATTTATAATCAAATGAAGAAACTGAAATTTTATAGCTTAGGGGCTCTGGATCTATCACTTTTGCAGCTACACTTATTTTGACTTGGTGCTCAGATTTTGTCAGTGGGGTCTTGTTTTGTTTCTTAATCTTTATGTGTACCTCAGTTTCCAGAACTGTGTTCTCAGTCTCTACTCTCCACTCTATGCATCCTATTGTCTGCTTTGAACACAGATCCAGCTTCTCTTTTTCTATGAGACAAAGATCTGACCCTACCCTTCTCTGTTCTCCTGGAGTTCAAATTTCTCTCCTGAAGTCTTATTACCTGTAGATTTCCAGGAAGTCAACCTGTAGTCTGTCTGATGCTACCTATACATCTGCTGGTCAGAGTCAACGCGAGAATAAAGCAACTGTTTTCATATTTCTTGTAAGAAACTCCTTGTCTGTTATACTGTCAACAGCTTGGAACATCTACATTAGCTCTGAAAACAGGGCACGCTGAAACCTCTACCTACCTAAGCAAAAGCATATATATATATATATATATATATATATATATATATATATATATATATAGTGAATCTGATCACAGCTGATGCAAAGGTAGGATTTACTGACCTATCTATAGTCTGATATTCTACTTGAATGTATTTGCAATTAAGTAGCAGTCTTCCACCTTTACTCCTTGTATTTTCTAGAGCAGTTAGAGCAGTGGTCCACAACCTTTTTGACACCAGGGACTAGTTTCATGGAAGACAATTTTTCCACAGATAGGAGATCATTTTGGATGAAACTGTTGCACCTCAGATCATCAGGCATTAGATTCTCATAAAAAGTGCACAACCTACCTAGATCCCTTGCATGCACAGTTCACAGTAGGTTTGTGCTGCTATGAGAATCTAATGCTACCACTGATCTGATGGCAGGCAGAGTTCAGGTAGTCATGCTCACTCACCCACCACTCACCTCCTACTGTGCGACCTGGTTGCTAAAATGCCATGACCCAGTACCAGTTCACGGCCTGGGGATTGGGGACCCCTGTTCTGGAGAATACTCAATCATCTCAGGCATCTTTTGTCCTCTGAAATGTTGACTCCCAGGTAGAACTGATTCTTTCCTCTTCTGGTTCCCACTCTACGGTGGTGGACTCTAAATCATCATCTGTGGCAGAGGCTGCTGATGTCGTACCCATGCTCCGTGGCCACTGTAGAGTTCATGGGAAGCTGTGTGTGTCTCCCCTGTGTTTCCATGGCTACCCACCTCAAGAGCCTGCATCTCTCTGCTTCTCTGCCTAAGGGCTTTTTATGGGCCAGACAGCCCAGAAGTTCCAGGGACAACCTTCAACCAGTGAGGAAGAGGTTGATGGAGACCTCTACTTTCGCATTTCTAGCAGGATGATTCTGAGTGCACTGTTCGTGGTTCCTCACAAGACTTCAGTGGCATTGAATCCCAGCAGCCCACATGGTCACCTACTCATTTGTGTTCCTAGGGTCCGCTTCCAAGTAAACTACCAGTACCCATGTTTTTGTAAGAGAGTCTGCTTTGGGGGAAGCCCAAACTTAGCCACTATCTTTTCCATATTACTAGAAGTGTATATCTATATGCCTGTCTTCTCTCAGACAAGACATGGCCCCCTGTGGAAGGCATCATTCTTCCCTAACATGCAGCTTGACTGACACACAATAGGTAGGTGCTCAAGCAACATTTGCAGTGTAAAAGAATGAGTTTATCTACATTTCAGTGACATAATTATGTCTCTGAGGCACAGTAAAATCTTAAGGTATATCCTAAAGTAGCCATTGTTATGCTATAGGGATTTTGACATAGTAAAATTTGTTTTAACAATTAGAAATCTAGTCTGGGCACATTGGCTCACACCTGTAATCCCAGCACTTTGGAGGCTGAGGTGGGAGGATCACCTGAGGTCAGGAGTTTGAGACCAGCCTGGTCAACATAGTGAAACTCTGTCTCTACTAAAAATAAAAAGTTAGCTGGGTGTGGTGGCAGACATCTGTAATCCCAGCTACTTGAGAGGCTGAGGCAGGAGAATTGCTTGAACCCAGGAGGTGGAGGTTGCAGTGAGCCGAGATCACACCATTGCACTCCAGTTAAAAAGAAAAAAACTAGAAATCTACTAGGTTTCTACAGGAAAGTTAATATTAGCTCTCTTGTTGGATTAACCAGAACATTCTATTCCTATTATGGAACCATATAAAAGAATTTATTATATTTTTGTAATTATTTTACTATACTTTGCTTAAATCAAGGAAAATCTGAGTCAATTCTTCATGGTCTATAATAACTATTAAGCCTATATTGAAAGTAAATCTTTCATCTGTAAATGGGGATAGTGCTAAAGAGGTATGGGGAAATTGTTAATAAACTGAGGACTCCTTTTTGTTGTTCCATTGAAATATATATATTTTTTAATGTATTAGACTGAGACAAATTCAAATTAGTCTATTCTTCAGGGACTACAGTCTTTAACTACCTTCCACTGGAGAAAGAACTCCGGCAGTGTGTGTCATTTTGTTAATATTTTCAGAAAGTTGGCAGTTCTTGAGCATTATTATTAAACTAATAATTTATTCCAGTTTCTATCTGGAATCAGTAAACAAGACATTTGACATCAGTGAGCTCTTTCTTCTTTATTTAATATTTTTTTCTTCAAAGTTATACACATTCGTTTGCTTCAGCAGTGAAAAAAACACAAAGCCTGCAGAATTATGACTGTCACTTTGCTTCTAACAAAATACCAGAAAGGACTGAAGGAAAACAATATTAACTAACATAAGATGCACCAAGTGACCAGAGTATTTATGGTTTAAAAATGAAAAATTTTCTATTTATCATCCTTGCTCTATACAAGAATAAGTGAGATTTTATTTGTAAGAGCAATGAAATGGCTGAGCTTATAAGAAAGTTTTTAGATAATTTATGTCGGAAACATTGTTGTCATGAGCTATTATTTTTAAGAGATCCCTCTAATAATCACATATTATCAAGCTTTTGGGTATCCTAGTTTTCATTAAAATATACAATTACTCAAATATTTAAAAAGCTTGATATACTTACTATAACTAAGGATCTAAATCATGAAAGAATTTTCAGGAAAAATATAAATGTTGAAAATGGGACTTTCCAACCAACATTTAAAAATAGCAAGAAAGTCATCTTTATATTATAAGAAATACCTAGCATCGCAATGACAAAGCCAGGTAGATAAAAATATAAATTGGTCTAGTAAAGAATG
Organism: Macaca mulatta; assembly: GCF_049350105.2. Classification (NCBI taxonomy): domain Eukaryota; kingdom Metazoa; phylum Chordata; class Mammalia; order Primates; family Cercopithecidae; genus Macaca; species Macaca mulatta. The sequence goes on along the minus strand of NC_133407.1, from coordinate 142,468,398 downwards.
TTGTGGTATAGATGTTTATTGTACCAATTTTGATCGACCTTGACATTGCTTCTTTATTATATTTTAAGCTCCTCAAGAATAAAACTTTTACATTTCCCTTGGCGAATGCACACAATAGCATTTCAATTGTCTTTTTAATAGATATTTCCCCTTTAAATATTAAAACAAATCTTAAAAGTAATTGTGGAAATCCTTGTGAAAGGACAAAAGTAGAAATATGACATTGTGATTTATTCCAATGAGTCAAAGAAACCATCTTCTAAAGCAAACATACATCATGGGCATTTGATTTTCCCCAAGAAAAATAGATTGCTCTATACATATACATGGTAAAGCCTGAACAACTAAAGATAACATATTCCAAAAGTCTAAGTTTGTCAATGCATCTAAAAGGAAAATAATAGAAATAATAATTTTCTTCATTATAAAGAGCTATAATATTTCTTCTTGCAAAGTTCCTGAAATTTTAAATTCATGTACTGTGTGTTAATCTTCAGCTGGTATGCAAAACCCAAAAATGCTCCTCTCATGTTTATTCAATTATTCTACTACATACTTGTATAGAAAGTCTTACTGTAAATTCAGCCCATGCATTGAAATTCTTGCATCAGGAAGAAAAGTTAACCAACTGTGAGGGAGATTGGTTTCTAAATCCATATAGCCAGATAATATTTTGAGGGTGTTCTGAGGTTTTTTCACCTGAATTTCTTTTATATGGACCCTTTCATTGTCCACTTTCTTGAATAAATTGCTCTCTCTTATTTCATCATAAGCATTCATTGTTCCAGATAAGAGAGAATATGTCGGAAAAGCAGAAAAGCTACTCAAAATGTACACAAAAACAAAGGCTTATGTGTCAGAAGAACCTGGAATTAGTTTCAAAAGTTAAAGCCCTGAAGGATTTAGAGTGTAAAATTTATGCAATAAATTAGATGAATTGAAATATAGGATGCTTCCCCCCCCCCCCCAGCATACTTACCTTTAAATTGCGGTTATTACAGTGCGAGCTGGGCTCTCTAGCTTTGAGCAATGCATTTGAAAACATTTTACATAATATCCTTGAGGAAAATGTCTGCATTTGATGGTGTCTAAGGGGAATTCAAAAGTTGATTGGTGTATAGGTATCAACGTGGAGCCAGGTTGCTAGTGTCATTCTATGTGGCTCTGTTTTATTCAATAATTTTGTTAATTATTTAGATAAGATATGAAAGGGTCTGCCAATTAGATCTGTGGGAGGCTTGACATTGGGGAAGTTTGGAATCATGTTAGAAAATTTATGGCAGATTTAAACAAAAATAGCTAGGAATGCAAATTGGACCAAATTTGAAAAGATAAAAATATACAAGTAAGACCTTTGCTTAGGGGTTAAACAAACAAACACACACTCATATTAACTACACAAATGGGGGGGTGGCAATGCCTGCTTGAAGAAAATGTTCCGGTGGGGCTATGAGTTAACTTCACTCAAGCTGAATGAGTGACTTTTTTGCCAGAAAAGATACTGTTTCATTGTGTTTCAATCTTCACCTGTAAGATTGTGTTCAATTCTGATCTTTATCTTTTGGGTAGGTTATTAACAAACTGTAGGACAGGTAGAGTATGTGGCTGTATTTTATGTTTAGCAAAAATGTCTTTGAATTTCTCTTATATCCTAGCTACTGTCCTAGGTATTGGGGATGTATTGGTGAGCAAGAGTTGCTGGAAAAAGGGGATGATTAATCTGGAGATGATAATAGAGGCCCTTGCTAGCTGACAGCAATTGAACAGCTGACATGCAGAAAAAGAATTAGCCCAATACTGTGTGGCTCCTTTGGGATTAGGCAGAAGTTACAGGGATGCAGATTTTGGTTACAGCATCTGTTCACGAGTGAGGAGCGTGGCCTTGGGTTAGAAAGTGCCGTGTCATATTCCAGCACAAGCAGATGCGCATCCGTCAGGGCAAATGACATAATGCAGTAAACACTTAGCACAGTACCTGGGCATATCACAAGTGCTCAGCCAATGGAACAAAACAGTTGGACAGGGGATTCTTCTATCTTTGGGGAATATGTGATAGATCATTCTAGAATTCTAAAGAACAGGAACCCTTGCCCATATTTTTATCCTCCCTCTCCATCACTGAGCTTGGCATATGGCTGGTGGTCTTTAAATGTCTAATAAATGAATGAGAGGTTTGTATCATCTCCAATGTATACATTAATAATTATGATAGTAAAAGAATCATAAGCCTTCATTGTTCCAGATAAGAGGGAAGATGGCAGAAAAACAGAAAAACTACTCAAAATGTACACAAAAACAAAGGCTTTTGTGTCACAAGAACCTGGAATTGGTTTCAAAATTTAGAGTAGCATTTACAGTTCAGAAATCATTGATTCCAGCTTGTGGTTTAGTAGCAATGTGATCTGATGTTATATGTTACAGCATCTTTTTTCCCTCCTTGCTTAAAGAAAATCTCAATTATTCTCAGGAGCACACAAATCTTTTTGTCATTTCATAGAATGTCAACATTTGGTGGCTCGTGGATTTACTGAGAATTTACAGAGGATTCATGAGTTCATTCTCCAAATCAAGTAAGAGCCCATTTAATCCTGTTATAACTTGCATTATTCTGATCCACACAATTCATCTTTCTCTTAATTTATGAAGTCTTCTTACTTTCAGAAGGTTCTTTCTATTTCTTTTAAAAATGAATATTGTATCAGTCTGTTTTCATACTGCTGATAAAGACATATCCAACACTGAGAAAAAAAGGGGTTTAATTTGACTTACAGTTTCACATAGCTAGGGAGGCCTTAGAATCATGGCAGGAGGCGAAAGGCACTTCTTACATGGTGGTGGCAAGAGAAAATGAAGATGCAAAAGCAGAAACCCCTGATAAAACTATCAGATCTCATGAGACTTATTCACTACCAGGAGAATAGCATGGGGGAAACCACCCCATGATTCAAATTATCTCCCACTGGGTCCCTCCCACAGTACGTGGGAATTATGGGAGTACAATTCAAGATGAGATTTGGGTGGGGACACAGAGCCAAACCATATCAAATGTTATGGTTCTTATAAACTAAACAAATAAAACTCTAAGCCCTCCAACCATCAGAATGGACCCCTCCTCTCAGCCAAGGGCATTCCAAAGTTAACCTGAAAAACTAGTTCAGGCCATGATGTGAAGCGGGTGGGGAGCCGGACATACCTCATTATACCCTCCTCCCTTTTGGAATTCAGGCACAACTGACAAGCATTAACATTAAAACAGAGATCTTAAGACTTTTTGTAGCAATAAGACACCAAATTCCAGCCTGACCCTAGTGTAGCATCACCTGTCAGAGAGCAGGTCTTGAAAAAAATCAAAATATTTTACCCTAAAATATATTTATTTGACATGTTCTGAATTGGCCCTGTGAAGCTATCTCTTATGGGGAAAATTTACATTCTGTAGAGAATCCCCTTCCCTTTCCAGGTCTTTCCCCTGATGTGGGAGAGAATTAACTAAGAATCTGTCACCTTTTAAAGTCTAATAGGAAACATTTACAATCTATTCTCTCTGAAGCCTGATACCTGGAGGCTTCATCTGCATAGAACCTTGGTCTCCAAAACCCCTTACTTCACCCAAAGACTCCATTCTATTGTTTCCAGGTCTTTAGATAAACTCTTTCAACCAATTGCTAATCAGAAAATATTTGAATCCTCCAATGACCTGGAAGCTCTCAATTCAAGTTGTCCCACCTTTCCAGGCCTAACCAATGTACATCTTACATGTATTGATTGATGTCTTATGTCTCCCTAAAATGTATAAAACCAAGCTGTAGCCTGACCACCCTGGGCACATGTCATCAGTACCTCCTGAGGCTGTGTCATGGACACATCCTTAACCTTGGCAAAAGAAACTTCTACATTGATTGAGATTTGTCTCAGATACTTTCTGGTTTATGTTCTCAATACCCTTTCTAACCACCCTTCTCTCCCTCTAAACTCCTTCTGGAAATAATTGATTATTTCCAGTTTTCCCATGAGCTGGATAAACATGTCAATATCAAAAAAAAAAAAAAAAAAAAAAAAATCCTAAGACTACACTACCATCTCTAGAATGCTTATTATATTCCAGGGGCCCTACATATATTATCTCATTTGATGCTCATGACAACTTTATCTGTCAATGCTACCATTTCCAATTTACAAATGAGGAAATGGAGAGTCTGAGAAGGCCAACAAACAGCTCATTAGTGAAACCACTAGGGTTTGAACTCATTTCTTTCTGTTAACTCCACATTCTATGGACTATTCAAGTTAACTGGAATTTTAGGTTGAAAGTATAAACATTCAAAAAGGAGAAGTTGAAAATTGAGCTCTGTTCTGAATGGAATTTATTTTTGCCAAATACATTGTATAGCTCCTTAATGCAATTAACCGTAAACAATGAGATATTTAAAAGACTGTTATTTCCCAAAGTGTCACCAGACTAGAAACACTGTTTCAGAGGATGGAGGTCAACCTCCTCCTTATTTTAGGACTCAGAGTGTGGTGTGGTGCATTGACTTGCTTAACTTAAGGTCACCTAGCTGGTCATCAGCTCCGTGAGGACCAGAGGCCAGACTCCCAGATTTCCAAACTATTCCTGGAGAACTTTGAATGAAATCATGGATACTTTTCCCTGATCGGAAACTCTAGTCAAACATAAGACACAACAGAAGAGATACGTGTTGATAGTTTCAAGCTAAAAAATAAAAAAATAAAAATCTTGATTTAAGATCAAACAAGTGTTTAAAAGCATTTCTGAACCCCTTGGAGAAAGGCACTTTCTAAATAAAAGTTTCATTCGATCGTTTTAAAGTGTTTATTTTAGGCAAGCATCCTTCTCATAAAATATTTACACATGTTCTAATAGCAAATATTCACATTAGTATGTGTTAAAGATCTGAAATTTACTTAACCAAAATTGTTTGCTTTTCTGGGTCCAACCAGCAGGATTTCCAGAAATCCAAAAGAGATAAAGGGATTTTCTTACAAAGCCAGTTAAAGCATCAGATAGAAATTTGGAAAGGGCAGTTCTAAAATAAGCCTCTTTTAGAATAAGAGCTTGCTTAAGATCTTGACTTGAGGAGTCCACACTAGCTTAAACACCTGCAAAATGAGCAAATAAGGCATAGTTTCCCCAAGACATTATGCCAGAATCTTGCTAAATTCTTTTCACTGCCAAGGACTCAGTTAATGTTTCAAAGGATAAAGCACAGCAGGTTTTAGCAGTTTTTCTGGGTATCGAGAAGAGAGAATAGATTTTGGAATTGCCTGTTTTTATCAAAAGAGAACAGATAAGGAGTCGTCTTCTGCCTCCATTAGAGTTGCTTCTGAAGATGTCAAAATATTTCCAGTGTTGGCAGCAGGCTCTGTGGTAGGTATATTTTGGGTAGAAAACAACTCCACCTGTTTCTTGGAACTTATTTTGAATAAATCTCCCGGGAAATCACGAAGCACAAACTCTTTATGATAAGAGGAAATCTCACTGCTGGAAGCCCCGCAATATGCAGAAAGAGCATCAGAACAAGATAACCTGGAGTTCTAGTTTTTCCTCCAGCTTTGCTGCCTGTCAGATCTGTGGCCATAGGTAAATCGCTTACCTGGTCTGGACTTCAGTTTCTGTCTCTGTAAAAGGAAAACACTGGACAGTTTCTAAGTCTTCACTAACGCTCTGTTATCACTAGCCTTTCCTGGTGTGTTGGCTGTGGCTATTGCCAGCCACCTTCTCCCAGAGGCACTATATCCTTAGGAGACATGACGTCTATCTACCCTTGTAAATGATATTTATAAGGCAAAAGGCACACATATAAATTTCTCACCTTTTTAATGGCTTTTAAATACTTCTAGTAAATACAATTTACTAGCGAATTGTATCTAGTAAAACTTCCTTGGCTGGAAGTTCTTTCTTTCAAAAAAGAAAGAGGAGGTCACTTAAGAAAACTAAGTTAGGTCTGTAAGGAGAAATTTAAGAAAATTAACTCTTTAGGCATTGTGGTAGCAGACAGTCACTAACAATGAAATAATGACAAGACCAAATGTACTGAGTTGGGCAAGGGTTAACAATCCGTTAGTCTTAGTTGGATTTATAACACATGATTGAAGGTAATGAGGCCCATTTCTTTAATAGTGGCCTATGGTTGAGATTTTTCACTCTTTGTGGCTACATACATAGAACTAATTAGGCCTTTAGATCCAAACTGGCCTATCAAATTGAGTATCAAGAGTAAAAAAAAAATCCAATTAGTTACATTTTTCAAAAGTACAATTTGCCAAAATAGTTAATCTGGTTGCACATCCAAATAAATGCTTTTCAGTCTGTAGATCAAGACTCATTAGTGTGTTGTGAGATCAATGTATTGAGTCGTGGAGAGCAGTTTGGTTTTTTTTTTCAATAAAATACTAGAATAGAAAATATCAGAGTATATCATAATAATGGCTAGTATTAGTTTGTGAACATTTATGTTATGTATATAGGGAGAACATATATATGTGTGTATATATACATATATGTGTATATATACATATGTGTATATATACATATATGTATATATACATATGTGTGTATATATGTGTATATATACATATGTGTATATATACATATGTGTGTATATATGTGTATATATAATATATGCATATATACGCACACATATGTGTGCGTATATATGTATGCATATGTGTACCTGGTCACAGTGTAAATTTTATTTCTCACTCTAAGTCTGGTAAAGAGAGGGTCAGTTTCCCTGGGAAAGATTCTGAGATGGAGATTTGTGTGCAGTGAACTTATTGAAAAGTACAGGGTGGAAAACAACACCTGTGCAAAGGATGAGGGCAACAGGACTGGTCAGGGGAGGAAATCGAACAGAGATGTCATTGCCACAGAAGTCTAAGCTCATCCCCATGGGTAACTGTAGAGCTTGGATGGCCCTGCAGATTTGTCCTGAATTGAGGCCAGAGGGCGGCAGGACCTTTGTATCCTCACAGCCAGATGGATATTGGGCAGCCCCTGGGGATGGGTGGGGAAAGGGTGTCACCTTAAGTGAGGAGGCTTTTTTCACTGACTAAAGGTAATTACAGAGGGGGTTTCTGTTGCCAGCTGGACAGCAGGCTGACCAGCACTGGAGGACCCCAGCAGTGAGGGAGCCTGTCTGGGAGGCACCCTCTACATCCACATAGCCACCACCTAGATACAGCGTGAGTCAGACTAGCCTTCCTCCAGCACAGGGGTTCTCAACCTTGGTATTATTGAGATTTGGGGCTAGATAAATCTTCATCATGGGGGGTCTCCTGTGTATTGTAGGATAGAATAAAGAGTCTGACTCCATTTTTTATCATTGACCACTGACAACGTTCCAGTCCCACCACCCTCTATTTCCCTCTTGCCCCACATCTGAGCAAGCGCTAAGAAAGCTTGGACCATCTCTCTCAGCTCCAGGGGGAAGTTCAAATCAAGCAAACCCAGGTCCATGAGTGGGAATCTTCACCCAACTCACTTCCTAACCACGATAAAAACCCAAGTCACATTCAGACTGACTTGGGTTTCTGCCTTACATTCTCCAGAAAGCCTCATTATGTGAGTAATAAACCTTTGCTTACCCTCTTCGTGTGTGTGTATGGCATCAGCAACCTTAACATTAGAACCAAATCTTGGGCATAGGGTGTTCAACAGTATCCCTGGCTTCTAGCCACTAGATGCCGTTAGTAATCCCCTCCAAAATTGTGACAACCAAAATGTTCCCACACATTGCCAGGTGCTCCTGTGGGGACAAAATCACCCCTGGATGAAAGCCACTGCTCCAGGTATAAATGAATCTTGGCTAGCTAAGTCATTGATAGCAAGATTTAGGTCCAGTGTTCCACGTCCCAAGTATTGTATAGGGTACTCAGAAAAGACCTGTGGTAGCTCTAAATCCTCATTACCCAACAGGATGGCAAAGATAGTTTCATAGGTTCTCTCTGATTACTTACTTCCAGGCTGGCTATGATATCAGAGTGGGTGGTCTGGTGTGAAACAGGCTGAAGGCTTTAAACTTATTGTTTTATTTATGGGGCACATTAGCTGCTTCTTTAGAAGGCACATAAAATCATTTAGGCTCAGTAAAATGGGATAATGTGCTGATTTGCATTTGCCTGCCATTTACAAAATCCATTTTATGAAGTGGGAGTGAAGCAGAATGGTATAGTTGGGTTTTAATCACTAGAGTATCTACCTCCCTCCTTGGGAGTTTTCATGCTATTCCAAAGACTGGAAACTACAGAGAGCAAGAGAAGTAGGGGTGGCTGAGCTAAAGGAGCGACTCTTAAGTGAGTCATTGCTGAGGATGTTTTTGCTAACAATTGTAGACCTCAGAATCACTCACTTGTCCTTGGTCGCCTTAGTTTTTAAGTCTATGCTTACACTAAAATATGGGTGTTGAGATGAATTAGAATTAAGTGACACAATTGCATTAGACCTTCTAGCAGTTATTTTCAAATACTTATTTGGAGTACAAGAGTAAATCTTTCCCAGCTTTTATTCAAGGTTCCTTTTTTTTTTTTTTTTTTTTTTTGAGACGGAGTCTCTTGCCCAGGCTGGAGTACAGTGGCATAATCTCCCCTCACTGCAGCCTCCGCCTCCCAGGTTCAAGCAATTCTCCTGCGTCAACCTCCTGAGTATCTGGGAAAACAGGCATGTGCTGCCATGCCCGGCTAATTTTTGTGTTTTAATAGAGACGGGGTTTCACTGTGTTGGCCAGGATGGTCCTGATCTCCTGACCTCGTGATCCGCCGGCCTCAGCCTCCCAAAGTGCCAGGATTACAGGTGTGAGCCACCACCCTCAGTCTACCCTCCCTCCTTTTTTTTTTTTTTTTTTTTTTTTTTTTTTTTTGAGACACGGTTTCACTCTGTTACTCAGGCTGGAGTGCAGTGGTACAATCATGGCTCACTGCAGCCTCGACCTCACAGGCTCAGGTGATCCTCCTACTTTAGCCTCCTAAGTTACTGGGACTACAGGTGTGTGCTTCCATGCCCTGCTTATTTTTGTAGTTTTTGTGGAGACAAGGTTTTGCCATGTTGCCCAGATTGGTCTTGAATCCCGAGCTCAAGTGACCCACTTGCCTTGGCTTCCCAAAGTGCTGGGATTATAAGCGTGAGTCACCATACCTGGCTGGAGCCACCACACCCAGCCCAAGAAAGTAGGTTTTAATGGGGAAATTATTAACTCATCTAGAAAGAAGTTGTTGTCTTATGCTGGGCTTGAGTGTCAAGGACATCAAGTGTAGAGTCGATTATTTTCTGCTGATACCTACTTAGATTATAAATGGTTCAGATATATGGGACTAAGGGTAGGAGTTGACATGACTTGCTCTAAATTTCACACCGTTGCTGACCCAGGGTTCCAAAGCCCGATTTCTAGGAAAAGAATCAGACTGGGTTATGTGTCCATCCTTTGGCCTCAGCTGTGGCTACTGGGTCAGCTCCTTCTGCAGTGTTGTGGGTGGGTGGGGAGAATAGGAAACCATGTCTCCTAGGCTTTCATTTCAAAGAGGAGAGAATTGAACACCTGTGAGGTGAAGTGGTTTGTCCATGATTATACTGCCAGTCACTGACTTGCGGACAGCAATGAAACCCAGGGCTTCTTACTCCTCTACACTCCACACCATTTTGCCTTAAAAAAAGAAAAAATCACCGAACGTGTATTCTATCTGTCCCACTTTTCTAGCACTTCTCCCTAATTAAAGGGAAGAAGGATATCCTTAGATTGGGAAACTGAAGCAAAGGGTGACTTGCACATCATAGAAATGCATCTAAGTTTTCTACGTTACTATTCAGTAATTCAGTAGGTTGTCAGTTTGATTTCTTTTCTACTGTTTTATTGAGATATAATTTACATACCATATAAGTTTCACTTTTTTTTTGAGATGGAGTCTCTCTTTGTCACCCGGGCTGGAGTGCAGTGGGGCAATCTCAGCTCACTGCAACCTCCGCCTTCTGAGTTCAAACAATTTCCTGCCTCAGCCTCCCCGAGTAGCTGGGACTATAGGTGCACACCACCATGCCCGGCTAATTTGTCTCTACTAAAAATGCACACATTTTAAGTGTATAAGTCAACACAATTATGTATATTTCCAGAGTTGTTCGACCATCCCCATAATCTAGTTTTAGTATATTTCCATCACCACAGGCATGTTTACAGTCACTCCCCATTCCTACACCATAGAGTAAATGGTATTCTACTGACTTGCTGTAGGTTTGTCTTTATTGAACATATCATAAAAGTGGAATAACGGAATGTGTGTTATTTTGTATTTGGCATCTTTCACAAAGGATGATGATTTTGAAGTTCGTTTGTATTGTAACATGTATTTACTTAGTTCCTTTTAATTGCTGAATAATATTTCAGTGTATACATATAATACATTTTGTTACTCTGTTCATCAGTTAATGGATATTTAGATTTTTCCACTTGACAGGGTCTTGCTCTGTCACTCAGGCTGGAATGCAGTGGCATGATCATGACTCACTGCAACTTCAGCCTCCTGGGCTCAGGTGATCTTCATGCCTCAGCCTCCTGAGTAGCTAGGACCACACAGGTGTATACCACCACAGCTGGTTAATTTTTGTTTTCTTTTTTTTTTTTTTTTTTGAGATGGAGTCTCACTCTGTCACCCAGGCTGGAGTGTAGTGGTGCGATCTCAATCTTGGCTCACTGCAAGCTCTGCCTCCTGGGTTCACGCCATTCTTCTGCCTTAGCCTCCCAAGTAACTGGGATTACAGGAAGGTGCCACCACACCTGGCTAATTTTTTGTATTTTTAGTAGAGACAGAGTTTCACCCTGTTAGCCAGGATGGTCTCAATCGCCTGACCTTGTGATACACCCATCTCGGCCTCCCAAAGTGCTGGTATTACAGGCATGAACCACTGCACCCAGCCCCACAGCTGGCTAATTTTTTAAATTTTTAGTGGAGGTGTCTCACTATGTTACCTAGGCTGGTCTCAAACTCTTGGTCTCAAGTGATCCTCCTGCCTTGGGCTCCCAAAGTACTGAGATTACAGGTGTAAGTCATTACACCCAGCCTGTTTGCACCTTTAGGCTATTGTGAATAATACTGCTGTGAATATTTGTGTACAAGTCTTTATGTAGACATACTTTTTTAAATTTCTCCGGAGTATACACCTAATAGTGGATTTGCTGGATTATATGGTAACTCTATGTATCAAACTGCTTCCCAAAGCAACTCCACATTTTACATTCCCACCAGCAATGTTTGCAGATTGTTTCTCCACATCTGTACCAACATTTGGTTTTGTCTGTCTTTTCACTTTTAGCCATCCTAGTGGATGTGGCATGGCATATTCTTATGGGTTTCAATTGCATTTCCCTAATGACTAGTGGTGCTAAGCGTCTTTCCATGTGATTATTGACTAAGCATTTTTTTTTTGGAGAAATGCTTATTCAAATCTTTTGGCCATTTTAAAATCAGGCTACTTATCTTTTCATTATTGAGCTGTAAGTGTTCTTTATGTATTCTGGACACAAATCTCTTATTGAATATAATTTGCGAAAGTAAGTTGAATTTTGCATACCCAACAAAAAATTGAATCCAGTATGTTTTGTATTTTTCAGCTGTACTGTAAAGCAGGCATTGGGCTAAAATTGCTATAAAACTCTCCTGTGTATCTTACATATGGTGTGACATATATAAAATAATACATGATAATGCCATAATAGATGTATGGATAAAGTGCTATGGACACACAGAGGAAGAACCAGTTAATTCATCAGTAGATAATATAATAATTGATAATAACTACAACATTTAAATGGCTGTCAATTATGAAACTTACTGGATAACAATGTATTGATAATTTTTCATATACAATCTAATTTAACTCTAAAACTAATTTATGGAAAATGTGTCCCCACATTTTCTCATTCAGAGATTGTGATGTCTTAAAATACATATAATTTTAAACAAATTCTGGAAATAGGTATTGACTATCTATGTAGAAGTCACTGTGGATAACGCTAAAAAAAGTGATCCTGGCCTTTATAAATCTAGGAGGGGATAGGATATATTACCAATAATATTTTATAAAGGCAGATTATTACCATCTCTCTTCAAATAGCCATAAAATCAAAGAATAGGGGAGAATGATAACTTATAAAATTAGGGAAGGCTTCTTGTAAGAAGTAGTGATTAAACTCTACATTGAATAATAGGGAATATTTTCAAAGATAAAAGTGAACATTGAGGGCCAGGCACGGTGGCTCAGTCCTGTAATCCCAGCACTTTGGGAGGCTGAGGTCGGTGGATCACTTGAACCTAGGAGTTTGAGACCATCCTGACAGCCTGAGCAACATGGTGAAACCCCATGGCTCGTACTTGTATTTCCAGCTACTCAGGAGGCTGAGGTGGGAGGATCATCTGAGGCCCAGGAGGCGCAGTTGCAGTGAGCCGAGATCACACCACTGCGTTCCAGACCGGATGACAGAGCGAAACCCTGTCAAACAAACAAACAAACAAACAAAACAAAACAAAACAAAAAAAAACAGGCATTGGTAAGATGATAACTTATTGCTTATACTTAAAACAATATGAGAGAGACCAGAAAGAAAAAAGGCACTATTCCCAATTATGTGGATGTGATATGAATAAACTGGGATGTTCTGGGAAAATTGGGATATGTGGTCAACCTAGTCATTGCAAAGAAGGTAGCATAGGTGGAGAAGATTGAGCAGAAGTTCAAAGGTGGGAAAGGGGAGTCCATTTAAGGATATAGCACATGAAATGATTTGGCTGTGTTTACCGGTACTCTTGTTCATAGGGGACATGTCTAATGGGCTCTGTCCTCTCACACTTTTGTGGGTCCTGAATTCACTTCCCACTAATTCCCCACCTTTATTTGGGGAACAACAAGAGATGAGGGTCCAGGGAAGCATAAGGAGATAGGGACTTGGAATACTCAATGGCCAGTGGGCTAGACCTTGAAGGTCAGCACTTGGCTCCCAGTTCACTTTCATTCCCCAGGAGTGGTCCTTTTTCCTCCTTCCCACCGCAAGTATGCCAGGTTCTCTACTGCCGAAGTTTAAGTTATCTTTTTAATTTCTCCTCCCCCTTCCTAGCCCAGTTTTGTCTGTTTTTGCAGAAAAGCAAACTCTGCAAAATTTTCACTCTCCAACTTCTGCCAGCTAATTATTTGAGTCTTTGTTTCTAGTTCAGTGTGAGCTGAGGGATAAAGGTGAGTTATAACACTGCCAAACAATCTATTGTGGTTTCTACCTAGTTGTAACTAGGGCAGTGGTCGTGGGACTGGAAACACTCATGAATGAGGGACACGATTGTTTTCACTGTAATTCCTGTGGTCCAGTTTCAAATGCAAAACCTTACAGAAGTAGAGAAATTATATGTCTTCAACATGGAACATATGATACCTGTGACAAAGGAACCAGATATTTAATACGGAGCTTAAACTAAGACTCTAGAATGTGAGGCCAACAAAAGAATTGGTTATAAATTTTTTTAAATGATGCTGAAAAAATTTTTTTAAAAAAATACTGTTTTGTTTAGAAGAGATTCTGTGCATAGACTCACAGTGCTAAGATTTCGGGGCTAATTTAAAGAAGATTTAATATGGGAAGGCTTGAGCTGTGTCTTTCACAGAAGCTACCTGAACCTAACCAGAAGTCTGCCTCTTGTCTTGCATCTTGACAACAACCATATTTTATCAGTTCCTTTGCTCTAAGGATTACATAGATCCTTTCCATGAAGCAGTAAGAGGAAAACTGTACATAAGAAGCTATAGTGGGCTATGTACATATGGGATTTGTTTCAAGATATTGCCTAGAAGTCAAAAGCCTCCTAAAATAATGACTGAAAGAACCTTCCACTCGTTTCCCATCTATTGACATTTTACTGTGCTTAATAAATGTAATGATTTTAGGATTTCCAGAGTCTATATAGTTTTCTAATTTCCATATGAAATATTAATATTAAGTAGGTTTAAACAAAGGTGGGACTTTGGTTTCATGTGCTTCTGGAGCAATTTAATAAATACACCATTTTAATACACTGGCAACATTTCAAAGATACTAACTCCAAAATGAAACAAAGTGATCTTTATGTACACTAAGCTAATTAAAAAGAACTTGGTAATTTAAGTTTTTCCATTGTGGTTATAAGTCAAAGTATAATTAAAATCATGAAAATAATATTATGAGACACTGATATTTTCATTCCAGTGATGCTCCTATGATGTGAATCAACACATTGGAATCATCATTATTCTGTTAAAATTGAATCAGCTTTGAGTGTCTGTCAAAATTTATCACAGTCCTATTATGAAGCCACATTAGCTGTAGTTTATTTAAACTGCCAGCATACAAAAATCTCTATAGAGGTTCTTATTAAGAGCATAAATCTAAAAGAAATGAATAAATCCATAGCATTATTGCAATAAACAGAGAAAGTTCTTTCATTGTAACCTAGCGGTTATAGAATTTTACCCAAGTGAAGAGGACTGGATTTCGTCTTGTATAACCTAACATTTTATCAATGAGGAAATTGAAGATCAGTAAGTTACCTGTGTTATCCAAGATCACACAGCTAACCAGCAACTGATTTAGAACTAGAACCCACGTGACAGAGTTAAAGTGATAAATACTAATAGGAAGTAGTGTTCTTTATAGAATACTGCCATGTAATTGTGTCTTACTGGTAAAAATCTTTAGAGAAAGGTATGTGTTTGTTTTAATTGGGGATGAATGGTCAAGTATCTCCCCACCACTTGCTAGCTATCACCAAATGATTTAAACTCAGTGCCACGATTTATTTATTGGTAAATGGAGATCTTAGTCATGCTTCCTTCTTAGGGTTGTTGTAAAGAACAAATGAAGAAGAGATTCCTTTATTTATTCCATATTTTGTTGGACACTTACGTATTTGTATTGTTGTGTTGAGTGTTAAAAGTAAACAGGGTAGTTGAGGAGCTCAGACTTGTCTGTCTGAGACAAGTCTGTCCCCACCAGCTTGTCCCCACCAGCACATAAAATGTGTTTGTAACTGTGTCCCCAGAATCTAGCACAATGTCTGATATGCAGTCAATGTTCAAGAAATACTAAGTGGATAAATGAATAAAGGACCAATTGAGCATCTAGAAGTAACTCCAGTGGAAAGTAAGAAGTAGTAAGGGCTGTAAAGGAACAAATTGTGTGTTCTAGGTGTTTACAGGTTATTCACAGATTCCAAAGAGCCCATGAAGATAATGCTAACACACTGAGCTTAACCAGAAGCCTTGGGCCTAGGGCCCAATATTAACACTATACCTGTATCTATGACCTTGACCAAACCACTTAGACCTCTCAGTCTTATTTGCAAAGTGGAAAGATTAGACCACAGAGTCCAGGCTGATAATGTAAATGAGTGAAGTAGAATAAGTGCAAGATAATGGGTGCTGATAGGAACTGTGTTAATCTAGAAAGATTAACACAGTCTGTCTGGAAGGACTCACCCCTTCTTAATCTAGCAAATTGTTTCCTTTGGGAATGAGGGCCAAGTATTGTCTGCTCTTTCACATTTTCAAGGGAAATTTAGATTTTTTAGCTTTCAGAATTTTCTAATTTTTAAATGTTGGCAACTAATTCAAAATTAAAACAATCACAAAGCACCAAGTGACTATGCAAGTCAGATAAATATTTGTCTGGGCCAGATTTGGCCCAGTATTTCAGTTCTAGACTGGTTGATCTTCAAAATTCTAACAATCTGACTCCCTGCTTTAGCTGCATGTCTTAAACTAAGATTGCTGTTTCAGAAATGATGTGGTTACTTTTGGAGTGACCCGTGATTCCTCCCCCAAATATGTCCCAGTCCGTTTTTCCTTAGGAGGTTTGTGCTGACAGTTTACCATGCAGATATGGTCTGTCACACCACAACATAAATGTTAATTCTTGGGATTTTTGAAAGATAATTAATGTTTGAAAACCATACTGGAATGGCTGCTAACCACAAAAGGACAAAAACAAAGAGTTTATCTTTATCAGGCTCTCTTTGTTCAGTTTATCTTGCTGAATCTTTTATGTACTGTTTTCCCAAAGAGTATACCCTTAATTGAATGTTGACAGCTTAGAACTAAATGGAAGAGGTTCTTGGCTTTCCCATCATGCATTTCTCTCTCGTCTGGGTATCCATTTTCCATGAGCTCGCTGTTTTAGAACAGTAGATGCCTCTTATTATTGCTGACATAGATCTTGGTTTTTGTTTTTTTTCCCCCACATTTGCACCATGTAGATTGATTTCTTTTATGTTTATTCAGCTAAAACTTGCATGCCTGAGAAAAATTGAAATGGTATGCCATTTGTCATTCTACCTGGCCATATCTTTAAATAACACTTGTTTTTTATTGAATATTTGAAAAATAATTTCTTTATAGAATTTATACAAAGGCAGCCTGGCAGCATATTATATCTTCCATCTCTTGACCTTAAACTGCACTTCTCCCTACTTCCTTTTGTACAATATACTTTTTAGTGGGAGGGGAATTCACAGGGCTCCTTTTGCTTTCCTGTACTCTAGTCTGCCTTCAGCAATTTATCTTCACTGTGGGTTTACTCTAAGTAATTTTTGAACTAAAAAAATAAGACAAAATTTTGCATGGAATAACATGGTATAGGCTCTGAGTTAGATTGTGGATTTCATCCATTTCTACCACTTACTCTGTGACTTTGGGCAAGTTATTTAACCATGCTAAACCTCAGTTTCCTTATCGCAAAATGGAGATAATAGTACCACCTCATGGGACTATTTTAAGAATTAAATCTAATAATAGCACATGGTACACAATAATTGTTACACAATACATATAAACTATTATGTTTATTATTACTGTTTTAACCTCTGCAGTTTAGAGAATAACATTTCCATTGCACCACCTCCTTTTCAAAAAAATTCTTCCTTTTCTCCTGCCTTTCATTGTTGCCTCTGTGTGTTTTCTCACTCTTACTCTCTCTTTAATTTATTCATCAAATATTTGAGTACCCACTAAGTGCTAGGTACTGGGCAAGAGACCAAGAAAACAGTGGTGATCGAAAGAGACTCAGTCCCAGGTTTCAGGAGCTTGTAGGATGCTAGGGGGCAGGAAAAACCATTAGTACAATAATCACATGGATATACAATTACAAACTATGACAGCTAACCAAAATTAATGAGCACTTTCAACTTACTCTTTCTTGAAGAACTGTGAAAGATAATAGTGTTATCAATTAATGTGTATAAGGCGTTTACCTCTTGCAAAGCACTTGTACTTACTTTGTTTTATTTGAACCTTATAATGGTGATACGATGTTCACAGATGAAGAGACTGAGAAGTTAAATGACTTGCTTAAGGTCACACAGTAGTCTTATTAAGACTCAAGGCAGGATCTTCTATCTCTAAACTTTATAATCCTTCACAGATGAAGAAACTGAGAAGTTAAATGACTTGCTTAAGGTCACACGGTAATCTTATTAAGACTCAAGGCAGGATCTTCTATCTCCAACCTTTATAATCCTAATAATCTATAAAATAAGAATTTTTGAATTGTCTGGCTCACCTGGCATCTTCTGGAAATGACTATGTTTCTTAAGGGACATGTATTCAAGCGGCATTTTAGAACCCAAGCTCTATGCGTCAGACCCTGAACAGGAAAATTGGACAGCCTAACTCTAGGTTATGATTGAAATTCCAGTCAGTACTCCCAAGAGCAAGTTCCAGATACCAAGGAAGGCCATTGAGATTATAGCCCTAACTTCTCAGTACCACCTACTGCTCTTGGGAGAATGCCCTTAAGACCCAGAAAAATATTTCCCACCCACTTCAGTTGCCAGCCTATATGCCAGAGTTCTTTTTGTTGCCACTCCCAACCATCTTGGTTTTTCTTAGTTTACAAAGACAGCAAGGCAAATTAGAGAAAACATCCATTGCTTTTTAGCAGAATTACAATTTTTGAGATTTGCAAAGCTACCAACCATGGCTTGATCAGGTAGGAATTCTGTTCTTCCAGTTGTGTGTGCCTGTGCTTCCCTGGGCACAATGGAGCCCATAGTGGCTTCACATTTCAGGAAATGTGCCTGGGACCCAGTCATCGTACCTGGGATACGTGCTTGAAGAAATATTTGGGGACGCTTTGCATGTATTTCCCTTGAGGTTACACATTTCAACAGTTCATTGTGTTGACTTCCTTGCTTTTTAGTAAATGTGGCTCTAATAGGAGTGATTCTATTTCATTACATTCAGGAGGACTATCAGCAGTCATGTAACACCAGGCAGCCCATCATGCAAAAATGATGCTTAGTTTCAGGGATCAACCCTGAACATGTTCCCAACCCCATCCCTGAGACTGACTAGTAGTTATATAGCCATGACACTGTAACTTAGTGATATGATTTGGCTCTATGTCCCCACACAAATCTTACCTTGAATTGTAATAACTCCCACATGTCAAGAGTAAGACCAGGTGGAGATAGTTGAATCATGGGGAGACAGTTTCCCCCATGCTGTTCTCATGAGAGTGAGTTCTCAAGAAATCTGATGGTTTTATAAGGGGCTTCCCCTTCACATGACACTAATTCTCTCTCCTGCTGCCCTGTGAAGAGGTGCCTTCTGCCATAATTGTAAGTGTCCTGAGGCCTCCCCAGTCATGTGAAAGTGTGAGTCAATGAAACCTCTTTTCTTTATAAATTACCCAGTCTTGGGTATTTCTTCATAGCAGCATGAGAATGGACTAATACACTTAGTCTCTGTCATTTGTCTTAAATGAAGTGAGCACCCTCTTCAACTGAGAGATTCTGCCTTCACTCTCAGCAAACTTGTCTAGGATTTGTCACAAAAAAGAAATATAATTTCTAGTTTTGGCAAAATATGGAAGCAAAACAAGTCGTGACATTTTGGATTTGAAAGAGCTTTAGCTCAGTGCTTTCATTTACTGAAAAGGAAATTAGAGCATTGTGGGAGGCAGAATAATGGCTCCCTAAAGATATCTTCTTCTCAATCCCAGAACCTAGGACAATGTTACCTTCCATGGCAAAAGGGACTTTGCAGAAGTGGTTAAGGTTAGAGACCATGAGATGGGGAGATTATCCTGTATTATGCTAATGAGACTAATCTAATTATGAATCCTATGAAGAGAAAAGCAGAATAGATCAGAGAGAAGTGATGTGAGAAGGACTTTACTGCCATTGATGACTTTGAAGATGAAGGAAGGGGTTTATGAGCCCAAGAATGTGGAGGTTGTAAGTGCTGGGGATAGCCCTCGCTTATAGGCAGCAAGAGAGCCAGAAACTCAGTCTTATAACAGCAAGGAACTAAATTTTGCCAACTGTGTGTCTCAAGGGACATGTATTCAAGTGGCATTTTAGAGCCCAAGCTCTAAATGTCAACCCCTGAACAGCCAAATTGGAGAGCAACAACCTTAATGAGCACAAAAAAAAAGAAAGAAAGAAAGAAAAGAAAGAAAGAAAGAAAGAAAAGAAAGAAAGAAAGAAAGAAAGAAAGAAAGAAAGAAAGAAAGAAAGAAAGAAAGAAAGAAAGAAAGAAAAATAGACTTTCCTCTGTATCCTCCAGAAAGAAACACAGCTCTGCCTAATCCTTGCTTTTAGCCCAGTGAAACCTGTGTCAGATTTCTGACCTACAGAAGTCTAGGGTAATATCTTTGTGTTGTTTTAAGTTGTTAAATGTGTGTCAATTTGTTACAGCAGCAATAGAAAATGAATACAGATACAGAGAGGGAGAGAGACTTACCTAATGTCACATGCCTAATTTGTGGCACAATAAGGCTGTGGTCACGAGTAGCTATATTCAGGACTTTTGATTTTCTGTTGATCTAGATATTCCCCCTCCCATCCCAATCTCAATCATTCTCTCACACAACACCGGATTATTTCCTTTGTCCTGGTTATCACACCCCAAGCAATTCTGAACTTATCTTGCTTCCTTATTTCATTTATCATCTGTCTCTATTTCGAATGGAAGCTCTATGAGGACAGAGGCTATTTTTCTTATTCACTACTTTATACTTAGTTATCAGTTCAGTCCTGGACATGGAGTAGGGTTCAATAAAATTTGTTGAATAAATAAAAAAAAAGAATGAATGAGTTAATACTATGTCAAAATGAATGAAGAAAAGGAACTATCAAACTAAAGGGAATTTTATAAAATTTTGCTCCAATCTTTCATTTTACAAATGAGGAAACTTCTGGGACTCAGGAGAACACAGGTCCTGTTCTTAGCAGATCCAGAACCTTGATCTCCTGACCACTAGCCAAGCATGTTCCTGTTTTTCATTTGACCTGCACCAAAATATCTCATTTTAAAAGCAGTGTGGAAGTAGATGGATATTGTTCAACTAGAGGGTAAAAATGGGAACTGACATCACCTAGGTGTGTATTTTTCTGAAAACACCCAGGGCAATACCTGTCCTAAAACTGTTCACCTTTTAAATCTTTCTTTCTATATTAGATCAGATGGACTCCAGACAAGCATGCACTTTCATTCATTCTTGAATAAAGGTCGTAAAACACTTTAGAAGGAACAGGCTTGGCCTGTCAAGCATCCTGATTGTGTGTTCTAGGGTAATAGGAGTTGACTCTCTGGGCTACTGTATCTATATAGAGATATTTGGCTTTTAGAACCCATTTCTAACTGGCTCATTTTTGTCCCTATTTCTTTATAGCTTTTATACACTCAGTGTCCATTTTTGGAGATGGGATCTTACTATGTTGTCCAGGCTGGACTCCAATTCCTGGGCTCAAGCAATACTTCTGCCTCAGCTTCCTTAGTAGCTGGGACTGCAGGCATGTGCCACTGTACTTAGCTCTGTGTCCAATGTGTTAACTACCACCTCCAGGTGTTTAAGTAAAATGTTCGCTGGTTTTTGTTTGTGTTTCATTCTGCTGAAAAGAATTTGGAATCAAGCAATTTCTTATCTAATCTATCAGTTTCATCACCAAAAATCTCTTGATAATCTACCATTGATGGGAGCAGAAAAACCAGCTTGGAGGAAATGTGCAGGCTTAGACCTCCCTGCTATGACTGTTACAAGGAGATACTTGCAGGGGCTTCCCTGAAAGGGTCACAGCAAGGCCACTGATTCCTTGTGACGCCAGGCAGCAGGCCAAATTGTGGTTTGCGCTCCTGCATATTCTTGGGGTGTGATTTTCTGTTTGAGACATTCTTCTGTGATTTATAAATCCTTCTCCACTCGTCAACACTGGCTACATCTCCTTCTCTTCCCCAAGATAAAACAACCCTTCACCCATCAGGGCCCAGGATGAGAAAAACAGGATATTTCTTAAACGGGAAGTAAACAGCCCAACAGAATCAAGGGAAAGACAGTAAAACAATTCCTGGCCACTAGTGACCACAGCCTTCTTGGATTTCTCTCCTTTCTTGTCCTGTATTGCCATTTCCACTTTTGCCAAGCAGTATCTTCCGTAGGACCAGAAGGACGAGTCAGATATGTCTCCTGAGCTGCCTGGAAGCACAGCCTGTGCCCAGGCTGGTGGCATCTATCAGCGCGGCAGCCAATGACGGCTTCACCTCGGCCTCCTTGGCCTCCTGCCAGCAGTAAGGAAGTGGCAAGCACAACCTGGCTCCCATGGGTGACAGCCACAAATCACATTGTCGTTCCCTTCATAAACCTGACCCAGGCTGTCACTCCCACAAGATGGCCATTTTCCAGGAGAGCTTTTTCGATTCTGACAAAACCTGTGAGGCAACTATTTTGTGAAGAGATTGAATCTAGCCTTCCTATCAGGAAGAAAACTTGCAAAATTATACTCTAGGCAACGCTGATTTCAGCACCCAGCAGCAGACAACTCGGAGTCCAGTTTCATTTCTGCTGCTGACCAGCTGGGCCAAGGTGGGAAAAATGTTTTAACCTCTCTGGGCCTTGGTTTTCCCATGTGTAAAGCGAGAGTTGATCTAGAATCAGAGATTACAAAATAGAGGCCTGGGGTCTGAAATTAGTTTACATGTGTATTTTATTTATTCTGAGCAATTCCCATCTCCCTCCCTCCCTCCTCCCTTCCTCCTCCCTCCCCCTGTCCTTCCTTCCTTCCATCCTTCCTCCCTCCCTCTCTCTCTCCCTCTGTCCTTCCTTTCTCCCTTCCTTCCATCCTTACTCCCTCCCTCCTTCTCTCCTTCTGTCTTTCTTTCCTCCCTTCCTTCCATCCTTACTTCCTTACTCCCTCCCTCTCACCCTCCCTCTCTCCCTCTGTCCTTCCTTCCCTCCTTTACTTCCTTCCTTCCTTCCCTCCCTCCCTCCCTCCCTCCCTGCCTTCCTTCCTTCCTTCCTTCCTTCCTTCCTTCCTTCCTTCCTTCCTTCCTTCCTTCCTTCCTTCTTTCCTTCCTCTTTCTCTTTCTTTCTCTCTTTCCTGCCCTTCCTCCCTTCCCTTCCCTTCCCTTTTTTCTTGTTTTGAGACATGATCTCACTCTTCCACTCAGGCTGGAATGCAGTGAAACAATTATGACTCACTGCACCCTAGTCTTCCTGGGCTCAAGCAATCCTCCTGCCTCAGGCCCTCAAGTTGCTGGGGCTACAAGCACATGCCACCACGCCTAGCTGATTTTTAAGATTTTTATGAAGATGGGGTCTTGTTATGTAACCCAGGGTGGTCTCGAATTCCTGGATTCAAATGATCCCCCCACCTTGGCCTCCCAAATTGCTGGGATTATAGGTATGAACCACTGTGCCTGGCTCTTTTTTTTTTTTTTTTTTTAAAGCAGGAATTTTAATTATCTCAGCTGGGGTAGTTTCCAGCCATTTTCTCAGTCTCTCCTGCTCCATTTTGGCTTAAACCCATTTAAGCCAAATTTTGCTCATTTATCTCACTTATTTTGTCTCTAAAGCATTTAGGTTTGCAATCCCTGGACTACATGATCTTCACTTTATTACCGGCTTTAACAGTTTATTATTTCCTGATACTAAATCATCTGCAACTAAACAAAACAGACGAATTAGACATTTCAATAATGTGTTCACCTAAACTCTGGATTCTTGGGAACAATTACTTTCCATTTCACACATCCTCAAATTTGCATGCATGGTGGTAATTCCCAGCAGTAACTCTGTGTTTGGTAAATGTTTGGTAAGTGACTCAATGCCTTATGAAAGAAGAAAACACTATAGGTGGTGGTTAAGTCAGGTAAGGGAATGTATTTGATAGTTATGGACTTGCAGAAAGGAGAAACTCTGGTTGATGGCAGAGTGGCCACAGTTCTCCACCCTTCCCTTTATGCATAACCTTGGCAGTGTGACTGTGTACCCTTTCCCATTTAGAGATAGTTCATTTCTCCACTCCTTGAATCTGGGCTGGATTGTTACTTTCTTTGGTCAACAAAATGTGGCAGAAGTGATGTTATGCCAATTCCAACTCTCCAGCCTCAAGGGACCTGACATGCTTCCACTTTTTGTCTCAGAATCATGACAACTGCCATATGAATAAGCCCTGGTTAGCTCACTGTGGCTCATACCTATAATCCCAACACTTTTGGAGGCCAAGGCGGGTAGATCATTTGAGGTCTGGAGTTCAAGACCAGCTTGGTCAACACGGTGAAGCCACATCTCTACTAAAAATACACAAATTAGCCAGGCATGGTGGCCAGCTCCTATAATTCCAGCCACTAAGGAGGATGAGGCAGGAGTTTGAGCCTGGGAGGTAGAGATTGCAGTGAGCCAAGATCGCACCACTGCACTCCAGCCTGGGCAGCAGAGCAAGACTCTACATGAGAAACAAAACAAAACACCAGATATTCAGAGGTACAACTAAAATATTTTGGCTAGCTTTGATCTCATCTTATATTTTTCCTTTGCCAGGAAAAGGAACCATATAGTTGTTATGATGGTTAATCTTATGTGTCAACTTGACTGGTTCATGGGGTGCCCAGATATTTGGTTAAACATTATTTTTGGTGTGTCTATAAGAGTCTTTCTGGATAAGACTGAATTTGAATTAGTAGACTGAATAAAGCAGGTGGCCTTCCTTGTGTGGGTGGGCAGCCTTCAATCCACTGACTGCCTAAATAGAACAAAAAGGTAGAGAAAGGGATAAATTTTTCTCTCTGCCTAACTGCTTGAGCTGGAACATTGGTTTCCTCTTGCTCTTGGACTGGAACTTACACCATTGGCTCTCTTGGGTCTCTAGCTTGCAGATGACAGATCACTGAACTTTTCACACTCCATCATCATGTAAGCCAATTCCTTATCCTCTCTCTCTCTCTCTCTCTCTCCCGCCATGTGTATTAGTCTGTTCTCACCCTGCTAATAAAGACATACCCGAGACTGGGTAATTTATAAAGGAAAGAGGTTTAATTGACTCAGAAGTCACAGATTGTGAGGCTGGGGAGACATGACAATCATGGTGGAAGGTGAAGGAAGAGCATAGTCATGTCTTCTATGGTGGCAGGCAAGATAGCTTGTGTGGGGGAACTCTCCTTTATAAAACCATCAGATTTCATGATACTTATTCATTATCATGAGAATAGCATGGGAAAGACCCACCCCCATGATTCAATTACCTCCCACCAAGTCCCTTCCATGACACGTGGGAATAATGGGAGCTACAATTCAAGGGAAATTTGGATGGGGACTCAGCCAAATCATATCACCATGTGTGCATACTATTGGTTCTGTTTCTCTGGAGTACCCTAATACAATGTCTATGTCATTTACTGAAAATCACACACCCAGTTAGTGCTGGAGATACTAGGACCCAGGTCTCCCTTAGAGACCCCAGTCAGGAACAATGAGTACATTGAATCCACGAGACGGAGCAAGCCTGAGCCTTGCAAGCTAGAACCACAGGGGAAGTGCCCTGGTGGTGATGGAACTGGGTTGGGTATTGAACAACAAGGAGGATTAGACAGGACAACTGAAGCTGAGGGCATTCCAGAGAGTGCACCGAACATTCCAGATAGGACCTGCTGTCACTGCTGCATTGCTCTTATATTTGCCATAATAGATAGAACCAAAATATAGCAAAATACTTCCACTTTGTGCAAGAAAAGCATAATCCAATTAGGGGAAAGTACTACATTGCATTACAAATACACTTTTATAAGGGATTTGGGTTTAGGTTTTTTAGACACACATTCATGCTGTGATGTCATGAATACTATCCAGTCACCTAACAGGATATAATTCTCTTCTCTGTCTTCCCGCTTGTGCTTGAGTACGTGATCATTAATTGCTCTTGTCCTCTGGATATGACTTTGCTTTCAGAGAGTATTGATTCAGCTAAGATTGAGGAATAAGCCAGAAGCTTTTTAGGAAATTACAAGAGCAGGGTAGTGAACAGAGTTTTGTTTACCAATATTAATTACATAATGTTGTAAAGATGCTGCGTGGGGGTCATGTAGATTAGGAGTAGAGGAATCGCACAGAATGTCGGTATAAAGTGATGACATGTCTGAACAAATGATGAGTGTTGCCCAGGCCAGAATTCCATTATACCTGATGTGTTCTTAGTCTCCAGCATGACAAATGGGTCTTTTGTTCCTGCATTGAGTATTCACACTAAGCAAGGAGAATACATTTAAACATGAAGAGAGAAAAATAAAAGAAAATAAATGAAGGAAGGAAAAGTTAAAATGTATAATATGTCTTTAGATTGGAGGGCAAAGGAGCCTTCTATTGAGATTTTGAGTATGATATTCTTGCTCCTTAATTTAATTTCCCCCTAAATGGACACAAATTTAGTGCTGGGTTGACCACTCTGGAGGGGGTTATTCCTTCCCCCTCTCCGCACAATAGGGATAATGCAGAATTTGTCAGAGGTCTTATCTCTCCATATCTCCCTTCAATTTGCTTTTGCTTCAGGTTCCTCCCTACTCTTGTAATTTGAAATATGCACATTTTTTAGAGAGAACATTATCTTTTTTTTCCCATTTAAATCTGTTAGCCCTACTTCCAGAGATCAGAGGCATTGGTTAACAGGTGTAAGACATGTCCTTGCTGTGGCCAGTATCCTCTCTCTAATGAAATTTACATGAGATCATGAAAAACAGGTGTTTTAAAAGTTCTCTGCAACTTCAGTCACATCTTTTGAAGCCTCAGGTTAACCTCCGGAACTTTGTTGGCCCAAATCTTACAGTTGGAGTCTCCTTAGATGTTGCAGTCTGTTTCTTCTTCTAAACCTGCTGCTTTCTCTCTAGGCTGCATCCTGCTTCTCTCCTCCCCGCCTAGAGAAGCAACGTGCTTCTTGCTTCTGGGAACAGAGCAGAAGTGAACTACAGCGGGATTGGTGTTTGGCTTCCACTCCGCACATCTCTCGCTGACTGATTTACAGAGACGTGGTTCACAGTGGCTGTCCTGGGACCAATAAAGACTTTTAAAGGAGGGGATTATGAGAAGGAATGGCCCAGTCTTTTCCGTGAGAATTTGTCTGTACTCCAGAGAGGGTCTGAGTTTCACAGGATGGTAGGATCTTGGCTGCAAATTGCAGCTTTCTGGATAATGGACTGTAGGGTTCCCCAGGTGGGGCTGGAAAGGGCTGGGTGGGGGCAGTTTGGCCAAGAGGTTATAAGGCATTGGAGGAGACCTTAAGTGACGGAAAACATAACACCTGTCCTCTAGGAGTGCAGAGTCCATTGTAGATAGGCAGTAAGGTCACAAGGAAGGGGAGAAAAAATAACTATAAGTCACTAAAATGGTATATGATAGATGAATATCATGGGCAACAATTGTGAAAGCATTCAGAGGGGAAACATTATTTCTTTCCAGAAGGTTCTTGGAAAATTTTCAAACAGAAAGTACAATATGATTTGGAGTTCAAAGAGTAAGTGTTAGATCAACTTAAAAATTATAAAAATATTTTTAATGTAAAAATATTCCAATAAAACAAAACCATGACCCTATCTATCATGAATACAAAGCAACTACTTTTATGTTGCCTTTCAATTTTGAGCTATATATTTCAGAGTTATAGTGTGCAACCAATTATGTATTGTGCTTTTTCTCCCATATTGTTTTGGTAATAAAAGAGAAAAAAGCAAAATTAGTTTATCTTTTATGTGTTTCAAAATGTAAACAAATGCCTGGTCATAACTACAAGGAAGGCCTACTGAATTGATCCAATGGTTAACTCTATATGCAGAATCACTGGAGTCACCTTTTTATCCTATACATATTTTGAAGATATTTTGTAGAGACTGCCATAGATGTCCTGAAAATGGCAATGTAAAATAGAGTGATCAAAGCATTCTGTTTTTGTTTTTTCTGAGAGTTTTCTGGTTTCAGCACTGAAAGCTCTCCATTCAGGAACTCCCTTTTCCTCAGCCTCCCAATTCCAGCAAACTGGGACTGTTGGTCATTCTATAAAAAGACTGTGGCCTCATGGAGATTACAGTGTGGTAGAGACAAGACTGTTAAGAGTGTAATTGGGATCTTATAATGATTAGCCAGGCGAAGGCATCCTAGAGGAAGTTACATTACCTTCTTAGAGGAAGGTTGGACTTCCTCCAAGAAAGAAAAGTTAGGAGAAGAATCACCTTAAATACGCTACATCTGGAGACACACCCAATGTGGGAAGTCAAGTCATAATCTCAAATTACTATTGACTCTAGAATCAAGATAAGGAGTTCATGAAGAGTGACTATAATGTTTAGTTATGGTAGAACTTTCCATAGGACACATTAGTAAAACTGCATATCAGTGTCATTCTGTAATAATAAAAAGATTTTTTTAAATTTTCTATATTGGTAACAAATTTTGCAAGTTTTCAATTATTGAAAAAAATGTTAATTTGTGGGTCACAATTTATTTAACTGACTTCATATTTTTCTGATCTTTCCTCATGTCCCTGACAGTTCCACACATTTTTTTTCTGAAAAATTAGGGACACAGGACTTTGATCTTCCCTTTGCTTTACTATGCTTAAGAAAGGGTGACAATCTTAAAGGATTTCTCTTGTTGTGGTTTAAATGTGTCCCCCCAAAGTTTATGTATTAGAAACTTAATTTCCAATGTAACAGTGTTGAGAGGTGAGGCCTTTAAGAAGTGATTAGATCTTGAGGACTCTGCCCTCATGAATTGGTTAATGCCTTTATTGCAGGAGTGGAGTCCTGATAAAAGAATAAATTCTGCTGCCTTCCTTTTTCTCTTGTTCTCTCTTGCATGTACTCTTTTCCCTTCTGCCTTCTGCCATGGGATGCTGCAGCAAGAAGGCCCTCACCAGATGCCTCTCTGTCTTGTACTTCTCAGCCTCCAGAAACATGAGCCAAATAAATTTGTGTTCTTCATGAATTACCCAGTTTCAGGTGTTCTGTTATAGCAGCACAAAGTGTACTAAGACAACGCTCATGAAGCTAGCATGGCTCTTTAAGGACAGAATGGTGGAGGGCATTGCATCTCCTCAGGCCTGGATAAATGCTGTCCAGATCTTTCCCTGAGAACACCTCTTTTCTTATATTCCATATGGAACATAACCTGTGTCTATTGACATGCTCTCTCTTCAGATATGCTAATACCATTGATTAAGCTGCAGTTTTCTTACATAGTCAAACTTTGATTAGATTTTCCTAGTTCTTTTCTTTTTGTCTTTGGGCCTGGGAAATATTCTAAAAGGAGAGCGGAACAGACTAAAATCTGCTGTTAGGATTTTACTAATGAAGCTCTCAGAGATTGCAGGGGTATTTCACAGGTTCGCCTAGGTTTTCAATATATTTCTCTGTTGATTTTCTCTCCCCAAATCCAAAAAGAGGATTTTATGTGGTTGGTGCCTCCTTAGGCTTCCAATAGAGTACCTACCCCTGAGCAGGAACAATGAGATCAGCCCCAATGGGAAGCTTAGAAGTAGAAGTTATCTTTACCCCCAACAACCTGACTTTCAAAAGCTGTCATAATGCATTATTTATTTCCAAATGAAGGATAGAAAAAAATGTTTAAGTCCAAGGAGAGATAATGTTTTTGTATAATCCAAGAATACTTAATGGAGGAAGCTACTTGATCTGGATTTTTCAGAAATGGAGAGAGTGGATCTCACAGTAGAAATTGCTATTTCCTTTATTAGCATACTGTCACTAGTAATGTTAAGATCTGGCAGTATTTTCCTTTACCAATGTGTTTTATATACTATTCAAGACTTCACATCAAGCCCACTAACCCATTAAAAGAGGCCTTGAGAATGTCCTTCAAACAGGCACACTCCTGACCTGGAATGGATTAAAAATAGTAATCTGAGGTAAAAGGTTTGCTTCTCCATTTCTGTCTAAGCTAATGAATGTGCCTCTGTGGCCAACCTGCCACTGTGCCATTTATACATCAGCATCTTCTAAAGAGAGGATGATATATAATGGCCTCCTGGACAGAGCAGTGTGTGGGGCATGGAAATTTAGTAGGGAGCTAGGAACGAGAAAGAAAGGCTCTCACAATGGAGATCACCTGATTAGATTACTGATCTTGCAAACTGTGGAGGCAGGGACAAATACAACTTTACTACTGCATAAATAATAAATCATGAAGGAGAATGCGCTAAATTTTTTCCAAATTAAGTTTTCATTGATGCCCATGGCTTCTGAAGAATAAAATGCAGCCAAGACAGATATTTATTTTGTGGATGAATACAATAAAATTTCAACAAGGCAAAAAAATTAATAATAGAATAAATGCAAGTTTAATGTCTAACAAGACATACAGTATGTAATTAAACTCAACTTTATCAGCTCCAACATTCGTTAATGGATTCAAAGCCTGGGGAGCTATGAAGTTCTTTAAGAGGCAATCAATAACCCATTACAATTGTGATATAAACTCTGAACTCTAACGACCAGCAACAGTAGAGTTGTGGCCCATTTAATGAGATAGTAGTAATATTAAAGGTGAGCAAATGTATGTGAGGGTTAAACTGCATTGGCTTTTATTTCACCCAAACCTACACCTTCATTTTTCCTTTGCAATACATCTAGGAAAAATGCTAATTAGAGCTGTTCATTGAACCATCTTGTTCTTTCTAACCTTGAACTCCAGGTTTGTTCCTTCTGAAAAGTTTGCTTTTCAAGTGCTCTGAAAGGTGGATCATTTAATTTTATGGTATTTTACAATATTTCCATTGAACGTTTCTTCTTTTCACTGGCCTTGTGAATTGCCTTTACCATTCTTTCTTTTAGTGCCCTTTAATTGACTCTGTGAGAACCCTGCTCTCCACAGGCATTTTCACTGGGATCTTTGGAGTGTCACTGTCATTGAACACTATATATTGAAGCTTCCCTGTGCCTGCTCTGCTAGAACAGATTTGAAAATACCAAGTTTAGTACATGTTATTACCCTATGTTTCTGATGTTACCTACTATCTTACTTTGGGTTCTCCAGAAGGAAACCCTAGGACAAGATTTGATGCAAAAAGCTTATTTGGGAAGTAAAGAGGCCACCAACAGGGATTGGGGAAGTAAGACAGTCAAGGAGAAATGTGGTCTAACAAATATATATGGCCTTGGTCCCAGGTTCCCTGCACAGAGCTCCTAAAACCCTTGGAATTTCCTAAGTGCTACTAGTATCTTTTATTATTCGCTAGAAGCCCCTTTTGGTCACACCTGAGTTCATGCTAATGGGGTGACTTAGGGTGGTGTCCCTAAATAGCCTCAGGATGGAAAGGGTCACCAGAAAGACAAGTGATTATAGGGCAGAGGAGGTGCTGGAGATTACGCTGTACAAAAACTGTTTTTGTTTGTTTGCTTGTTTTGAGACAAAGGCTCACTCTGTCACCCATGTTGGAGCACAGTGGCATGATCATGGCTCAGTGCAGCCTTGATCTCCCGGGTTCAAGCAATCCTTCCACATCAGCCTTCTGAGAAACTGGGACAACAGGTGCCCATCACCATGCCTAGCTAATTTTTAGGTTTTTCTATAGAGATTGGGTCTCACTATGTTGACTAGGCTGGTGCAAAAACTCTTGACCAAGGGGATTTGAAAAATTTGAGCCTGGAAGGGTGATGTACCCAGACAGGGCATAGAAGCTCTATGCTGCCCCTCCTCACCTCTATACTTGGACCTAGACATCTTTTCCATCTGTCTGTTCTTTCATTGTATTCTTTATCACAAATTTAGGTATACCTAGGTAAAGTGCTTTCCTGAATTCTATCAGCCGTTCTAACAAATTATTGAACCTGGGGAGGGAGTTTTGGGAACCTCCTATTTAGAGCCAGTCAGAATGATGCGGGGGTACCTGGGACCCCTACTTGCAGCTGGCATGTGAAGTGGGAAAGCAGTCTTGTGGGGCTGGATCCTTAATCTCTGTGGTCTGCACTAACTCAGGGTAGTTGGAATCAGAATTGAGTTAAATTGTAGGACATCTTGTTAGTTTCCAGGGATTTGGAGAATTGGTTGGTGTTGGAAAACAGTCCAGAGGAAGGTACTTGATAAAGAAGGTTGTTCAGCAAATCAGATTTACCAGGGCCCCTTGAAGCTTAATCCTGCTGGGGAAACTTAATCCTGCTGGGGAGGTCAGGGTAGAATATACACCCCAAAGTCCTGTCATCCAGTGGGCAGAGGAGCTCAGTATTTACATACTAATTCCTGTCAGCCATTGGTTGAGGACTGCTCTAAGGGCGCATTAATTCCCTGGTACTTCTCGTCTGCCAGTTGGGTGGCAAAGAGTGCTCAGAGCTTGGAGAACACCCTCGGTATTGGCAATCGGAAGTCAGCCTGGTGTGCACTAGTGTGGTAGGGGAAGGGGCATGAGAAATCATCCAAAACTCTGCCCCATCTACCATTGGTAGACCTTCTGCCTGAGCCTCCTGTTATAGTTTGGATATTTGTCTCCACTCAAATCTCATATTTAATTGTAATTCCCAATGCTGGAGGTGGAGCCTTGTGGGAGGTGTTTGGATCATGTGGGTGAATCCCCCATGGTTTGGTGCTGTTTCATGATAGTGACTTCTTGAGAAATCTAGGTGTTTAAAAGTGTGTGTCACCCCCGCCCCCCAACACTCTCTTGCTCACTCCTGCTTTCTCTATGTGATGGGCCTGCTCCCCCTTCACCTTCCACCATGACTGTGAGCTTTCTGAGACCTTTCGAGAAGCCAAGCAGATGCCAGCACTCTCTTCCTGTAAAGCCTGCAGAACTGTGAGCCAATTAAACCTCTTTTCTTTACAAATTACCCAGTTTCAGGTATTTCTCTTTATATCAATGCAAGAATGGCCTAATACACATCCTTTAGTACTTGATTAGAATTTTACATTCCTAGCAATGCTTGTTGTCCTGTTAGACATTTAGATTTACACTGAATATAAGTAGCTGGAGAAATGGGCTTAAAGATAGCTATAGAAATATAACAGGTGAGAACTTGGAAGGAAGGAAGCTTAGTGTTACTAGTTATATGAGAAGAGGTGGGGAGAAGATGCTTACTGACTGTCCCTGCAGATTTTTTTAGTGTCACAGCCAGAGGCAGAAAGAAATCACATAAAGAGGTCATTTGACAACTTCTGGTGGCATCCAAGGGTCAGAATTAAGTAATAGCCTAGGATTAGACTGGGTATGGAAGGGTGCAAGATGTGATATGTGTGTGTGTGTGTGTGTGTGTGTGTGTGTGTGTATTTGTACCTGTGTATGCCAGAGCATGTGTGATGCAAGCACACGTACTGGGAGACAGACTCAGAACTGCAAATCTGACATCGTGGGTTTTGTTTAGGTTTTGCATGAGTCTAACCACCCTAATGCAAACCATTATTCCCCTTTCCCTTGTCCTAAAACACTATGCTTCAGGTTTATTTTCAAAACCACAACCTGTCTCGAAAGACCAAAAGATTCCAAGTAAATAGTATTGTTTTAATGAAGGAACAGAAGGACTCCTTAAGGAATTCAGCTGATTATCCTGAACATAACCCATGAGGCTTTTCTGTGATCTCAGCTTTCTCTTCAGCAGTGCTATTTTGGGGAGGAAAATCAGCATGTGTGAGGTTAGAGTTCCAGACTGAGCTAAGAGTGAGAAAAATCAGATTTAGCTTTTCAGCCTGGATTTTTCAATTGTCTCTTTTTGGGGCTATCAGTGCTTATGGTGGCAAATCCTGCAATTATGTATGCTTACCTAGGTCATCTAGATAGGAACATGTATAGATTACATTGTGCATATGCATGCAAATGGAATCACTTTAGTATCTGGAAGTTTCTTTTCTTTTGATTGAGCTCTCATCTAAAGTATTTTTCCCATTCATTTTCTACTTCTCAAGGACCATTTGTATATCTTAAATTGATTTTATATGTAATAGTCCTGTGGATGCTAATTAGAAAATCATCAGCTTTTGTAGTCTTCTGGAATCTCTTTGGAAATTAACATAATTGGCTATTTCTTGCATTTTGAAATTTCACACACTTGATGAAGGTCACATTCATCTTGCATTGATTATTCCTCAATTCCACACCAACCCTGTTCTTTATACCTAATAGCTGTTCAATAAATCTTGGTTGAAATAAATCCATCATTTAAATCTTTCAGAGTCAGTCCTTCAGTGTGTCTAATGAATATTCTAGAATGTTTCGTGACAGTCAAGAAACAGTCAAGCTGTACTTGTTTACCAGTGCCTTTCAATTGCAAAGATCTATAAGTCCCACTGGAGGCTTAGTTTACCCAGTTCGTGATTCAGTCTCTATTCAAGTAGGCAGTTATAATGTTAGTCCAAGGGAGTGAATTTTGGGAATAGACTTGTTGCTCCAGATTTGGATCTGTTTTGCCTGCGGGGGGCGCATGTCCACTAAGCCTAGGCATGCCCTTCCCATGGTGGCCTAGGATGTACGACTGTGACTTTGCCTTAATTTCCTTCCCTAATTGGTACTCAGTTCCCTACTGAAAATGCAACCTGTGTGGGATCCAATTTGCTCACTTGAGGCCCTGATACCTTACTTAAATCAAGCTAGCTTTTTCTCCCAGGAGCTGAATCATACGCAAATAACTCTAGACCACTGTCTGTAGTTCTCCTGTGAATGTGTTTGTCACCCACAACTATTCTTCCACCACACACTAGACCTGAAGAATTCAGTCTTAGACCTATGACATCACTTAGACCTATGACATTGTATCATCCTGCTTAAATTTCATCACCTCATTTTTCTGTTTTCCTTAGCCATTCATCCATCTACCCCTCCACTTTTTTATTCATTCACTCCTTTACCCTTCTGTGGGGACCAGTATGCCTTATGCACAATTCCAAAACAGATTCTACGTTTTTGGACCTGAACTTTGAATTGTCAATTACTGCACCAACCATCAATTTTACACCTGGTCAATTTCCCTTATCTCTTGATTTTCACCCAGACTAAACTTCTCCTCCTCATCAATGCAGTTATAGAAGTCTTTATTTGTCTTACATCCAAGCCTATCACAGTTTTTTTTGTTTGTTTGTTTATTTATTTTGAGACAGAGTCTTACTTTGTCACCTAGGCTAGAGTGCAGTGGCATGATCTTGGCTTACTGCAACCTCTACCTCCCAGGTTCAAGCAATTCTCCTGCCTCAGCCTCCCGAGTAGCTGGAATTACAGGTGTGCACCACCACGCCTAGCTAATTTTTGTAATTTTAGTACAGGTGGGGTTTCACCATATTGGCCAGGCTGGCCTTGAACTCCTAACCTCAAGTAATCCATCCTCCTTGGCCTTCCAAAGTGCTGGGATTATAGGCGTGAGCCACTGCGCCTGGCTGCCTACCACAGTTTAATAAGAGCTCATCTCACTTTGGCCTTTCTATTCCATCTATTCTTGCTGAGTACATCCTATTGTTTCTTTATAACTTATATGGAAATTGGGGTTGAGAATTAAGTTTTGTATCCTCAAAGGAAGAATAAAATTATATAAGTTTTTTTTCTTATTATACTTTAAATTCTAGGGTACATGTGCACAACGTGCAGGTTTGTTACATATGTATACATGTGCCATGTTGGTGTGCTGCACCCATCAACTTGTCAGCACCCATCAACTCATCATTTACATTAGTTATAACTCCCAATGCCACCCCTCCCCACTCCCCCCTCCCCATAATAGGCCCCGGTGTGTGATGTTTCCCTTCCAGAGTCCAAGTGATCTCATTGTTCAATTCCCACCTATGAGTGAGAACATGCGGTGTTTGGTTTTCTGTTCTTGTGATAGTTTGCTAAGAATGATGGTTTCCAGCTGCATCCATGTCCCTACAAAGGACACGAACTCATCCTTTTTTATGGCTGCATAGTATTCCATGATGTATATGTGCCACATTTTCTTAATCCAGTCTGTCACTGATGGACATCTGGGTTGATTCCAAGTCTTTGCTATTGTGAATAGTGCCGCAATAAACATATGTGTGCATGTGTCTTTATAGCAGCATGATTTATAATCCTTTGGGTATATACCCAGTAATGGGATGGCTGGGTCGTATGGTATTTCTAGTTCTAGATCCTTGAGGAATTGCCACACTGTTTTCCACAATGGTTGAACCAGTTTACAATCCCACCAACAATGTAAAAGTATTCCTATTTCTCCACATCCTCTCCAGCAGCTGTTGTTTCCTGACTTTTTAATGATTGACATTCTAACTGGTGTGAGATGGTATCTCATTATGGTTTTGATTTGCATTTCTCTGATGGCCAGTGATGACGAGCATTTTTTCATGTGCCTGTTGGCTGTATGCATGTCTTATTTTGAGAAATGTCTATTCATAACCTTTGCCCACTTTCTGATGGGGTTGTTTGTTTTTTTTCTTGTAAATTTGTTTGAGTTCTTTGTAGGTTCTGGATATTAGCCCTTTGTCCGATGAGTAGATTGCAAAACTTTTCTCCCATTCTCTAGGTTGCCTCTTCACTCTGATGGTAGTTTCTTTTGCTGTGCAGAAACTCTTTAGTTTAATGAGATCCCATTTGTCAATTTTGGCTTTTGTTGCTGTTGCTTTTGGTGTTTTAGACATGAAGTCCTTGCCCATGCCTATGTCCTGAATGGTACTACCTAGGTTTTCTTCTAGGGTTTTTATGGTTTTAGGTCTAACATTTAAGTCTCTAATCCATCTTGAATTAATTTTCGTGTAAGGAGTAAGGAAATGATCCAGTTTCAGCTTTCTACTTATGGCTAGCCAAT
The DNA here is from genome assembly GCF_049350105.2 of Macaca mulatta. Lineage (NCBI taxonomy): Eukaryota > Metazoa > Chordata > Mammalia > Primates > Cercopithecidae > Macaca > Macaca mulatta. The sequence goes on along the minus strand of NC_133407.1, from coordinate 142,432,349 downwards.
CCCAGCACCATTTATTAAATAGGTAATCCTTTCCCCATTTCTTGTTTTTCTCAGGTTTGTCAAAGATCAGATGGCTGTAGATGTGTGGTATTCTTTCTGAGGGCTCTGTTCTGTTCCATTGGTCTATATCTCTGTTTTGGTACCAGTACATAAAATTATATATATAGTTGCTGGACAAATATGTATTCTGTGTGAGGCATGGTGGGAAACAGTGAATAAGACTGGACTCCTGTTCTCATGAAGCTTATACTCTAGCAAGGGAAACATTCATTAAATAAGGAGAGTCAGTCTCTCATTTTTTGTGGATTCTGTATCTGCAATTTTATTTACTTGCCAAAATTTGTAAGCCTAAAATCAATACTCATAGCCCTTTCATAGTCATTCATGGATGTGCACAAAGCAGCGCAGAATTCAACTTGTCCAGCCCACATGTTGCATGCTGAGGTTGAACAAGGTGATGCCCTACCTTCTTGTTTCACCTCTCCGAATGTAAAGAAGTATCCTTATTGTGGTAGATTTAGCACCATGTGTTTTTGCATTTTTGTGTACAAAATGCAAAATTGTGGTGATTTTGCTGTTTTGAAGGACCCCCAAATGTAGTGCTAAAGTGCTGTCTAGTGTTTCTAAGCACAAGAAGGCTGTGATGTGTGTTACGGAGAAAATATGTGTGTTGGATAAGATTCATTGAATCATGAGTTACAGAGCTGTTGGCCACATGAGTCTGATGCTAAAGAAACAGCAATATATATTACATAATGTGTCTTTAAACAGACACATACATCAGACAAAGACATGGATTGAGCCATCGATGAAAATCTTCTAACCAGAGGCTTGCAGGAACCCAATCTTGTATTTGCTAGTTTAATGTTCACAGTGACTTTGTAGAATCTAAGGGCTGTGAATAGCAAGAATGACTGTAATTAAATGAATAACTCTTTAATTGCTTGTATGATAAGTACTACAAATTAATAGCACTCTGTACCACAACAGCATATATAGAGGAACTTATCCTCACCTTAGAGGTTAGGAAAGGCTTCCCTGAGGAAGTGGCATTTCCCCTCTGTTGTGAAAGAGACGTAGGGATTAGCTGAGTCGAGAGTAGGAGGTAGGGAGTTTCAGACAGAGGGAACAGCATGGGTAAAAGCCCTGATGTAGGAAAGAGTGTGATTCATTGGAGGAATAAGAGAAGGCCACCATGAGAAGATGATTGTGTGTGGGGTGGGGTGGAGGGTGCAGGGGAGAGTGGTAAAAAAGAGAATAAAGCTGTAGACATGGACAGAGGACAGTTCATAGAGGACTCTGTGGGCCAGGTTAAAAATCTAAACTTTTTAAAAATAGCAGTGAAAAAAAATGCTGATGGGTTTTAACTAAAGAACTGATAGTTCCTTCTGCTCTGTGAAGAATGGATTAAAGACAGGCAAAGTGAATATGGGGACACCTGACAGGAATCCAGACGGGGGATGACAATGGCTTGAGCTAGAGTTTGAACTAGGGTGTGACCATGGATATGGAGAGGAGGAGACAGACTCATAAGAGATACTGAAAGTAAAAACGGTAACATTCAGTGAGTGAGGAGGCATGAAGGATGAGGGAGAAGGAGAAGTTGAGGATAATCATGACAGGAGCAACTGGGTAGTTAATGATATCATTTACAAGAAAGGGAACTCTGGGAAAGGAACACAATTAGAGAAAATGTAGTATATTTTGTTTCCAAAAATGGCTGCAATGGTATCTCCTACCTCACCTGCTTTTTGTGCAGTGTGACCTTACCACTATCCCACTAAGAGGCAGAAATTATTTCCCTTCCCCTTGAATCTGGACTGAACCTGTGATCTGCTTTGTCTTATAGAATATAGTGGAAGTGATGCTTTATAGCTTCTGAGCCTGATATTTAAGAGAATTGCAACTTCTGCTTTTGTTTCTTGAAATGTTCCTCCTTGGAATCCAGTTGCCATCTTTGAGGAATCTCAAGTGGCTACATGGAGATGCTAACATGGGGGAGAATCAGAACCCGTGGCTGATAATCCCAGCTGACCTTGAGCTGGAAGCCAGCATGGACTGTCAGCTATGTGAATCTTGGACCTCTCAGCCTTCTCAGCACTGTAGCTGCACTACATGAGCAGAATAACTACCCGGATAACCTACAGAAGCATGAGAAACAATAGTTTGCTGGAATAGATTCTGAAACGGAGTATGTAGGAATTCAGTTTTGGACATGTACATGAAATGTTGCAGGGCACTCAGATGAAGATGACTGCTAAGGAGTTGGTTATAAATATCTAGAGCTGAGAAGTGAGATCTGGGTCAGAGATATACATTTGAAAGTTGTTAGTGCATAAATCATATTTGTAACCATGGGAGTTGCTAAACATCTGTTGAGAATGTAGAGTGAATAGAAAAGCAATATAGAATTAGGACTGGGACTGAACTTCGAAGAATTCTAGCATTGAATGGTCATGTTGCCAGGAGGTGCCCTCATTGGAGATTAAGAAGGAGCAACCACAGTTTTCTTGTCATCATGGAAGCCAACAGACGAGAGGAGAATACTTCCAGAAGGAGCATGTGCTCCACAGTAGTATCAAAAGCAAATGAGTAGTTACAGAAGATGAGTTCGAAAAGTTTCCATTATTGATTAAGAAACATGGTGGTCATTGATAATTCATCTAAGTAAATTTCCAGAGAGCTGTAATTTACTTTGTACAGTGCCGATGATATTTTTATTTTAACCATTTTAATAATAATAGCTTACATTGCACACTTTGTGTATGCAAGGCACTGTGTAGGATTCTGCATCTACATTACATCATCTTTAATTTAGTCATTATAACAATTACATTTATTTTTGAGGCAACTGAAACTTAGGGAAATTAAATGAGTTCCTTAAAATTATTCAGCTAGTCCATGGCTACATGCTCTTCCTCCCTGCCCCACCTAATCTACTGCTGTAAGTCTGTTTAAGGAAAGAAAGCCACATTATTGTTAATTGTTTTAGGTACAGTGATGGTCATTTTTATGGGAGTCTTTTTAGAGCTTATATCTTTTAGAGATACAAACTGAAATATTTACAGTTGAAGTTTTATACCTTACATATGCTTCAAAATAATCTAAGTGGTAAAGAGGGAGTCATTATACCCTACTCTCTATTTGCCTATAGTTTGAAATATTCTATAATAACAAGTTGTTTTATTTTAAAGTGTCTCAGTGAGGTTCTGAGGTCTGCCCAGTGAATAAAGGTACATGGGCTTTGTGTTAGCTATTTTAGGTACTCAGAGTTTTATTTCTGGTAGTTTTTCTCTGATGTTGTGGATAGCGAGCGGTCTAAATAAATGGTCACTGGACATGGGAGGAACTATTAAGTCCTCCATAAAGCCTGCAAAAATAAGGTAACGAACCTTCATATTTTGATTTACTGAATAATTGTGAACGGTGACATTCATCATCATTCAAAAGGCTTAGCAGCATTTGTGAGATGACAATTAATTAGCAGGATGGCTTTATAAAATGCATGTTGCTTTTCATTGCTATGGCCCATTTTCCTTGTTTAGTGCAAACTTGCAGGCTCTTAAATGCATCCTAAATCTTTCTGGATTTGTTGTTGCATGGTTCCACAGACATTTTTCCCTAGAGACATGGTAATTTTGCAACTTTTAAATATTCAACACAATTCTAATTATAAATAGTTCTCATTCAAAAGCGATAGCCAGACACTTGGCACAAACCACATCTTGTTATATTGGAAAAGGATGACAGCATAATGACTGATGATATGTGTTAGATTCTCTCATTTCTCTTAATTAGAATTTTCTCTGCATTATCATGCTTTGTAACTAACCAGCTTATTCCTGACAGTGGTTAATGTGATTAGGAATGGTTTTAACTTTGTATTTCATTTGGAGAAATAGCCCAGCCAGTCTGTCTGATAGCCTGTGTGGGCAGAGGAACAAATTTCCCCTAGTCCTCCAATTTTTCTGTTCTGCTTGGGCTGGGCTAGTCAGGATATGAGACGAGATCAGGGAAATGGGAGCATGTTTTGTCCTGTCAGAAAGAGAGGGATACATGCAAAAGGAAGAAGGCTGTAGCCTTGGGATAGAATGCAATGAGAAGGTTAGAGAGGGTGACCATATGGAGCTATAAATCAGTAGCTACCCAGGCAACAAAGCTGACTCTGTACATCTGGTATGTGACTCACTAGTTATTTATTGAGCACCTGCTGTGAGCACAACCCGACCATCAGCACTGCTGGGGAGTACAAAAGACACCAGAGACCTTTTCTTTGCCTTCAATTCTAGTTGGAGGCAGACTTCTACAACTTAATATCCTCCTTGAAGATAAGGACTCATCTCTTTGGTTCATCTTCATATCCCATTGCCTGGTACCAGGTTTAGCTCACAGTAGTTACTCTTAATAAATGGTTTGCTAATAAATGAATGAATGGATGAATATAATAACATGAGAATAGTTATAGTGTCACTTACAAGAGATCCAATAGCCCACTTCAAACTAAATATGTAAATGCCGATAGGGTGGTCATAGAATAAAGGAATATCAGAGCAACGTGAGGTTCTGCAAAAAGGTTTCAGGCTTCTGACAAGCCGGTGCTGGTTTCCACTTCCTCAGTCTCCCCAGACAGGGTAAATTAACATGATGACCCTGACAGTTAAACTGCCCAGGCCCCACTCATGGAACATTCATGCCAGCAAAACTTCTGGAAATTATACCTCAAGGTAAGTGAGAGGGTGTCTGGTAGATGTAAGAAGGTGAGTGAGTTTCACCTCCTCATAAGTTGCACAGACATTCCTGGGCTTGGGATACCTAAGAGAGGAGATCGTGCAGCCTTACGAGGGTCCCAGGTGAGCTGGACGTAGTGTAGGTGGATTTATGATCTTTTTTGACTGTGCTGTGGCCAATCCTGAACCTTTTGAAACGTAAGGAGACACGGTGTCCCAGAGGTCAGTCATTACAGAGTCCTGGAGAAAGGGATTTCTGAGCCTTCTACCTATGATTTGGGAGAGAGATCTGTGGCAGCTTTATCTGCATTATCCTGGAAGATTACGAGAAGATACTTTGGTTTGCCTTTAGCTCACAGATTGCTCACTATCAGCAGAGTGAAGACTCTGGGAGGAGCTGAAAACATAATTTTTGTTTGGGGATTCTCCTCTGAATTCAACACAATACCTGACTTGAAACAAATATTTGGATTATCTGTGGGGTTGCTTTATCTAGAAATCCACATATTTGTGCTTCAGACTAGTGACATATATGGAAAAAAATAATTCAGCTAGAGAATTTATGGGGAACACCCTTCCATCCTTCCCTTCCCCACACACAGATATTCAGGAACGTGTTGTTTTCTTCTTCCAGTGAATATGTGAACGTTTTGCTAAATAGAACCTGTTGATTAATTGTCACCACATGGCCAGACCTCTTCTTAGGAAAGAATATCATTATTATGAACTGAATTGTGTCCCCCTAAAATTCATAGGCGGAACTCAATGTGACTGTATTTGGAGATAGGGCCTTTAAGGAGGTAATTAGGGTTAAAGGATATTATAAGAGTGGGTTCCTAATCTAATAAAACTGGTGTCCTTAGAAGAAGAGGAAGATGCCAGGATGCCTGTGCACAGAGGGAAGGCTGGGTGGGGACCCTGCAGAAAGGAGAACATCTGCAAGCCAGGATGAGAAGCCTCACCAGAAACCAACATTGCCAGTGCCTTGAGCTTCGATTTCCAGTGTTCAAACCTGGAGAAAATACATTTCTGTTATTTAACCCACCTAGTCTATAGTATTCTGCTATATGGTAGCCTCAGTGGATTATACACTAAAGGTAAATAAATAAAACATGACTTCTGTGGTTAGTGGATTTATTGCAGTCAGTTGAGGAGAAAAAACAAATGTGGATAAAATGGAGAAAATATACTGTTATGTTGAGCAATGCTGACAGTAATATAATAAATATAACACGAACAGAAAAACAAGAGCGTATTTTAATGATTAACTTACCACGTGTTAGTTTCGTATGAAGGGTTGAAATCTGTGCCCCCAAAAAGACATGTGGACGTCCTAACCCCTAGTAACTTTGTATGTGACTTTATTTGGAGATACGGTCTTACAGAAATAATCAAATTAAAATGAGATCATCAGAATGGTCTTTAATCTTGTACAACTGATGTCCTTATAAAAGAGGGAAATCTGGACACAGAAACAGACATGTGCAGAGGAAAGATGTCATGAGGACACACAGGGAGAAGATACCATGTGACTGGAAGAGGCATCTACAAGCCAAGGAGCGCGAAGGACTACCAGCAAACACCAGAAGATGTTCGGTTAGTGTTGTAGCAGGACAAGCCACAGACAAAACCCCTCAGACACCGAGTTAATGAAGGAAGGGCTTTCTTTATTCGGCCAGGAGCTTCGGCGAGACTCAGATTTCCAACAACCGAGCTCCCAAGTGAACAATTCCTGTCCCTTTTAAGGGCTTAGAACTGTAAGGGGGTCCACGTGAGAGGGTTGTGATCGATTGAGCAAGCAGGGGTACGTGACTGGGGGCTGCATGCGCCAGTAATCAAAATGGAACAGAACAGGACAGGGATTTTCACGATGCTTTTCCACACAATGTCTGGAATCTATAGATAACATAACCCGTTAGGTCAGGGATCGATCTTTAACCAGGCCCAGGGCACAGCACTGGGCTGTCTGCCTGTGGATTTCATTTCTGCCTTTTAGTTTTTACTTCTTCTTTCATTGGAGACAGAAATTGGGCATAAGACAATATGAGGGGTGGTCTCCTCCCTTAGTGTAATCACAATTTTTGCCATTACTTTCAATGGCAAAAACCACACTTACTTTTGCAGGAACCTAATAGCAGCTGCAAGGAATGATTCTTTCCTAGAGTCTTCAGAGAGAGAGAGAGCTTGACCCCCCAACATGTGATTTCAGACTTCCATCCTCCAGAACTGCGAGATAACACATTTCTGTGGTTTCAGCCACCCAGTTTTTGGTGTTTTGTTACAGCAGTGCAGGGAAATGAATATAGCCTTGTTCTCAGAGCTGGACAGGGCAGCTTCCTTAGTCACTAATTCATCACAGATTTTAAGCTATCACTGGAATGATTTAGAAATTATAGTGCCAGTTCACTCAGATTTCCTCACATGGGATGAGCTGTCCTCACCGAAGTGGTGAAGTGTATCTAATGGAAAGAAAACAATATGAATAATAATATAAAACATCCCTTGTCATTGACGAACTAATGCTGTATTTTTGTGATGCACACACAAGTTGTATAGTGACTACCTATAAAGTAGCTACTATTATTATCTCATTTTATAGCTCAGGAAATGAGAGTGAGGGAAATTCAATGATTTGCCTGACTTACCCTTGGTCTCACAGCCAGTAAATCCTGCAGCTGGCATTCAAACTCAGGTTTCCTCCAGCTAGGTAGTGAAAGGTAGGATTTGGATAAATAGTGTAGGAAGTACCTTTGAGCTGTGAGAGTAAACGGAATTATTTCCACTAGAGATATTTCCAGGCGTAGCTAAAAGAAAGAGTCAAAAGTGTACTTGGAGAACAAGGAGCCCAACATAACAGGACTGGCACAGATAAGATTTCAAGGTGGCCTGTTAGTTTCATGGAAGGTCAGCGTTTCCCTATCCTTAGGAATTCCTGCTTCCAAGAATTGATTAGCGGTAAGCAGACAGTAGAACTTGACCCAAATCCATTTTACGTGCCTTGCCCACTGAAACTGCCTTTGCAAAAATTGTGACAGTGAAAGAAATCTGACCTAACTGACTCCATCTTGCTTTTAACCTTTAAGCTACCCTTGTTCATTCCTGTGTTCATTCCAAAGTAACTTTGGAAGGAATTTAGTTTGTAGTTTAACTTTCAAACAAAAATTATAACAGGCCCTCCCCAAAACAAACTATCTCCTTCCTTGGGGAGCAGACCACCTTTGTGAAACTAACAAATTAGCCATAAGATTAGAAATTGTGGTTAGGAGTTATGCAGCCAGAGGCCATAAGATTCCTAACCTTACCAATTGCTTCTGCAGATAGCATTGCTGTTGTAAAACCTAAGATCGGTATCCAAGACATCTTTCAGACCTTGCTTATGATAGACCAGCTGCTGCCACCCAGACTGGCAATCTGGCTCAATTGGTTCTGCAGTCCCACCCAGGAACAGAAGACAGAAAGAAGAACCTGCTCCAACCCCCTGTGATTTCATCCCTGACCTAATTAATCGGTGTTTCCCATTTCCTAGACCCTGCCTGCCAAACTATCCGAAAAATCCTAGCCTCCAAATTTTCAGGAAGGCTGGTCTGAGTAATAATAAAACTCTAGTCTCCCCTTTAGCCGGCTCTATGGGTATTAAACTCTTTCTCCACTGCAGTTCCTCTGTCTTGATAAATCAGCTCAATTTGGGAAGTGGGCAAGAGGAACCCACCCAGTGGTTACACCAGCATGAAATTCTGTGTTATCTTCTTGCCTCTTCTCTATCCTCTTTATCTCTTGAGTTTCTCTATGTATGGCATGGGGGATGATGGAGATCATTGACCATATCAATCATATGGAAAATGCATGTGTCCCTTCTGAGATTTACATAGAAACACCTAAGCAAATAGTGAGTTTCCTCCAGAGCTATTCAGTATTTTACAAACAAGTAGCAGAAACATCCATTATCTTTAAAATCTCCGTTCATTAAGCACTGTGCTGTAGCAAAACAAAACAAAATGAAACAAACAAAAGAAACCCCAGAATGCAATATAACATAACATGGCATGACAAAACAATAACAACTAACTTAATGCAGATGTACTTACAGCAAGAGCAGCCTGCTTTACAGAAATTCTGAGTTGTGGCATATTTAACAAGAAATGTAGCTTTATAGCAAAAGTCTCCAGCTAAATATGAGGCAATAGAGTGTGGCCAAATGCAGGCCTAAGATTTCTTTACTAGGCAAGAGCAGTTTGTCATTACCAAAGCAAGAGAGAGGGGGTAACATTGAGTAGAAAAAGTGGTCATTTGTGATGGGATCATCTGGTTTGGGTTTTGCTGCTGTGTGACTTTGGGTCTCTTTGTCTCCCAGGGCCTCAGTGTTTTCATCTACGAAGTGAGGAAATTTCACTAAAAATCATAAATTCCTCTTAAGCTCTATTTCCTGCCTTATAAAAATCAGTGCTTCTCAAGTGCCTAAAACTTCTTCAAAGTGGGCTTTTTATGATTTGAACCTCTTTAAGATGGGGAAGAATCTTCTCCAAGCATTACCTTTTGGCTCGGAAAACCCTATCTTGGTCCAATTTAAGTTATGATAAATGCAAATCAATGACATCTAAATTAGAAAGGTCTTGTGACAGTTATCATCCAAGAAGGCTTCAGTCATTATATTAACATGACTTTTCTCTAATCAGGTATTTCTCATGTCATATTGATAATTTATTCCTTGGCAAATGACTATGTGTCTTACAATTTGAACCTGGTTATTTATGGTTGTGTCAATATACAAGCTCTAGTCAACTGCTCGTATTATCATCCCAAACATAGAATATCTATAGAAGTCACACTGCAGTCTTCTGGATTTCGCGTATTACCTACATGGAGTTCCTTTGGTACATATGTTAATTAGACATAAGGCAGCTAATGACACAAATCATACTATTTGGAGAAAAGAGTAATGTTTCTATCTACTAATTCATCTACTCATCTGGTAAGGAACCTCTGTCCCTTCTCTTTCTATTCTTCCTATTCTTAAAAGTATTTATAATATTCAGCTTTCCTATAAAAGGATTCCCTATTCAATAAATGCTGCTGGAATAACTGGCTAGCCATATGCAGATAATTGAAACTGGACCTCTTCCTTACACCATATTCAAAAATTTACTCAAGATGGACTAAAAACTTAAACATAAAACCTAAAACTATAAAATCCCTGGAAGACAACGTAGGCAGTACCATTCAGGACACAGGCATGGGCAAAGATTTCACGACAAAGGCGTGCGGAGCAATCCACCCATCAGTGTGGAAAATGCAGAAAAGACAATTCTGATACCCTTCTATTCTCCTTTAGGGCTACCTTTCGGTTCTTCATAATGCTTTAGTCTGAATTCTCCAAATCTATACTTTTTTAAAGGCATTCATTCTCATTTCTGATAGTAGCTAGCATTAATAATTAATACATGGGGCCTATCAGATACTCTACATAATTGCTTATTCTATCAGCCTTTAAGCTAAATCAGAAGAAAAACACATCTTTCAAGTGAGAAGTGGTAAGTTAGAGGAAGCTAACTGAGGGACAAGTTAGAATGGTTTATGAAAGAACTATACTAAGGCTGAAATGAAAAAACTAAGTTTGAGGATTTCACTCCACTATTTACTATCTGGATGACTGAAGATAATTCATTTAATTTCTCTCAGTCTATTTCCTCATATATAAAATAGAACTAAATAATAAATAAACAAAGATAAATAAATAACAGCAATATGCACATCCTCAAATTCTTAGTGCCCAGCACACAGTAAGTGCTCAAATAATGCCTGCTGAATGTCTGATCTTCACCATTTTATTGGTAAATAGAAAATAAGTATTGGGCAAGCATTTAGTATTGTCAGCATCAATGAAGATAATAAATACGAAAACACCTCATGAACCATAAAGCACGGTACAAATGCAAGGGCTTTTAAAAACCCAAAGGAATATGATGGTTTTCCCACTTAGAAGATATAAAATCCCAACCCACTCTCTCTTTTCCCTTCTGTTACAATAAAATGGCAGCAATAGCAATTTCAGCATTGGGTTATGAGACTGGAGTTACAGGAGCTCGGCTTCATGCCCCAAAGCACAGAGAGGTGGAGATACGGGAGCATCTTCCTGACTCAGCAAAGGAAGGTTTTAAGAGCAATAAATGAGAAGACAAAGCTATTCAGAATTGCACTGTGTCCCAGAGCTTCCCTCTGCCATCTCTGGGCCCTGGGAAAGGCAGTGTCAGGAAAGCACAGGCGAAACATATGGTGGGAGAACAGCATGCTGACAGCTGAAGCACAGTTTTATAATAACACATAAAAGTAACAGCTATGCTAGTTAAAACAGGATTACTTTAAAATATATGCATAGATACACACACACACACACAGACGTGTCTTGAAAACTGGGATAGAGAGGCTGTCTGAAGAGGCAGCCGGAATCAGAGGAAGAGTTAGGAGTTTGCAAGCTCTTGTCTGCAATGCTGACATACAGCATCATTGGAAGCTGGGAGGGGGCCAAGACTCAGCCCTCCTCCTCCCCAAGGTTTTAACCAGTGGTTGTGAGAAACTGACACAACACATCAGCTTTACCCATGGCTGGCCAAGCACCCAGTGATCCTCAAATGCTGGGGTCTGGTAAATAATTTTTGAGAATGTAGCTTGGATTTGAGGTCACCAAACACCTTTTGTTTCTTCCATAAGCCTGGATCTTGAGGTCAACCTGTGTGAAGGTATCTGAATCTGCAGAGGAGATTTGTTCCCCTGCCTGGCTGAATGAAAGATCAGGACCTACCCCAAACATCATCACCAGTAGAATGCAACCACAACAAAGCAAGTGATAGGTTGGGGTTGCTTTTGTAATTTAGTTATTCCGTCCTTTAGAAAATGTGGCTCAACAAATGTTCCAGTTCTGACCAATCGGATTATTTATTCTCCCTAAAGTAGGGAAGAATAGGAAGAGGAGGGACAGAAGTTCCCTACCATATGGGTTGATGAATTAGGAGAAAGAAACTTTACTCTTTTCCCCAAAAAGTATGATTTATGTCATTAGCTGCCTTATGTCTAATTAATATACGTACCTAAGGAACTCCATGTAGATAATATGTGAAATCCAGGAAATTATAGGGATTTCCATAGGTATTCTATATTTGGGATGATAACTGCCAAAAGCAATGGCAACAAAAGCAAAAATTGACAAATGGTATCTAATTAAACTAAAGAGTTTCTGCACAGCAAAAGAAACTATCAAAAGAGTAAACAACCTACAAAATGGGAGAAAATTTCTGCAAACTATGCATGTGATAAAGGTCTAATATCCGCACCTAAAAGGAACTTAAAGAAATTTACAAGAAGAAAACAACCCCAATAAAAGGTGAGCAAAGGACATAAACAGACAATTCTCAAAAGAACACATACATGCGGCTAAAAAGCGTATTAAAAAAAAAAAAACAACATCACTGATCATTAGAGAAATGCAAATCAAAACCACAATGAGATACCATCTCACACTAGTCAGAATGATTATTATTAACAAGTCAAAAAATAACATGCTGGTGAGGTTGTGGAGAAAAAGGAATGTTTATACACTTTTGTTGGAAGTCTAAATTAGTTCAACCATTGTGTAAGACAGTGTGGTGATCCCTCAAAGACCTCAACACAGAAATACCATTCTACCCAGCAATCCCATTGCTAGGTATACACCCAAATGAATACAAATCATTCTATTATAAAGGCATATCCATGTATATGTTAATTTCAGCACTATTCACAATAGCAAAGACATGGACTCAACCTAAATGCCCATCAGTGATAGACTGGATAAAGAAAATACAGTGCATATATACCATGGAATATTATGCAGCCATAGAAAAGAACAAGATCATGTTCGTTGCAGGAACATAGATGAAGCTGGAGGCCATTATCCTTAGCAAACTAACACAGGAACAGAAAACCAAATCCTGCATGTTCTCACTTATAAGTGGGACCTAATGATGAGAACATGTGGACACATAGAAGGAAACAGCACATGGGGGTCTTTCAGAGGATGGAGGCGGGAAGGAGGGAGAGGATCAGGAAAAATAACTAATGGATAGTAGGCTTAATACCCGAGTGATGAAATAATCTGTATAATAAACACCCATACCATAACACAAGTTTACCTAGGTAACAAACCTGCACATCCTGCACATGTACCCCTGAACTCAAAATAAAAGTGAAAAAAAAATGGCCTATAAATCCATAAAAAAGCTCAAACTTCTAATAAAAAAATCAAACAACAAAATATACAATTTTTCAACTATGAAGGTGAAAACTATTTGGCAGCATTTTAAAAATGATAATTTTTAGTGTTAGCACATTCAAGAAACACAGTCAGAAAAATAGGATAAACTTTTATACTCTTACCACTAGACGGGGGGTATGGGTTGGTGTGGTCATCCTGAAGGGAATAAACTATCAATCAAAGGTGTAACCAGCGTTCATGACCTTTGACCCAATAATTTGACTTCTAGAAATTCAAGAGAGATGTATATAAACAATAATGTATAGGAAGGTTTGCTGTATATTTATTTATTTATTATTTATTTGAGATGGAGAAATTCAAGAGAGCTGTATATAAACAATAATGTATAGGAATGTTTGCTGTATATTTATTTATTTATTATTTATTTATTTCGCTCTGTCGCCCAGGCTGAAGTGCAATGGTGCGATCTTGGCTCACTGCAACCGCCGCCTTCTGTGTTCAAGCGATTCTCATGCCTCAACCTCCCGAGTAGCTGGGATTACAGGCACCCATCACCACACCCAGCTAATTTTTGTATTTTTAGTACAGATGGGGTTTTGCCATGTTGGCCAAGCTCGTTTCAAACTCCTGACCTCAGGTCATCTGCCTGCCTCAGCCTCCCAAAGTGCTGAGATTACAGACATGAGCCACCATGCCTGGCTTGTATTATTTATTTTTAACAAAAATCAGAAAGCTCATTGTTTAATGACGAATGACCAACCTATAATTTATATATAAATGATTGACTACTTTGCAACTATTGATATGTTTTCAAAGAATAGCTTATAAAATAGGAAAATATTACAAATATAACATTAGGTGAAAACAAAATAGGACCCACAATTATATATGTGAATGAGTTATTGAGTTAAAAACCACACTAGCCTGTCAATAATGGCTATATGTTGGAGATAAAACTTAGGGCCATTTCAATGTTATTCTTTATATATTTTTATATTTTCAAATTGTCTACAAAGAGTATGTGTTATAGTTACATTTTTAAAGGATGAATTATATTTATTCTTTTCCATATTTATTTAGTTAAAAGAATTATTTTATGTGTTCAAAAACCAAAAGATAGTTAATTACAAAGTCAGCTAATCAACAAGATTCCATTTCCCTGAATGCTTCCCTTGGTTATAATTGTACAAATTTCTGCTCAAGAGATGTCATTTAATAATTATAAGTAGTATTTTTGATGTTTTAATTGGTATTTCTTTGATATTAATAACAAACATAATTTCATACATTAAGTGATTATTACTTCTACTAATTGTTTTTATATACTAAATACAAAGATATAATTCTTTTCTATACATTCTGTTGAATTCATCAATTATGAATGGAGTAAAAAGATGATCAACTATCCTACTCCATTCATCTCTGGCTGTCCTTGTGTTACTACCATATATTAACTGTATAGTACCTAATTTTATGATATGCCTTCCATATCCAGCAGAGTAAGTCATTCTTGCATGGCCAAATTATTCTCCCTTTCCACTGCAGCTCTTCTTGTACTTCTTTTTAAAGTAGTCTCAGCTGTTGATTTTTTTTTTTTTTTTTGAGAGGTTCATTGGTACACAGTAGAACTTACTTTCTGAGATAAATAGATGATGACACTTAAGATTACATAGTTGGGGCCAAACTTTAAAATATATATTATATTTGAGTTGATGATATAAATCCCACTAGTAAATAATTTTCAATCAAGAATTCACGCCTGTAATCCCAGCACTTTGGGAGGCCAAGGCAAGCAGATAGCTTGAGTCCAGGAGCTTGAGACCAGCCTGGGCCACACAGTGAGATCTCTACTCTACAAAAAATACGATATAAATTAGCCAGTGTGGTCACGTGCACCTGTAGTCCCAGCTACTCTGGAGGCTGAGGTGGGAGGATCCCTTGAGCCTCCGAGGTGGAGGTTGCAGTGAGCTGAGATCATGCCGCTGCACTCCAGCCTGAGTAACAGAGTGAGATCCTGTCCCCCCCCAAAAAAAAGAAAAAGAAAAAAAAGTAAAGGAAAAGAAATTATTTTGAATATACAGCAGAAAGCCTCAGTTCCATTTTCTGATTTGCCATTTAGTAAACAAGTGACGTGTCACTTTCTCTGAGCCCTAACTTGCCAATCAGTTCAAGGGATATTAACTAGTCTATATTTCCTCATGGGGGTGGTGTGAAGATAGAAAGTGATCACTGAAACTGTAAAGTGCTATGTAGATAGAAATAAGAAGTAGTGTTGCATGTAAGATGGCTGTGTGCTCAATATGACTGGCTGGTGACCCACTTTTCTTTGGTTTTGGCCACAAGGCACCCACATAAAGGGCATTAGGCTTGCTACTAATTTCCCTTTTCCTTGCATAAATGGAAGAGAACAGCCAGCTGACTGAACAAAACCAGCTTTAAAACATAACTGCTAACTTTGAAGAAGAATCTCCCATCTAGAATATTCAGAGCTAGTTCTATTACCCAAGAGGTTGTGAAACTTTTTTTTTTCCTATAAAACTACAGTTCCTGTATCGGACAATTAAGGGCTGAATTGGGCCCCACCCAAATTCGTATGCTGAAGTCCTAAGCCCTAGTACCTCAGAATGTGACTGTATTTGAAGATAGGGTTTTTTACAGAGGTAATCAAGTTAAAATGAGGTCATTAGGGTAAGCACTAATTCAGTAAGACTGGTATCTCCACAAGAAGAGGAGATTAGGACACAGGGACAGAGAGAAGACCTTGTGAGGACACAACCAGAAGGTTACCATCTGTAAGCTGAGGACAGAGGCCTCCCTGTGGACACATCCATCTCTCTGGCTTCCAGCCTCCAGAATTGTGAGAAAATAAATTTCTGTTGTTTAAGCCACCCAGTCTGTGGTACTTGGTAGTGGCAGACCTAGCAAACTAATACAGATGGCCATTCTAAGTGTTTCTCTCTAGAAAGCCACAGCACATAAAATACACATCTGGTCTTTTGACTCCAAGATGTTGGAGTAATTTCAGTAAATAAAACTTGGCTCTAGGAAAGGCTTTGTGTTTTCATTACCTGCCATACTAGGACTTTTCATGGAGAACAGGGACAAAGGCCAAAACCATATAAACTCAGATGGAATCATTCAAGGGGTTGTTGTAAATTCGTCACTTCTGGGTTCCAAGGAATTCTCAATCCCTCCTCTCCTGCAGCCTTAGAGAGCGAGGTTCTGTGGCCTTCTGTGGGCAGCATCTGTTGCTTCTCTGTGTGCTCAGCCTGAAGGCTACGTGCTCTGCTTCTTTGTAAGTGTCTAGCTAAAACTAAATGTGTTGGATTGTTGGTGATGGCACTGCAAAATGGAGTCTCTAGGTCGCAAATGTTTTGTATTCATCTTGCCCAAGTTTAGCAGATGAGACCTAAAAGCATTTTGTTACTCTCCTGGGATAATGGCTAATTTGACCCTGGGGCATCTTTGGAGCAAGATGCATCTTCCTCAGAAGTTGCTTTCCCTTCCAAGATAGTCCTGGAATGTGCTCAAACATGCTCTGTTGTTTGTACTTGTTCGTGCAAGAGCCTAGGGCAGTGCTCCGGCTGGGGCCAAGTTGCCTGGGCTCTGACATTTCCTGACTTTATGATGTTGGGCAAGTTATTTAACCTCCCTGTGCTTTAATTTCCTTTCTTGTGAAAAAAGATAATCCTACTACCTACCTCCTATGGTAGTTGTGAGGATTAAGCAAATTACTGCAGGTAAAGTTATTAGAGCAGTACTTGGCATTGTAGTAGTCTTTCAATAAATGTTACCAGTGTGGATGGAATACACCAGCTGTTCAATATGAGTTCTTTTTTTTTCTCAATATTCTAGAATGAGAATGGAGTCACAAAATTTTTGCCATGTAAGTGCTGCAACGTATTTGCTCCCTTGGGCATTAAAAAAACCCAGTATTTATTGAGATTTCTTATTTTCCAGGCACCATGCTGAGCAATTTATGTGCTTTATCTTAGTTAAACCTCATAACAATCCTTTGAGGTCAACACTCTGTTCCAGTTAGGATAGGTTAGGTCATACTGCGGTAGCCAATAACACTAAAATCTCAATGGCCTAATGGAACAAAGATTTATTTTTTGTTCACACTGTCTTTTCAATGCAGGTAGTCAGGGGTCTCTGCTTACCATTATTACTCAGGAACCAAAGCCGATGGAGGATGATACTGTCATCTCAACAAATGTCTTATGGACTAGTCATGGGAGGGGAAGAGAGCAAGGGGAATTGGGGACCAACTCTTCAATACTTCTACACTGGAGTGCTACACATAATTTCTTTTTGGATTAGCCATAGAAAGTCAAATGACAATGCCTAACTTCAGAAAGGAGTATGTCTGGAAGAAGAGGAGAAAGAATAATCTCAGCACATACTGACACTGTTCCTGTTTTATACCTGAGGACACTTTCGGCCTAGAGGAAAAGGGAAAAGTAGTTGGTTCAGTATCACATACACACAGTAGTAAATGGAAAGCCACAATTCCAATATTTCACTGGCTCTAAAATTAGTTCTTCTAGTCTCTTTGATCACTGCCTATTGAGGCTGGTGACATTCTTGCTGGAGCCTGTTGGGAGTTGAATTGTTCTCACCAAAAAGATATGTTGAGATTCTAACCCCTGAAACATCTACATGTGATCTCATTTGGAAATAGGGTCCTTGCAAGTGTAATCAAGATGAGGTCGTATTCCATCAGGGTGGGCCCTAATCCAATATGAATGGTGTCCTTATAAGACAAAACAGAGACACAGACAGACACACGGGGGAAATACCTTGCGATGATGGAGGCAGAGCCCAAAATGCCAAGGATTGCCAGTAACTCCGGAAGCTAGGAAGAGACAAAGATAGATGCTTCCCTAAGTCCTGACAGGGTGCAGGAGCCTCCCAACACCTTGATTTTTGACTTCTAAATTGTGAGAGAGTAACTTTCTCTTGTTTAAAGCCACCCAGTTTGTGGTACTTTGTTATATCATCCCTAGGAAATGAATATAGAGCTCATCCTGTAATTCTGTGTGTTGGATCTTCATTTTCACATTGTTTATTTAGCCACATGTCCCTTCTAACAAGCTCGGGTTCTTCTCAGGAGCTATCTCCTTCAGGAAGCCTTCCATGAGAGGGCTCTGCACCATGTCTTACTCTTGAGGTCTGATACTGTCAGATCAGATGGTGTCTGATGCTGACTAGGCATTCAGGAAATGCTTGTTGAATTAATACAATGGAGTTGGTTCTATTCTTTTTCTCTAATCTTCTTCCCATAGTTTAGATGTTTCAGCTTTGTAACAGGATGGGACATTTATTTCAGACTTTGAGAGACTCTGAAGAGTTTGTCAGAGGACAGATAATTCTTTAATTGGTTCTCATTTTGTAATGCTTGAACTCAGGGAACACATCTCAGCTTCATACACAGAGCCTTTGTGGTTGGATCCATGCTGGTCTTTCAGGATGGGTTCTCTGGAAGCAGATGCCAGATGGAGTTTGGGACTCAAGATATTTGTCACAGAGCCGTGTTAGTAGAAAGGAAGGAGAGTAGTATTGGACAAAAGAAGTCAAGTTGGGATGCAGGCCTGACACAGCCTTGTCAACCTATCTGTGAGGGAGCTCTGGAAAAGTACCTCCAGAGTGTCACCCATCAGGCCAAAGTGGTCGGTCTTTACATCCTGGAAGGGCAAAACTCGGACAAAGCAAGTGCCTCTGAGGCTGACCCTGAGACGCTGGCAGCAGAAGGCCATCTGCTTACTGCACCTCCTGTGACTGGGGTGCAAGACTTTCTTTGAAGAGGAGTTTAGGTGGCCCATAGTTTTATCTGTCTCTCTGACTTTATCTCACACCACTTTTCTTTTGCCCACTGCCAACTCCAAGGAAACTGAAGGAGGCACCAGGAGGCTGAAGGCACCACCAGCCTCCTGGTGCCTCCTTCAGTTTCCTTCACCCCAACCATAGTAACTATGAGCAGATCTTCATACACGCCCTCCTGTTTTCCACCTCCCTGCCATCACATTGCCACCCCTGCCTCCTAGAATACCACTCCTCTCTCTCTTCCAGCAAGCTCTGTCTTATTCTCCAACATGCCACATCTTACCTTTTTAGGAATTCTTTGCTGCCTTTACGTTCATTTCTTCTTGTACTTTTAAATACCTTGGAACTTCATCCTAACAGTGCTTATTACACACCATCACATCTACTCACTAGACCATAAACTGCCCTAAAAAGGGACTTAGAATTCAAACTTTGTAAAGGTGCTTATGTCTAGTCTGGTGCCTGGCACATATAGGCAATTAATCAGTGCTGATTAATGATGACTGAATAAAATATGCAAAGGAAACAGAAGGAGTCATATGATGTCAAGGGAGGGAATATTCTACTTGACTGTAGTAGAATTCAAATTACAATGATGTATTTATTACCCACTTTCACTTGGCTTTAGGCCAATCAGAACCAGTGTCCTATGAAAACCAGCTCTAACAGATCAGTTCCTCACAGACCTGAGAATCCACACAAGAATGCTACAAAGGCAAACAGGAAATATGTGTGACCCAAAGGATGCATAACCAAACCAGACTCCAACCTGCAGAGGGAAATGTGCCCTAAGGACTCTTTACTGGAGTCAGCCTGCTCTTTAAGCAACTAGTCCAGAGGCCCAAAGGTAGCTGCCTGTCTCAAATCAGGGCTTACAGAGCCCTAGATGGCCCTAGTGGACATCTTCTATCACTGTCTAGTCAGTACCAGTTTCTCCTTTATCTGAAACAGCCTTAGTTTTTTTTTCTTTCTCATTTGCATCCAATCCTGTGGAGACTATCAGTCAAGGATTCTACCCTCCCTCAGATACAATGAATAGTTTTGCAGAAGTCATGAGCCCTAAGCCAGGCCAATCAAACCAGTGGGCATCAGCTCTGGGAAGGAGAAGCTCTTATTCTACTAGTTGTTAGGGTGATGGATGGTAAGAATGGAACACTGGAGATAGTGAGGAGACCAGGCAGGGAAAGCTGCCTGAGATGAAGCCAACATAAAGAGCATTAGCCACAAGGGAGGGGAAAGGACAAGTCCTCAATGACATTGTTAGAGCACCAGGATTTAGATTAGCTTGGATTTAATATAACTGTCAAATGCTGATTATTGAGCCAACAAACCAATCACCCTTTTTTGCTTAAGCTCTTTCTTTTCAGTTTTATCAGGGATATAATTGACAAATAGAAACGATATATAATTAAGGTGTATAGTTTGATGTTTTGATACATGTATACATTGTGAGATGTTCACCACAGTCATGCTAGTTAACATATTCATCACATTCACATAGTTACATTTTGGGGGGCTGGCATAATGAGAAAGCTTACGCGCTATCCTCTTGGCAAGTTGCAACTGTACGATATAGTATTGTTAACTGTAGTCACCATGCTGTACTTTAGGACGCCAAAATTTACTCATCTTGTATAACTGAAACTTCATACCCTTTGACCAACATCTTGCCGTCTTCCTCATTCTCCAGCCCCTGACAACTAGCATTCTACTCTGAGCTTCTATGAGTTCAACTATTTAAGAATCCACATATAATTGAGATGGTGCAGTATTTGTCCTTCTGTGTCTGGTTTATTTCACTTAGCATGTCTTCCAGGTTCATCCATGTTGTCACAAATGACAAGATTTCCTTCTTGTGTAAGGCTGAATAATATTCAGTTGTATGTAAATATATACACCATGTTCTCTTTATCCATTCATTTGTTGATGGGCATTTGGGTTGTTTCTGTATCTTGGCTATTACGAATAATGCTGCAATTAATATGGGTGTGCAGATATCTCTTTGACATATTGATTCCATTTCCTTTGGCCTATATACCCAGAAGTGGAATTGCTGAATCACAGGGTAGTTCTATTTTTGGTTTTTGATGAACCTCCATGCTGTTTTACCCAAGGTCTATACCAACTTACGTTCCCATCAGCAACGTATAAGTGTTCCCTTTTCTTCATATCCTTATCTCTTGTCTTTTTGATATTAGCCATTCTAAAAGGTGTGAGGTATTTAATTGTGAATTTAACTTGTATTTTTCTAATGATTAGTGATGTTGAACATCTTTTCATATATCTGTTGGCCATTAGCATGTCTTCTTTTGAGATGTGTCTATTTAACTCTCTAGCTTGTTTTAAAATCAGATTACTTGGTTTTTTTGTTGTTGTTGTTGTTCTTGAGTTGTTTGAGTTCCATATATACTTTGTAGATTAGCCTTTTGTCAGGTACATAGTTTGCTTAAGCTAGTTTGAATTGGGTTTCTATTACTTGAAATGGAAAGATTCCTCCTACGATCTTGTCCTTTCTCTTATATTTTCAGATGAAAAGAGTAAGAGCCCTACAGTAGGAGCTAGCTCTTGGTCTACCATAGCTTTGACTAAGCTTTGCACTTCAGATCAAAAAGTGAAAAACCAGAGTAGAACTATTTTATATTGCATAGAAAGTGAATTTTGTCCCCCAAAATGACAAAAGATGTATGAGAGCTCCTCTCTGTCCTCAAGTCATGCATAGTTTAGCTGGAGAGACAGGCTCGGCATATATCAAAACAAGGCAGTGTTTAAGGTTTAGTTCTGTTAATCAGGGCAAGAAAACCCCAACTTTTGATGAACTTGGTTCATTCACTCTTTGGTAGACCCATAATACTCATATTTCTACCAACATGGTTAACAGGCAGTTTCATCTGGGGTCATGAGTTGGTGATTCCTTCACTCTGGTAATTAGGTTTTGCCAGTCTAGGGCTTAATGAAAATTATTAAAATGGTGAATTGGGGGAGCCTTGCCTAGCTGTGTCAACAGGAGCATAGTTCCTTGGGGATAGGTTGCTCAGAGCTTCAGTGTTTTCAGGGTTGAACTGAATCATTTATTGGTTATATTGTTTAAGAAACATATAATAAACAAATGATAAAAACTTGAGAGGCATGGGAGATGGCCTAGTTTTTGCAGGGATGTGGAATACAGTTAGGGATCTCTAGACTTGGTTCCACACATAGCATAGCTTTTTACAGTTGTCATTTATTGGACATTTACAATATGCCAGATACTATGCTAAGTCCTTTGTATGGATTATTTCATTTAATTCTCCTAACAACTCTTGAGGAATGCAGTTCATTCTCCTTTTGCAGATAGGCAAACTGTGGCTCAGAAAGGTGAATTTGCTTGCCCAAAGTTAGAGAGCTAATAAACATGGGAGGCAGAATTTGAGATCAGTTCCAGACCCTGAGTCTTAACATTACCTATACTGCCTGCCTAGTAAAGCAAAGGATGAAGAGACAGCAGGGACCGGGGTTGGGGGGGAGGAGTGTCACTTTGCAGAGAGATGTGCAGTGAGGGGACCCTGGGTTCCAATGGACTAGCTCAGGTTGTGCTTCAGTTATCCCAGAACAAAGTAAAGAAGGCCTGAGTAGGTGCTGGGGGAGAGGCAAGGAGGATGGCAATGGGAGATTTTGCAAAAGAACACTGAAACACTTAGAAAAAAATGAGAGATGAGTCAAAACATATCAGAGTCCATTTTAAATGCGGGTATAAAATATCAGTGTCCAAAATAGTAGCTGTCAGGAGATTACTTGCAGCATATTCTGGGAATGCATTTAGTTTCCATGGCAGAAAACTGTGTCAAGGAAAGAACTATTCATGTATACATTTATTGGAGACTCATTAGTCTATTTAATATATTTTTAAATTTTTAAAAGGCCATTCACCACAATTATGTCTGGGCAAATGTACAAGGGGAGAAAATCAATGTTGACTTTTACAAATAGATGCTGTCTCAGTCTTCACTTTATCATTCCCATTATTAGGCAAATGGCAAATCAACATAATTTTGCAGAGTGGGGTTGTTCAGCGGGCTTGAAGAAAGTTCCTAAAATGTGATTCCACTTTTATAATGTAAGTTCTTGATGTCAGCTTTTCTTCAGTTTCATTTTCACAGTGACCCACACTGTGTTTATTATTTTTGAAGGCTCATGTTGAAATAGATGAATAGGAAGGATAGCAGATGGGTTTCCCAAAGCCTGCAGGCTGGGGTGAGCCTATATCACAAAAATGCCTACTTAATACTAGGAAAGAAATAGCAGTCGGGGCTGGGATGACACAGGGAACCAGCTGTTGGTTGCTACAAAGTCTGACCACAAAGCCTGGTTTTATTTGCTACAAGATTCAGAGACCTGGCCAACCCAGGTCTCTGATCATTTTCAGCACTTCCCATGACATGCTCTCCTTAAGATACCATCAGCATTTAGTACAAAAAAAAAGCGTGTCAGGCTTTCTCTTACCCTCTGCCTTATATTCATTCCTCTAAGCAATTCTGTACTGGTGAAGTTGCTGACTGAAGGTGATGAAAAGACCCCTGCACTGAGGTCAAAAGACTGAGATGCAGTCCTAGCTGTGTAGAGTTGGGCGAGTCATTTCCTTGTGCTGAGCTTACATTCCATCTGAAAAATTAGAGATTGTTTTGTGATGGTTTCCTGGCATTTACACAATATGATTCTATTCATGTGGAATACTTCTGAGACACATAAGGTAAAAGAATATGGATTTGTTGGGGGAAATAGTGTAATAAACTTAATTCAAAATGAATAAGTGGCAATGTAAGATGATTTTGGATGATATGCAGATAAACATTTTAAATTTTAAGTCACTCATCTCTTTTCATATGTATTAGAAAAGATTTGATTAGCACTAATTAAACTTGTGATTACATTATGTTGTTTGTTATTATGGCTAATTAATTTAAGGCAAAAAGGAAATTGATTTAAAAGCGTGATATAGTAGATAATTTGGCTGCCATTTGTCCCTGGCTATTGGGGAGTAATCTCTTAATCTTTGGAATTGCCAAGCGATAGAAGAGTCTTTGTTATTCATAGAGGGCTCTTCCTGAGTTTATGTCAACAAAGTCAGTCATGCTGGACCTTAGGTAGTTTCAGGATGGGAACTGGCCATACTGGAATGACCACCAATACAACTTAAGGGTTGGGACTTTGAGCCAGGTTATACCAACTGTCCTCTGGGGAGTTTGTGGATTGAGTGCAGCCACATGGCCAATCAATCAGTAATAACTGCATAATGAAACCATAATAAAAAACTCTGGACACTGAGCATGGTTGAGCTTCCTTCTTGGTCATGCACATTAACGTGCTGGGAGGGTGATGCATCCTGAGGACATGGAAATTTTGTATTTGGGACCCTCCTCGATCTCACCCTATGTGTCTCTGCACTTGGCTGGTCCTGTGTTTTCATAAGAAAACTAGAATCATAGTTTCATAAGAAAACTAGAATCATAAATATAGCTTTCCTGGAGTTCTATGAGTCATTCTAGCAAATTATCAAACCTGAGGAGGTAATGAGAACCCCTGAATTTGTAGCCAGTTGGGCAGAAGCACTGGTGACCTTGGAGCCCTGGAGATTGTGTCTGAAGTGAGGGCAGTCTTGTGGAGGAGTATGCCCTTAAGCTTTGAAATTCGATCATCCCTAGGGAGCAAGTGTCAGAATTGCATTGCTCAAAGGCAATATCAAGTGAATAGGAGTATTAATTACTTAATAATAAAATGGTGCACAGAAATATGGTCAAAATCCTATACATAGTTTAAAAATGACCAAAGATTGAGAAACATTTATATAATGTTCTCTGTAGTGAGATTGACTGCAGTAAGCCTATTATACATATTTGGTAATTTACTCCCTGCAAGCACCATGTGAGGTAGGTAACTACTAATATCTCCATTTTACTGATTTAAAAAACTGGGGCTTTGAGCAGTTAAATAACTTCCCCAAGGTCACGTCATAATTAACTGGCAGGATTGGGATATAAACTCAGGTAGTCTGGCTCTAGAATTCCTTGTCCGTAGACATGTTCATTTCCACACTATTGAAGTACCTGCCTCATAGAATCACTGCGAAGATGGAATGAAATACTGCATACAAAGTTCATTGAAAAGCTTCCAGCACATAGTAATCACTCAGCAAATGTTAGCTTTTATTATTCTTATTCTATATCAAGTAATGTCAGTTCTTAAATTAGGAGACACTGAATTTGGTTATACACTATAACACTGTCTAGTATCAATTGATAGGCATATACATTTTCTGTTTTTTATGAAAACAGAGGGATTTTATGTTTGTAAGTTAGAGAAGGTATAGGACTTACATCGCAGATCTTTCTAGCATGAAGCAATTTCGTCTCCAGTCAAGAAACATTAAGTCTAAAAGTAAAGTCAGTATGATAAAGAACCTGGTTTTTGCAACCTTTTCTTGATATTATGTAATTCTAGTTCACATAGTCGAAGACAATGGGAGGAGAAATTTTAGCAAACAAAGCAAAATTTGGGTTTCAAGATTTATTTAAGTGACTACAATGGCTTAGTTAGTTAGAATGCTCTGGACTGGTAATTCATCTTTATTTGTCAGCTCCCAAGAGTCAAGTTGTATGAAGGGCAAAAAGTGAGCAGGAAGCAAAAATAACTGCCTGTTTTTGACTAATGATCATCCTCAGATTTGGGGTGGATATATTTCTAAAAACTCTTACTGGGAAAAAACTAAGTGCTCCCCTAAAATGTCAAATGTATAAGTTGGCAGGGATTGGGAAGCATATTAATAGTTCATATATTTTCTTTCACATAAATACATAACAACACTAACAATATTAGCTGTGGATATAATATCTAGATATATAGGGGCTATTAACAGTGTGTAGGAAAAATTTTGACCTGAGCCCTTATTCTGGCTGTGATATTTAGTGAGACAGTCCAGTCCCGGGTCCTGTGAGAGAAATCACTCTGTGAGTTTCCATGGAGGAAGAAAAAGCTTCATTTTTTTACCCTGCAGGAACAGCAGAGGGAGGGAGATCCTATCTTCTTTGCAAATTCATTAACTTTGTGGTTGAAGGGAGCAGTGTTGGAAACTACTTTTAGCTCAGTAGGAGGAAAACAAACAGATTCATCTCCAGAAACCAAAGGAAAGCATAAGTGGGTTTTTATTAGTCAGCTGTATTCTAGATGGTCAATTTCCAGTGGAAGAATACACCTTATGCACATTTCTTTTGCTTCCTATCTAGACCTGATCAGCTGGGCACTTACTTGATTCCACTGGGGTAGCTGTAACACTGGACAGTGTATTGGAAATTCTGTTTTCTGGCCTGTTCAGGAAGGAGCTATTCTATTTTGGTTATTAAAATTTTCTATTAAATATTTCTATAAAATATTCTATTAAATATTTTGATCATCAGGGTTATCAGAGTTATCAGAGTAGATGACAGCTGTGGTACCAATTCACTCATACATCTACCCTACAAATATTTATTGAGGACTTTCCATGTACCAGGCACCATTTTATTTTTTTACTTTTTTTTTTTTTTGAGACAGATCCTCGCTCTGTTGCCCTGACTGGAAGGCAGTGGCACAATCTCAGCTCACTGCAACCTCTACCTCTTGGGCTCAAGTGATCCTCCCACCTCAGCCTCCCAAGTAGAACTACAGGCATGCACCGCCATGCCTGGCTAATTTTGTGTGGTTTTTTTTTTGTAGAGACGGGGGTCTCACAATGTTTTCCACACTGGTCTTGAACTCCTGGGCTCAAGAAATCCTCTTGCCAGGTACCATTTTAGATACTGTGAATATAAGATGCTTGTGAATACAACAAAGATCCCTGCTTTCCTGGAATTTACATTCTAGTGGAAGGCAGTACAAAGGTTCACGGATGCGTATAATGATTCCAAATAGTGAAAAGTACTTGAAGAAAGTAAATAGACTGCTGGAACCAATATTATACAGTTCTCAGATAAGATCTTCAGTGTAGAGGGAATGTCAAGTGCAAAGACCCTGAGGTGGAAGAAAGAAGGTAGACTCACTCACAGGACAGAAAATAAGTCTCATGTGAACTAGAGCATTGTGAACAGAAAAAGTAAGGTTGAGAGGTCAAAGTGGCAGGCAGAACCCACATCACGTAGAGTCTTGAAGCCTTGAGGTCAAAAAGTCTGGGGTTTTATTTTATAAGTGATGGGAAGCCATCAGAGGGCTAATACAGAGGAGTGATGTGATATGCTATGTATTTTTAAAGCATTAATCTGGCAGCTAGATGTTCAGTGGGTTGATTACAGCGGGGGGAGGTGGGGTGGAGATGGATGGAAGAGTGGGCCCATTTGTGCTTCCAAAAGTCAGAGAAAAGTAGTAGAAGAAATGCCATTACCTATTAAATGGAGCAAAGAGGGCCTGGAGTCAGATTTGACTGTCACTCACTTGTTGTGTTGTCTTAGGCAAGTCTCTTCCCTCTCTGAAACTCAGTCATCTGAAAGAGAAAAACAGCCTTTAGTCCTAGATTCCCTTCCACGTGCTTCTGTACACTAACATATGATTCAGAGGGTATAGCCCTGTCTAAAGGGAGAAAAATCTCCAAGACTGAAACCACAAACTGTAGCCAAGCCCACGCATGGATGATGGAAGCAGTGGGGTGAAAGGGGATCCCTGAGTGGCAATCGCTTCTCGTGATCTGGTATATTGCTCCTTTATTGACATGAGCTCAGCACACAGGAATTAGCCTTTGTTTGGTGGCTCTTGTCAGTCCTCATTTGTGTGGTTATCTTTCATCTTTGCTGCCTCTTGACATTCCTTGGGCCTAGCATTGTTCCTCACTGCATCATGCCTGAATAGTTTGGGAACCTGTTGCAACAGAAAGCATGTCTGACTTTGTTAACATATGTACCATTTTGGTGAATCTAGGTGTCAGCTTTGACATTTCAGAGTAGGAAAAGATGAAAAGGGAACAATTCAGTACTTGGCATCTCTGCAGTCTGGGATTGTTGCAAATTCAGAGTGAATGGAGAGGCTAAAAATTCCTGCCTAAACTTATGTAGACATCTTCATGGAGACATCACAGCATAGTTTAATAGCAAGGTGGTGCCTTAAGAAACATAATGTCATTGGACCAATTCTGCCTACCCTTGTGCCTGTAAAGAGGAGTTTCATTTCCCTCAAATTGATATTTTCATGGTTTAATTTCTTTTAAATTACCTTTTCAAGGATTATTGTTTAGGTATCCATTTTAGAAGTATCTGTATTATCATGTTACTTTTTAGTGTAATACATAATACATGAGGTATGGAATAACGAGATTAAGTTAGATTTTGAAAATGAAAAAAAATTAAAAGTTGTGTTAGCAAAGAGAGTGGGAATATTTCCAAACCATATACCTGATAAGGGCTAATATTCAGTGTATATAAAGAACCCACATGACTCAATAGCAGTAAAGCAACTTTATTAAAAATATGGGCAAAGAACTTGAATAGATATTTCTCAAAGTAAGACATTCTGTATAGACAGTTTTCTAAAGAAGATTAAAAACAATCAACAGGTATGTGAAAAGGTGCTCAGTATCACTAATCATCGGGGAAATGCAAATTAAAACCATGTGGAGATATCACCTCACACCAGCTGGGACAGTTATAAAGGCAAGAGATGACAAGTTTTGACGAGGGTGTGGAGAAAAGGGAACACTTGTACACTGTTGGTGAAACTGAAGATTGATGTAGCCATTGTGGGGAACAGTGGGAAGATTCCTGAAGAAATTAAAAATAGAATTATCATATGACCCAGCAATCCGTCTTCTGGTTATATACCCGAAGAAGGTGATATAACCACCTTGAAGAGATATCTGCATTCCCATGTTCTTTGCAGCATTATTCACAACAGCAAAGATATGGAAACAACCAAAGTGTCTATTGATGGATAAATGGATAAAGAAACTGTGGTATCTACAAAAGGGAAAAATTATTCAACCTTAAAAATTGAGATCTTGCCATTTTCCACAACAGGGATGAACCTGGAGGAAAGTAAGCTAAGTGAAATAAGCCAAACACAGAAGGAAAAATGCTGCATGATCTCACTTATATGTGGAATCTTTAGGAAAAAAAATGTCAAATGCACAGAGATAGAGAATCAATCAAATATGGCTATGGAGGAGGTGGGCAGTGGGAGGTAATGGAGAGATGTAGGTCAAAGTGGCGATATGTAAGATGAACAGGTCTGGAGAGCAAAGGTACGACAGGAGGACTATACTGCAGTTAACAATATTGTATTGTATTCAAGATTTTTCTAAAAGAGTAGAATTTAGGTGTTCTTACAATGCCAAAAAACAGAAAACTATGTGGGATGATGGATGTTAACTCACTTGACTGTAGTGATGATTTCACTATTTATGTACATATCGAAACTTCATGTTGTGTAACTTAAATATATACAATAAAATTTAACACAAAACAAAGGAATATGTATAAATACACCATACTATTTTCCAAATATTATTTGAATTATCCTGAATGATAGTACCTGATTTTTCTCACTACACTAGACATTTGGGTAGTTATCTCTTTACTTGGTATATTAGTTTTTCTTGCTGTGTAACAAATTACCACAATTTAGCAGCTTAAAACAATGCCTATTTATTTATTGATGATGCTGTAAGTGAGAAGTTCTATGAGTTCAGCTGGGTTCTCTGCTTAGGGTATTGCAAGGCTGAAATCTAGGTGTTGGCTGGGCAGAATTCTCATCTGAAGGCTCTGGGGGAAAAATTTGTTCCAAGTTAATTCGTGTTGGAATAATTCAGTTCCTTGTGGCTGTCGGACTGAGGTCCAGTTATTTTTTGCCAGCTGTCAGCTCTCAGTTCCTAAGAGAGCCTGCATTCTTTGCTATGTGGCCCTGTGTCCATCGGCAAGACGGCAATGGTGAACATGTGGAAATCTTCCTCATGCATCAGATCTCTCTGACTTTCTCTTGTGCAGCCAGCCAGAGAAAAGCTCTCAGCTGGGTTCATGTGATTAGGTTAGGCTCACCTGAATAGTCTCCCTATGTTAAAGTCAACCATGTCATAAGATAGAACCTCATTATGGAAGTAAAATCTATCCTATTCAGTCTTGAGGATTGTGCAGGCAGGTATTCCATGGGGTGGGAAATCTTAAGGCCTACCTTAGAATTCTGCCTATCACACGTGATTACTTAACACAAATTTAGTTGAGAATTGTGTTATGTACGACAATTCTCAATTTGGGTTATCCTAAAAGGAGGCATAGATTTTGGTACACACAATTTATTTGGGAGGTGATCCCAGTTAGCACAGTGAGGAAGTGGGAAAAGTGGGTCAAGGAAGAAAGTCAACAAAGGATGACTTAAGGAGCCAGTTACTGATGCAAGCAAGTAGGGCTCAGTCCTTCTTGGGGCTCTCCAGGAAAAGATAATACATCCCTCAAAACTGCTCACTCCCACCCAACTCCCATTTGTTGAAACTTGCTCTGAGGGCAATCGTCTTTTCATCCTTCAGTTTAGATCAGGGAGTGGATATTATTGTTGCTATTTTGCACATTAGGAAACTGAGACTTAGGGGGTTAGGTTTGTCTAAGACTATTCTACTGTGAGGTGGTGGCCTATATTTCACCTTTTGTCCAACTTGCCTATAGGGTATGCAGGCTACTGAGAAAGACAGAGCCAGAAGTCAGTCTCCTGCCTCCTGATGTTGCTCATTGCGTCTTTTCAGTCCATTTTTAAACCACCTTGGGGTAAAAAAATGCTGAGATTTTAAATGAATATAATCAGAGTAATAATAATCTGTTAAGGCTGAATGGAGAAGGTCCATGATAATTCTCAAAGGAAAAATAACAGGCTACCTCACGTTTGTGTAACTCTTCTGCAGACTCCCAGAAACCCACAGTTACTAATAAAATCCCATATATGTGAATACGGTTTGATTTTCAAAATGCCTTTTTATTCAGGATGCTGTTTGCTCTTCCTATCCATCTCTGAGGTCTATGAGAAAGGTACTATACTGCTGTCATTCTGAGCTTAGGTTTTGGACTCAGACCCACCTAAGTTTAAAACCAGGTTCTGCCACTTTGGGTGATCTTAAATTACTTAAGTTTTGCTGGCCTCAGTGCCTTGTTCAAAGAACTCTTGTGAAGGCCAAATCAGATGGCATGTTCAAAGTGTAGAGCATTATAAAGTACTCAAATATATGGTAGCTGTTTTATCATTCTCATTGACATATGAGAAAACTAATGTTCAGAGAGAACTGACTCGCCCAGAGTCATCTGCTAGATGGTGGTAGAATTAGGGTTAGAACCCAGTCTCAGAGTTTCAGGTGAGCTCTGTTCTCCTCTTCATGGAGAGAAGATAAGAATCTTCCTTCCTGTTCTCCAAGATGCAGGACAATATCCAGGCAAATCACCTGTTCTCTTTTAAGAGCCACTTTGGCTGTCACACAAAAGCCAATTCTCCTCTCCAGGTGTAGGGCTTTGTGTCAACAGAGTGGAATGGAGGTAGCATCCTCTCCCCTTGGGAAGTTCTTTCTACAGTTCCTCTGGGCACATGGCCCTCAGTGTACTATTCCAGGAATCAACTAGAAGCAGATAAATGGTTTCCAGTAGGTGGTGGTGGAGGGGCTGTGTCTGACCACTTCCTTGATGGATTTGAAGGTATTTTAAAGTTCATTTCTCTGCATTGTGACCAGCATGGGCATTTGATTTTATGGTGGCATATCCTGCCAATCAATTTTTATATGAAGAGTTACTTTTTATGCAAAATTTACTTCTGAGCAAATATCTATAGACTTTTTTTTTTCTTGTCCACCCTAACAGATGAATTGAAATCTGGATTTTCCTGTCACCATTTTTCACTCAGTCTTTCCTTCACTACTCATTCTTTCATTTAATCAATATGTATTGAATGTCTGCCATGCACCAGGCACTATTCTACACCTTGGGAATACAGTGGTCAATAAAATATACAGAGTCTTGCCTTCATGGACTTTATAGGGGAGAGAGAAGTTGCAATAGAAAAAAATCAAGTGAATTATGCAATATGTCAAGAAAATAAAATAAGGTACAGGGGATAGAGAAGGCTGGAGGTTTATATGAGGAAGATCAGGAGAAAGGGGTTTGAGAAGGTGATATGTTAACAGAGGACTGGAAGAAATGATGCAGAGAACCACAAGAATATAAAGGTGAAAGGAAGTGATAGTTGGCAGTATATTTGGTGTGTGTAACTTGAGGAATAGTAGGGAAGCATGGCTAGGAGAGTGAGCAAAATAGAGAATGGTAGTTGATGCATAAAAAAATAGCCAGGAGCCATGGCTGGTTTGCCATTGTGAGGACTTCAGTTTCAACTCTGAGCACTCCTCAGACTCCTATGTATCTGGCCTTACAGT
Organism: Macaca mulatta; assembly: GCF_049350105.2. Lineage (NCBI taxonomy): Eukaryota > Metazoa > Chordata > Mammalia > Primates > Cercopithecidae > Macaca > Macaca mulatta. The sequence goes on along the minus strand of NC_133407.1, from coordinate 142,400,164 downwards.
TTTCTTCAAAGTATTAAACAGCTTAGATGTAATGGTGCTTAGATGTAACAAGGCAGTCAATTCAAGCAGGAGGGCGTTTGTGGAAAATATTTTAAGTCCTGGTACTAAGAGTTGCAAGAGAGATCTTTGGGCTATTCCTCTACTACCCTGTGGGGCTTTAACAATGGGATCCTGCTAAACTTGTGGTTATTTCTGGTTCTTCAAATTTGGATTTTCTTCATTTTTTATTCTTTCACATGTCTTGATGTTTTGAGCTAAAAATCATCCTTTCAAAAGAAAATTTTAGAAAAAGACATGGAATGAACTGGCAATATCTTAACCCTCTACCATCAATCATTGACTTTGAAATTAGAGTTTGAATAATTAAAATCAATTTTTATGCATTTTGCCTCCCCCATGACAGGATATTTCTGTCAGAAGGCTCCTGTGGGCTCCAGATTAAGTTTGTTAATGGGATCTGGCCCATCTACAGCCAAAGCATTTTCATCAAAAAGCCAATAAAGCTCCAATTGCACAGGCTATTCTTTTAAAAATTCTCCATGGTGATTCTATTGAGCCACATTACAAAAAGCAAAATTGCATTATTAAAATGACCACTTGATTATTTTTTCGGTTTTTTAATTCTTCTTACTGTTATGGAAAAAAATCTCATTTTAGGTCTCCTTAGGATTTGTTTCTTCTAAGAATTTACTCTAAAATAGAGGCTGGTGGGAAAATTGTAAGCCTTTGTGCAAGCAATAATGGACCTGTGCTAACCAATGTGTACATATTAAATGTGTGTGTTTGAAAGAGAAATACATTGGGACAGTAGTATTAGTGTCATAAACTGTATCAGGATTACCTCCAGGGCTTGTAAAACACATTATTGTACCCCATGCCCAGACTTTCTGAATTGGTATATCTAGGTGGGGCCTGAGAATTCACATTTCTCGTGAGTTTCTAGATGATGATGATGATGATGATGATGCTGGCCCCGTGACTCACATTAGGAACCACTACATTAGGACTATGTTCTGCAACAATGCATTAGATTCTGGATTTTATTCCACCTGGTTAGTGTTGGTCCCCATCCGAGTGAGTCTAGATATTAGAGACTTCACTACTCTGCTTGAATGCATACTCAGCTGTAGCAAGTGTCTAAGACATGATAAAAAAAAACACACACACACACAGAAAGGCTTCAGAATTGATTTGAATAAGGTTGAAGTCTTTGAAAACCAAAACATGGTTAATTTTGGAGTATTTCCCAATAAGTTTGGGATCTATGAGTTAATTATTTCAAAACCCATTCTCCACATCAAATTGTTTACTTTTTGCTTTGGGCACCCTCTGGATACACCATGTTTTCACTCATGCTGTCTTCCCACCTATTATAAAATGCCTCCTACCCTGCTCTCTGTTCAAATAAGTCCTAGGTCAAATCCCAACTCCTTTATGAAACCTTTGGTAAAGCAATTTATGAAGGTCTATAAACCTTCTTCTAGATCCAATTGCCTTTATTATCCAGACAATTCATTTGGAATGACCCAGTGAATTGTTTTTGCCACAGATTACTAGATAAACCTTGTACGGTTATGTAAGTTCTTACAGGAATATGTTTGACCTTGTCAAATAGACTGTCAGCTTTCTTCGAGCAGAGATTAAGACTACCATGCAGTTCGTGTTTAATATGTACTTATTTTAAATTGAAGGCACAATTTCTTTAAAACTAAGTATCTACTATCTCAAATATATATAAAACAATTAATGTGTACTGAGCACTGATTCTATCCCAGGAGCTTGACCCACCTCATTGGTACCCTGTAATAACTGTATGGGGTTGAAAACATTGTTATCCTTATACCAATGAGAAAACAATGGCTTAAAGAGGTGAATGACTTGCCCAAGGCCACACATCCAAGAAAGGGAGAGTTGTGATTGAATCCTAGTCAGACCTCAGAGCCTGTGTCTTACCCTTTGCAGTATTATTGAGCCATAACCTTTTTTCTTTCTCTCTCATTCTCAGCAGCCCATACCCTCAGCTAGCTGGGCTACACAGTATGAAGCTAGCTTTTCTTCTCTGCCCCAAACTCACTTGAAACCACAGAAACCACATGAAAAATGGAGTCTGGCCACCTCTCATCTATGGATCTCAGACTTCTTCTGTAATGATTCACCATCAAGGGCTGTGGAAGCCACAGCAGCAATAAAGGACTCTTGTATTGATCCACTTTGAAATTATAGAGGAAAACAAATTACCCTGAGGTTCTTTATTGGCATCGAGTGTTAGGTCCAGACAGATTCCAGAAAAATTTAGCTTTTAAGGTTTAATTCAAAAGTCCCTTGCAAACTATGGATACAGGAAAATGAATCATTTCATATTAGGGGATGGGGCGATAATGATGATAAATGCCTTTTTGAAAGCTTTGTGTTCCAAGCATAAGCCCTTCTCTACTAGTTCTTCAGAGCTGATTGTAAGTTTAAAAAGTCCCATTTAGGTCAAGAGCTGGGAATTCCTAGTTTCTCTTTGGTGGAAATAATTGGTCGGATAATATCCAAATAATATTTATTAATTAAATAATACTCATTTTATGAGATTGTACTATGTACATGTTAATTGGATGCTGAATAATCAGTTTTACTATCTTCATTATGTAAGTAATGCATAAATCCAGTTTTGTTTAAGAGTTTAAGATAATATGTACTATGCAGGAGAAAAATAGAAAGTCTTTCTTCGACATCCTTCTCCCACCTGCCTCAGCTACCCTGTTCCAGGTGTAGCCACAGCCGGTAGATGAGTATGCATCCTTAATTCTCCTTGCTGCACACACACAAGTGCATATATGAATGTATATAAACAAATAACTTTTTCCATAAATGAGATCACATTGTAAGTTTTTTCCTGTGACCTTTTTTCCACTTGACATGTTGAGGAAGTCTTTTCATTTTAATTTGATACAATGCCTCTACTTCATTCTTTGTAAGGGCTATTTACCATATTTGAATTAACATGGCAAATAAATGTCTAAATGTCAAAAATGTACCTGAGATTTTGTTTTTACTCAGGTGTAGTGAGGCCATAGATCAGGAGACGACTGCCATTGAAAAGAGAGTGTGTTACTCACAGTTCCCAAGAGGAAGGGGCACGCCACACCATGCCACACTATTACTGGTGGCAAATCCATGCAGGTCTGCAGTAGGTCTTTCTTACTGTACGGGTCTGCAGTAGGCCTTGCCTCCTAGGAAGAAACAATTTGACTGAAAGGCATAAGGGAGAAGGAGAGACCGAGGCAAGTTTTAGAGCAGGAGTGAAACTTTATTAAAAAGCTTTAGAGCAGGAATGCAAAGAAAGTAAAGTACATTTAGAAGAGGGCCAAACTGGTGACTTGAGAGATCATGTGTGTGGTTTGACCTTTTGACTTAGGGTTTGACTTGGCATACTCCCACGGTCTTGTGTTCCTTCTCCCCTGATTCTTCCCTTGGGGTGGGCTGTCCGCATGCACAGTGCCCTGCTAGCACTTGGAAGGGGAGCCTGCTCAGTGTGTTTACTGGAGTTGTACACATGCTAACTGGAGGCGTTCTTCCCTTACCAGCCGAATGTCCTAGGAGGTCATATACCAGTTAAACTCCACCATCTTGCCTCTTAGTGTGCATGTGTGAGCCCATTCACCCAGATTCTGAGATCTTATCTGGAAGCTACTGATCACCAGTTTCAGGTTTTTCCTATCTATTGGGAGACTGCCTTTCTCTAGTGCCAGCTGTGACCAAGTATTATTTTAGAGCAAGAGTTAATGACCGCCTGACCATCACGTGATGGTCACCTCACATTCCTCGTTGTCGCAGGGGCTCTCTTGCCCTGTTTACGTCCAACTAGCTACCTACAGTAACACCACCACACAGGGCCAATGGGGGAGTTACCAGGGTCAGTCAGGAGGCAGTGGGAGTGGGGAAAAACATAGGCAAGATAGTTTTCATGTTAAGGAAAGGGTGAGGTGAAGTAGGCAAGCTAAGCAAGCTTAGGATTGAATCGTTTGAATAATTTTGGTGGGCTCTGGACTGTAGGGGTGGCCCCTAGTTTTCCAGTATCTGGTCCTCAAATGATTTAGAGCAGGGGTAATGTTGGCTTGGTGTGTGAAAATTAGATAAAGGAGGTGGTTGCAGTTATGGCTGGTTTGCATATGAAAGGCGTGCTCTCAGGGAAGTTGTCTGTTACTTCTAGGAATTAGCTTAGTATGGGAGAGGCGGCCCCTCCCCGTAGTCACAAAGCCCCAAGTTGTCAAAGCATCATAAAATATGGAAAAATACAAAAAACATGGTCAATACAAACATTTTTCCATTTGCCAGACATTTTGCTGTTTCCAGTGTGTTTTGATTCTGACCACCTAATACTGTGAAGATCAAGCCAGACAATGTTTGTGAAAAGACTCTACCAGTGGAAAAGTGATATACACCTGTATGAGATGTTAGCATCATCTAGAGTCTATAGTTGAATATGCTATAGCTATAATGTTTCCTATATTATCATATTTTATATGTTTGTCTATGTAGTTATTAAGAAGTGGATAAGAGTTTATATCTGGGTTAGCTCTAGGTAGAGTGTAAGGAAAAATACCTTACATTAATTTTATCTCCACAATGATGCTATTGGCTAGCTCTTATACCCACTTTACAGAAAAACAAATGAAGGCTTTGAAAAGTTAAGTAATTTGCCAAGGTCTCTCGTTCCTAGGACAAAACACCGATATGGTTTTTAACTTGGGTTTTTCTGGCCTTCAAGTTCTTTCTATGCATTTCTGACCCTTCCTAGTTTCAACACCCTCCCTCCTCTTTCTCCACATCTAAGAGCTAACTGTCCCACATCAATGAGTCTGTAAGTCAACCCTGCTTTCAGCCTCTGGGCTTGGTAGCTAAAAGAACACCTAATACCCGTCCTGCTGACAAGAGCCCCCCAGGACAGAGGTCCTTATTAGATTCTACAATGTCCCTCCCCAGGGCTGGAGTCACCATGAAGCCCAGTCTGTCCCTGGGATCTCATGGCTTGCCCGGAGACTCCCCATGTGTGGACTGCCTCCTGGATTCCTTTCCAAGATTCTGGCCAAGTTTCCACCCCTACTCAGAATCCCAGGTGCCTGCTGCTTGCTTGTTCCATGACTCATTTTTTTTCCTCTGCCCTTTGAATACTCTGCGTTGCCTGCCAGGCTGGGTTTTTCCCTCAGCATCTGCAGTTGCTCGGTCCCCTGGTGTCATTCTCATTCCAGGCTGATTAGGCTGTGCCTGGCTGTGTCTCTAGTGGTAATACTTTTAATGAGCTCTCTGGTCCTCTGCATTTCCCTCTCCCGCGGTGGTCCACTACCTCAGAGGTCAGGTGGGCAGCCTGGCTCCCCATTCTCCCCTTTGAAGACATCGCTTACCTGTGTCCTACTGCCTCAGAGGTGCTTTTGTCTTCAGTGATCTTGAGAAAAACAATTACGATAATGATAGCCACCATCTATTGATCACCTACTATGATGTAGTCAATAGAGGAGGAGGCACTTTCCTTTTATATCTCATTTGATCTCACAAGTTTTTCAGGTGTCTATTATTAGTCTCATTTCTACTAGAAAGGGACTGTGCCTCAGAGAGGCCACCCAGCCTGTGCAAGGTCACACTGACTAGCTAGACTTCCCTTTCATCGCCAGGGGAAGAAAAGTTACCACTCAGTTCTAGCTGACTCTGAAGACCTTATTCTTCCCACGACTCTATGCCTCCTTAAATAGATGCTCTAACTTCTGCTCATGATGGGCTGATACGTTCACACATAAGCATCTGAATGGTACTCAAGCTGGAGGATAAAAACTAGGACAGTCACAATTCGCATCAGGGGAGCTTGCCAGGATCTATACTGTCAGGGAAGCAGACTTGTGCACCTCTCAAATTATCATTTTACTCTTCACTGAGAAGACTAGTTTTGGGTATTGAGCCCCCATCTGGGCTCTAAGGGCTGTTAAAAGATGTTGCACAAGTAGAACAAATGAGGGTCTTCAGCAGCACAGGAGAAAGAATAAGAAGCAGAGTGAAGGTATAAAGGCACTGAGCTGGGCGCCATAGGACTTGAACCCTATTCTTGTCTCTGCTTCTAACTGATGTTTAGAAAGTGGGAACTGGCCAGCGAAGGCATCTCTTGTTGCAAATCCTGTTCACTGAGTGTCAGTGCCTGGAGCATAGTACTAGAAAGATGCCCAGGCCACATATGGGCCCAGTGGTGAATCTGTGGATATGGGCAGTGTGAGAATGCCACAAGGGCCAGGGATGGAAAGATTCTAGGTAGCTGAAAGAATTCCAACTGTACCATTCAAGCTCCAACATTTGGAAACTGTGGTTCTTCCCTTCATCTTCTTGGACACTCTCATGGGGGATTTTAGGAGCCATCACAATTGAGAAATGGTGTGATTATCTTCTACACCGACCTCTCCCAGGACTCTGAGAAAATGTCATACAATTTAGCTGGTTAGCTGTGCCGAATTCTGCTAAGTGGTCCCCTAAGAGGAGCACTGTGGACTAGCACTTGAAGACCTAAAAGGTTTAAAGTCCTTAAATTCTTGAGGATACAATCCATGTTCCAATATCCTTTGCCTTCAACCATTGCCAGCACCATACCAAGCACATACTACACAGGCCAGATACAAAATCCTTTCTTTCATGGGAGAGACAAAAGCCCTGGAAATGCTGAGGGTTTTTCCCCTCCCTGTTGCCAATATTGTTAGCTAGAAGTTGAAGACCATTCCATAGCCCACGATTTTGTTGCTTAGTCTTCCCTCTAGCCTTTTGATGTTCTTTTCCTAGCACACATTTGCCCTTTGGCCCTTGTTTGTATCTGTCAATGACTTTTCCCATCATAAAGCAGGTTCTTTCTGCAAGGGCATGGGGGGCCCTTTGCCCTCTATAACTCCTGTGTAGTAAAACACAGGGGAGTTGCTTTGCTCTGACTGGCTCTGCCAACCCATGGACCCCTCCATAATAATTCAGTGCAGCAGGAGCCAGATTGGGAAGCCAGCCTGCAAGTTATTAGTATAAAGCCCTTACCGCTCTTTCCATCTAAATCTATTCCTTATTTTCGGACCCTTGGCACTTTTTATTCCAGCCCCTTCCAGCCCCTTCCTCTGGGTTTTGTATCTGTGAGTTTGCATTCCAGGCAAATGCTTCATTTATGTTAAAACAAACAAACAAACAAAAAAACCCACACAGACAGCACAGGTTAGCACTACCATCCCTTCTTCATGACACAGGGATGGCAGTTCTGTATTGGGCTTCTCTCTTTGGCTTTGTCCAAGACTCCTTCTCTCATTGCTGCCACCAATGGTTATCTGTACTTTCCTTAATGAATTAGGGCTCTTGGGACCTCAAGACAGATGAAATTACAATGCTGCATATTTAGCAGCAGCACTAGTAAGAGTTGTGGTGTCAGGAGCTTCCCAATAATAGTTCTTTGTTGGACCCATCCTAAATAACCTGGGAGGACCTGCAGGTGATAAATAGGTCTAGGCTTTTGGGATGGTAGTGCGCTTAAGATGCCCCTGATCTTTAGCTCAGGACAAGGTGCAGACACTGTAACACTTTATGGCCTTAAGCTCTTTGCAAAGCTCCTTGCATTTCTATGTTGAGCTTTTTAGTTGCCTGTCATTTTTCTCCTCCTTATCCTAATTTTTATCATCAGAATTTGATTTCTCAAAGGCTTTTCTTATGCCTGTGAATTATTGGAAACCTTCTCCACTGTGTCATTTCTATATCTGTCCTTATGTTCTCTGTGGGACCCACTTTACAGTGTCTTCTACTCATTTTTTTCCTCTGCCCTCTGCATCCTCACCAACTTAAAAACTGTCCACTCTGTCTTCTGTCCACTAGTCAGGGTGGGGGTTGACCTGGAAAAGAGCCTGCAGTGGAATCAGTAGCTGTGTCCCCTGTCCTCTTTGGCAGGTCATTTCATTTCTCTAACTTGTTTCCTCATTTGTAAAATAAGAGGATTGAACTAGATAATCTCTGCTTTTCTGTCCCATGCTATAGTTTTGTGATTCTAATTGATTCATAAGTAATAATATCTGAAATTTATGGAATGCTTAATGAATGCCAATCATGGGGCTACATACCTTTTTATTATGGAAACGAAACATATACAAACTACATAACATCTTCTAGGATTATGATAATCATAATGGCCACAGTAGCAGACATTTCTTGGCTGCTTCCCGTGTGTCAGACACAATGCTAAACCCTGTGTATTTAAATACAATAATTATTTGTGGGCTTTATTATTGCACTCATTTTACAGATAAAGAAATGGAAACTCAGAGAGGTTGAAATAGTTCATTCAAGGTCACCCAGCCTGCAAATGAGGGTGTGGGAATTTGAATTGCAGGTAATTTTACTTCAGAAGCTGAGATCTTCTCTTAGTTACATTTAACTTCCAGTAGATATTCCCATAATGAGTGGCAATGTTGGCCTTTGATTACTATGACTAAATATATTTCAGGAACATGTATCAGGAGGACCTTGCTGCAGGGAAGACCCTGCTGCATGTTTCTAGACTATATTAATATTAATAATTCTGCAAGGTAAGTCTAAGGCACAGTGAGGAAATTCAGTTCTGAGCAAAGAAAAAGCAGACCTAGGTAGAGGCCTCCCAGAAGCTTATGAAGACAAGGAGGCAATAATTGAAATTAAGAAGATTATAGGCCCTGTGGGTGCTGATGACCCTGAGCCACCCAGCGGGGAGCCGGGAGGGCTGACATTTCAACGGTCCATGAAATCATAAGACAATTAATGAATTTACTCAGTCCTTCGCCTTGGGAGGAGGTAATGTGGTCCAAAGTCAGTTTACTCTGAGATTGAATGTAATTAGAACACCTCAGAATCAAATTTTTGATTAAAAATTATCAAAATAAAATATTCCCGAGTCAGGCGTGGAAATGGGAGAGGCAGTTACTTAAGTCCACTCAGTAAACTTTTGAGCACCGCCCAGTCCCAGGTTGTTTAGGAGCTCATGCTGTCAGGCTGAGTAATTTGGATTGAATCCCTTCACTCACTGACTATATTTATCAAAATCTTAATGTGTCGCATCTGTTACCTTGATATTTCCAACTCAGAAGATGTACACAAGAAGTCAATCGCTGTAGGAGTTTTGTAGTGGAGACTAAGAAAAAATAGACAAGATGCTTTCGAATTTAAGATGCATGAATTTCACAGAAAACAGTAGATTAAAAATGCAACTTAATTCCATGAGGGAACCTTCACAAGCTACTTCTCCAGCTATAGACAGCACATCTGCTAATGGCCTGGGCATCTCCCCATCTTCTGCCACAAACAAAACCCCTTTAATATAGATTAGGTCCCAGTATCTTGTTGTTTGAAGAACATTCTAAAAGCAGTACTTCGCCTGAGCACATTCCTCCCTGAATGCATTCCTCAGTTACTTGTCTAACACTTTTTCACCAAAGGTATCAACAGTGGAGATACTGAGTTATTATATATTCAACTTTGCAGTTTGAAATTTAGCTCATCCTTTTGGTTTCTGCTGTGATTTCACCTCTGCAAGAGATGAACTCCTGACCACCCTCTTTAATGTGGACCTCTCCTCCAATCTATTTCTGCTTTGTTGCTGCATTTTATTTCCTTTTTGACTGTTGGAATTTTTTTTTTTTTTTTTTTTTTTTTTTACTTATTTGATCACTTGGGTATTTTTCTGTCACACCCTGTGAACTGTAAACTCTCAGAGGGCAGCACCTTCATCTGCCTCTTCAGCTACTGTTTTCCTGGAACCTAGCACAGTGCCTGAAACAGTAAGTAAATATTTGTTGAATTAATGAATTAGTGGAGATGCATTCAATCATAAGTCACAAGTTTACTGTGCTAAGTGTTAAGGACACCAAGTTTCTGAAACACATTCCTTGTTCACAAGGGCCTAATAGTCTACCTAGGCAATGACACACAAGCTAAGATACACTGTTTTGATTTGTATTAGTATTTAAGTGCTCCGTCAATGTTACATTGAATAAATACTCCAATCATTGATTCATTCAGCCAGCATCTGCTGACACCTACAATGTGCCAGGCATTTTGTTTGATGCTATTATGCAAAGATGAATAAGCCCCAGTTTCTGCCTTTGGGGAGGTGAGAGTCTAGGGGGAGAGAGTGGCATGTAATGAAATGATTTCTCTGGCAGCATTTGTTTAGTCTGTTCAACATATAAAAATTGAGAGTCAGCTATGTGCTTGGTGGAAGATGCATTTGAGAGGATCTAATAGGGACAAGGAAACCACCAAGTGAGTACTGCAATTACCCACACCAGACATAATGAACTGAATGAAGGTGGCTGTAATAAGGAAAGACAGGAGAGGAAGGAGACATAAATATGAAGGAAGCAAAATTAATCTGAGTTGATTAGATTTGGAGATGAAGGAGGAGAGACTAGGTTAAGTTTCCTAAGGGACATCTTCATGGAAGAGAAAGGATGTAAATTATTCCTTGAAGGCTGGATTGGATTTAAACCATGGTAAGCATTCTAGGTTTGTGGCCTGGCATGCTTCTGTCATGTTTAGATATAGTGAGTAGTTTGTTTAACTGTAATGAAGAGCTCATTTGGGGTACTGATGAGAGATAATAGTAGAGATGGTAGGGTGGTATATTTATGACCTTGGACTTGGGATCAGGCTACTAGGGTACAAGTCTCAGCATCACCACTATCTCATGATGTTGGGAAAATCATTATAACTCTCTAAACTTGAGTATCTTCTTCAGTAAAATAGAAATAATAATAGCATATATCTCATAGGGAAGGCTGGATACATATCACTATAGGGTCATGACCAGCATCTCTTCTAATTTTGGGGAAATGCTAAGGAACTGTTGAATGGTTTAGCAATGAACCTGGCACTGGTAGGCAGGATTTGGGTGGCAGAGTTCAGGGGCAGGGAGACCGTGATTTGCTGATGACTGGATATGGACATGGAAAGAAAAAGGCAGCCAAAAGGGATGAATCCTTTATAATATAGGTAGCCACTGGATATGTGACGTGAGGTCAACAATGCCCTCAGAATTTCCAGCTGGTGATGAAGTTTTGCATTGGTTATCAGGAAGACTGGACATTAATGCAATAACCACAGAAGAGCAAGTGAAGTCAGAAATCTATACTGGGATCCCTCGGAAAATTTTAAATCATCACCTAGAAGAAGAAGGTATTAGAATTGATGTTGAGTGGATTTCATTGGATTTCTGTTCTTTCTCATTCTTGTGCTTTCGTCTTCTGATATCCCTCCCTTGCTTTACTTAAAAATATATATTATTGTGGGAGGGTAAAATACACACAGCATAAAATTCACCATTTTAATCATCTTAAAGTATGCAGTTCAGTGGCATCTAGAACATTCATAAGGTTGGGCTATCATTTTTACTATCTAGTTTCAGAATATTTTCAATTTCCCAAAAGAAAACCCTGTACCCATTAAACAAGCACTCCTCCATTCCCCCTTACCCTAGCCTCTGGCAACCATTAATCTGCTTTCTGTTTCTATGGATTTGCCATTCTAGATATTTCATATAAATGGAATCATATATTTACATGATACATTTATGACTGACTTCTTTTACATAGCATAATGTTTTGAAGGTTTATCCATGTTGTAGCATGTATCAGCACTTCATTCCTTTTTACAGATGAATAATATACAAATGAATGGATAAACACAATGGATTATGGATTATAATCCATTTTATGGATATACCACATTGTGTTTATTCATTCATTTGTTAGTGGACAACATTTGGGTTATTTCCATCTTTTGGCTATTGTGAATAATGGTGCTATGATATTTGTGTACAAGTATTTGTTCGAATACCTGTTTCCAATTCTTTTGGGAGCTGAATTACTGGGTAATTTGGTAATTTGTGTTTAACTTATCGAGCAACTGACAAGCTGTTTTCTACAGTGGCTGCACCATTTTGTATTCCCATCACCTTGTTCTACATTTAGTGGATGAAGTGTTCAAAAAGATGATCATAGTCCATGTAACCAAGTCTGATTGCAGTGGTGGCTCATGTCAATAGTCTGTCATTCTCCCTCAACCCCTTAAAGACACTGAGTGGAGAAATAAGAGAACGGAAATAATAACAAAAGAAAAACTCTCTCAAATCAAGAGCTATTTAAATTTAGAAAAAAAAATTTTAAATGGTACCAAATTATATACAAAGAATAGACTATTAACAATACATAAAAATAATTGTGTCTGTTCTTGGTTAGTGGCATTATAGACAATTTTTTTTCTTATACCTTCTTCCAAATTCTTTAAAGCGAACATGTTACACTTTATAACAGAAACTCCATAGATATTGTAGAACAGCAGTCCCCAGATGTTTAGGCACCAGGGACCGGTTTCGTGAAAGACAATTTTTCCATAGACCCGGGGAGGAGGTGGTTTCAGGATGCTTCAAGTGCATTATATTTATTGTGCACTTTATTTTTATTATTGTTATATTGAAATATATAATGAAATAATTATACAACTCACCATAATGTAGAATCATTGGGAGCCTTGGGCTTGTTTTCCTCCAGCTAGATGGACTCATCTGGGGGTGATGGGAGACAGTGACAGATCATCAAGCATTAGATTCTCATAAGAAGCATGGAACCTAGAACCCTCGCATGTGCAGTTCACAATAGGCTTTGCGTTCCTATGAAAATCTAATGCTGCTGCTGTTCTGACAGGAGCCGGAGCTCAGATGGTAATGTAAGAGATTAGGAGTGGCTGTAAATACAGATGAAGTTTGCTTGTTCACTGCTCACCTCCTGCTGTGTGGCCTGGTTTCTAACAGGCCACGGACCAGTAGTGGTCCATGGTCCAGGGGCTGGGGACCCCTGTTGTAGAAAACATCAATATATATATTTTTTTGTTTTCACTTCTTAAAGCTTACAGTTGTTTTTTTTTTTTAAGTGCTACCTTTATTTTCTCTTTGAAGATTAATACATTCAAATCACACCGTTAATGTTATTGTAGAGTCCAATGTGAAATTTGTGCATTTAATATGGATAAGGAAAGTATAGAATTCCAGTGGCTGATTTTATCCAGCTGGGAATATGGTCCATTCAAGCTTGGGAGGGGTCACCCATCAAACAGAATTGAACAGAAAAACTAAACATCCATATTTAAAAGAAGACAAGGACCCACTAACACTGCAACTCAGTTCCTATGAGGCTTCAGCTTTGGCCTTATCATCCCGTACTTCCCATTAAATAATTTCCTGTATTTCATAGCACCCCAATCCCATGCTCTCTGCCTTTTGACCTCGGCTTCCTGATGCTGCTCAAGTTGTGTGAAGATTCTGTTCATTTTGGGTCTCTAGTGAATTAGGATGTGATTCTATTCAGTTCATACAAGAAATGCAGATAGAGTGTTTCTGACTTTTTGGGCACTGTGGCAGGCACAGCAGGACTTATATTCATGACATTTAATAAGTGGTAAGGTCTGGGTACCATCCTGGTACTAGAAGGTTGTCACAGAGGGTTTCCAGTGTGCTAGCCATTATTCCCTTTAGTTGCTAGGTCACAAGGATAACTGGAATATTCCAGAAGGTTAGGTAGCAGGGGCATTGAGAAGTCCCAGGGTTACAGAAGCAACAATTTACCAATCAAAACAAATTTATTTCAGTGTCATATCATCCCATATGGCCCAATCAGGCCAACTTGTTGAAAACCTTTGTGTAGCTTGCTGCTGCCTGCCTAGCACTACCTTAACAATTCTTCTCTCCAGAGCCCTCTTAAAATTCTTTCTCTGAGCAACAGGGTCCTACACAGTACACTCTTCGCTCTCTGCTTTCCAGCCACACTGGGGTTCTCTTATGTCCTGAATTTGCCATTTTTCCTCCCTCTAAAGGGCAGTAGTGCCTCTTGTACCTTACATCTGGAATGCTCTTGGTTGACTCCTACTCTTTCTTCAGATCTTAGCTCACTAGTGGCTTCCTCAGGGAAGCCTTCCGAGACCTATCACTGAGACAGGTTTCTTGGGTACATACTTCCTAGAATCTTTTTCCTTGAACCATCTTTCTACATTTTCAGTTTTGCATTCATGAGTGTGAATATTACAGAATTGAAAGGTCGTTATCTGTTTTGCTCACCCCCGCGTCCTCTACCACCTGGCACAGAGCATGCATGGCCTGATGCTGGTAAATGAAAAAAAAAAAAAAGAAAGAAAGAAAAAAAAGAAACAAGGATAGAAGGTGAAATGGGGAGTCTGGAAGGATGCTATTCCTTCCCTTGCTGTAATCCATCTTCCTCCTGCATCTGAGCGGGAACGTGGGAAAAACTGGATAGGGGACTTGTCGGGTGGCATTTTGCAGTGTCATTTTATCTTCTGAGCATAATTGCAAGAAAAGCGAATCCAACTTTAGTTGAAACATTGCAAAACAGTTTCTCTAGCCAAATGATGACTGATTTCTCAAATTGGCAACATTATCGCAAACATGAAAAGGGGCTGCCCAGAACAAAAGCACCTGTGCCTGCCTGTGCTCTGAAGAATTTGGTGAACAGATAAAATGCCAAGATTGGGCAGAGTGTGTAGGGTATAGGAGTGCAAGTGAAGGTGATGTGAAGGTAATCAACAAGACATTCAGACTTGAGGACTACAATTTGTGGCTGATGAGTACAGGCTTGGCCTTCCACATTAATGAGGTTTCCTGGTAATTGTTCAATTTTATACTTGGTTTGGACACACACACACACACACACGCACAAATTTATGCCTTGGTGTCTCAAAATCGGCAATGAGAGGCCATAGGAATGTGTTCATGCTTATTTCTTTTTCAGTCTGTTAGCTTAGGATATTAATGTTACTGTGGGAATTGTTACCATGGTTGTTCCATGAGCATTTGCAAATTTGTACAGATATTCCTCGTTGATATTTCTTTAGTCGCTAAGATTAGCATCAGCACAAACAGTTGGAATAGTCAATATTACCCATTTGAGTGGAACAGTTGGGATGATACATGAACGTCTGTGGAGAGTTTTATTTAATGCATTACATTTTCAGTCCTAGAGGATATTTCAGAAAGGCATGGAGTGTCTGGAGAGATATCTAAATGTGAAGAAGACTAAGTGTGAGTCACCTTGATTGGAATATGAATTCTGTTTGGGAGAAGGAGTGTCTTATAGAGAAGGTACCTGTAGATATAACCTTCTTGCTGACTTTGACGACTTTGAGAAAGACTGTGCTGAAATCTATGCTTGGAAATTTGTTCATCAGGACTTGAAAGCAATTGCTTAAGAAAGCCATGTTATACCTCATGCTTCAGTTGGTTCTCAGAAAAAAAGAATTGAGAATGAAAATATACTTAATGAATAGATTAACTGCCTAGCAATTGGGTTACATTGCCTCGCTAACGCAGTGGGGCCCAACTAATCTCTTAGGAGGCAAGTTTCTTAAATACATTGTTAGACCAACTGGAAAATTAACTAGGGTGTTGTCTGGAAAGATCTCATTTTCATCCTAAAACTTGCCAAGTAGAAATGAAAGAGGTGTCCAACAACTCATTTTTCAAAGCGTGTCAGCTGTTGCTGTACTTTTTCATGTAAATTATCTTTCCCAGGGAATGAAGAATTGAAAAGCTTTCTTAGGCATTAAAAACAAAACAGAACAAAACAAAAAGTGCTGAGACATTAAACAAGATAGTGGTTAGCTCAAATGACAACTTCTCTAAATATACTACCTTAATCCTTCTGGCCAAAATAATTCTCTCATTTAGTTTTCTTAACAGTTAGTTTTATCTCTCTCCAACCGAATTCAAACTGATTTAGTTAAAAACAAAAGCAGGGGGTAGAGGTATTGCCACATACAACTGAAAATCTTAGGAGTGATGGTTCAGGCACAGTTGGAGTCAGAGGATCAAAAGATATCAGCATTATTTATTCAGTTTTATGTGCTCAATCTCTCATTGTTTTCCTCTGAATTGATACATTCTCAAGGTTTCCTCTCATTGTTGCACAATAGCTATCAGAAGCTATAGGCTTATGTTTTAGCCTCTCAACAACTTCCTTAGAAAGAGACTTTTCTTTCCTAATAAGTCCAACAAAACACCAAGAATTGAATTCCATCAGCTTGACTTGGATCACATGCCTATTGCTGAACTGATGACTATGGCCAAAACAAATAGAATGCTGTGATTATGGAGATCTGAGCCATAATCCACTCTTGGGATCTGGGAGATGGTCAACAATCCATGGACCAAAAGCGGAGGAGGTATAGTTCCCTAAAGGAGAGTTAAAGTGCTCTTTTCAGAAGTAGAAATGGACACTAAACAGATGAGAGAGAGAGCAAGTGTGTGTGTGTGTGTGTGTGTGTGTGTGTGTGTGTGTGTGTGTGTGTGAGAGAGAGAGAGAGAGAGAGAGAGAGACAGAGAGAGAGAGAGAAAGAGAGAGAGAGAGAGAGAGAGAGAGAGGTGCTGTGATAGGCTGCATTCCTGAGTCCTTCCTGTAT
This sequence comes from Macaca mulatta, assembly GCF_049350105.2. Lineage (NCBI taxonomy): Eukaryota > Metazoa > Chordata > Mammalia > Primates > Cercopithecidae > Macaca > Macaca mulatta. The sequence goes on along the minus strand of NC_133407.1, from coordinate 142,383,691 downwards.
CCATTAACTTTGCCATTATACTGCAACTCATCTTATCAGAAGGTGGAAGATATTTCCCCACTCCTTGATTTTGAATTACTCGGTCATATGACTAGATTTGGCCAATGAGATTTAGCAGACACAATGCAAGCTGAGACTTGGGAAAGCACTTACGTGATTGGGCTCCCTCTTGCACCTGTGCTACCACTGTGAGTAGGATGTGCCTGGACTATGTCACTGGACCCAGAGGAGAAAGAGAGACATCTGGAGGTAAGATGTTCTCAGTTAAGCCCCACTCAGAGTAGAGGTCCCAGTTGGCTGAGACACATGAACGGACACAGTCAAGATCAGTTGACTCATTTGTCACCCATGAAACATAGTAATTGATGGCCATTATTTAAAGCCACAGTGCTTTAGGGGAGTTTGTTAGGTAGTTATAGCTAACTGATACATTTCTTGCCACTGTAATATCTCCTATAGGGTTGATAATCAATAAGTTTGTACTAATTCTGATGCACCAGTGACTGTAAAATTGAATCAATTAGTACATAGTCTCTTTCCTAAACCCCCTGAGTGTCCCAGAACCCTGGGCCCACTCCCAGACCCCTTGAATCTCCCTATGATCCAACAATTAAAAGAGTGATGTCTGGAATGTGAGGGGTCCTCCAACACCCTTATCCAGTTCTACAGATAAATCCATTCTGATTGGTCAGTGCCCATGCATTGCATTTGTTAAAAATTCTGAATATAATTTCTGGTCATTCATGGACCTGACTTATCTCCCCATTAGGTTCTTAGCTTCCTGAGGGTAGTTTCCACACCTGGATCATTCTGAACACTTCTGGGCCATGCACCGTGAATATTTGTTGAATGAATCCTGGATAGAAATATGTACTGAAGGACATAATATGGTCTAGTGTGGTCACCAAAAAGGCTGAAGTCATTTGCTGCATGAGTTTAAGTGTCCAGGGAGTTAATTGGCAATGACTCATTGAATGTCAGAGGGGAGAGAATTCCTTCAGGGCATTTACACATGTTCTCTTTTAGAATAAAAATGTTAGGGCTTATTTGAATTTTATTTATCAATAGACCAAAAACTCAGTCATGCTTTTATTTTTTATTTTATTTTATTTTTAAGACAGGGTCTCACTCTGTTGCCCAGGCTGGAGTGCAGTGGTGTGGTCATAGTTCACTGCAGCCTCAACCTCTCAGGCTCAAGTGACCCTCCCATCTCAGCCACCTGAGTAGCTAGGACTACTGGCATATGCCATCACACCTGGCCAATTTTTTTTTTTTTTTTTTTTTTTTTTGTGAAAAGGAGATTTTGCGACTTTTCCCAGGCTGGTCTCAAACTCCTGGGCTCAAGCAATCTGCCTACCTTGGCCTCCCAAAGTGCTGGGACTAGCAGTGTGAGCCACCACGCCTGGCCTTAGTCAGTCATGTCTTAAGCAGAATTACCATCTTTCCCCTCTTTCTTGGCCTCCATCAAATCAATTGCCATAACTCTTCATTCTGTATTACCAAATATCTCCCAATTATTCGTGCTCAAACACTTGAGATCAGTTTTCATGCACTATGCTAGGAGTTCTGTCCTCATTGAGCCGGGAGCACAGCTTCTGCCCAGAAGCAGTGTCGAGGCTACTTTGGAGACCATCTTGACTTTGATTTCTCTCCTGTCCTGTTGTCTAATCGGCTACCAGATAGCAGACCTGCCACTCCTACCTCCACAGGGTCTCACATCTGTTCCTTCCTTTGCATTCTTAATGCCCTCCCCACCTCCACCCGATTTGAGAGAGGCTGTGGTCACAGTGCAAACTGACTTGTATTGGATCCTTTGTGTTAAGGCAGACTCCCCTAAACCTCTGCAGGAGCCACTTCATTTCCTCTTCAGACTTCCGCAGCTTTTAGATTCCCAGTCAGGAGGGTAGAAGGAGGTAGAGACTGATGCTGAACACAAAATCCCCAAATGGGAGTACTGTACGGGTTGGTTACTCCAACTTCTCCCAAGCATGGATGTCCAGGGGGGCTCTGGGCTTGTTCCAAGTTGTCTGAGGAGATTTCTCTTCCCCAGCACCACACTTCTAGTGTTCTCACCAACCTCCTCCGCTAGCATCTCAGAACTGGCCTCTCCGTTCTTGTTCATATAAATGAAGCTTCGTGGCAAGAGTCACAGTCCTTGTTGGAATTACGTACCTGCCACTCATTCTTTGGGCATGTGGCTTAGCTTATCTGAGATGTGGTTTATTTATCTTTAAAATGGGGGTGGGAGGGGTGCAATAGTGAAGCTTAAATGACATAATTTATGTAATGCAACTGGCACAGTGTTTGCACATAACAGGTTATCTACTAAACTACGATCATTATCCTTATCCCTACCATCTTTCCTTTTTATTAAGGCTATTTTGGCTAGAGAAAGTTGGCCAGTTTCTCTTTACTCTGGTCGAATATAGACTTACATTTTTTTTTCAACAGTAACAGTCCACACTTCTATTAAAATATGCAATCCACGTCTGGCATTTTCTTAAATGTAATTTTCAATGTTACTCTCCCTGAGTGGTGGGAATGTTAGTTTGGGGCAGAGAACCTCGACATCACTCTACAAATCACGCTGCAAGCACTTCTTGCTAGTTGTGCATGCCTTGTCTCTAGTCATACAAACCAGCTCTTGGATAATACTGTTATTCTTGGCCCAAACAGAAAACATTGGGACGAAAGAGTTGGAAGGAACCTGGAAGGTCATCTAGATTCTAGTCCCTCACCCTACTGATGTTTGATTTTCTCTCAGATCCCCCAGTGCAAAAGTTTGTCCTGCTCTTCTTGAGAAGAGCCTTTGAAGCATAAAGTCCATTTTTTTGTTAGCTTTGACAACTGTGAGCCATTCTTCTGTACTGACAGTCCAAATGGACCCTCCTTTAACTTCCCTTCTTCTGCAAAGAACTCTTTCAGTATAGATTGCAGAACTAGTGCGAGAACAGCTTTTCAACTATGGTGCGGTGCTCCCATTAAAACCTTACTTCTGAGATCAAAAACGCAGGAAAAGAACGGGCTTAACTATCAGTTATTCTAATGTGAACAATGCTTTAGATGTTGGAAAATTATCAAATGAAATTACAGCCAGGAAAAAAAAAATCTCTAAATTGCTATCCACACTGAAATTCATGACTTTGGGATAGATATTGAGCTCAAATAGTCCCCAGTGGGAATATTTTCTGCTTCTTCAATTTTCCAAAGTTCCTTTTCTTCTTTTGTGGCAACGTGACACAGCACATCCTTGACTTCCTCCAGGGAATGTGGCAAGCGGTGTTCATGTGGATGTGTCTGTCCTTGACACCAGGCTTCCAGAAAATGTGAATGCAGCCATTGTTCTGAACAACACAGAACTCCTTGGAGGGTCTGGGAGAGGCAGGCAGAGAATTGCTGTAGAGTTTGTTCATGTGGGAGTTGGAAGGCTGGAGAACTTTGAGCAGGGAGAGTTAAAACTGAGGTTAAAGTGAAGAGCCCTTTCTGAGTATCGCATGGGAGCCCTGCTGATCTCAGTGGTGGCCAGATCATCTCAAACTACACCATGTCTCACCTTTGACTCTGAGTCCACAAGGCTGCTGTCTTGTGCCAAAAAGCCTAGTTGGTCTGAAACTTGGTAAACATGAGGCCATCGTTATCCATCTTTAGCAGTTCATGCTGGGTCCATCTGTGCCTTTTAACAGCACACAGTTTACAGAGGAAAAGATGGATGTGTCTTAGTCCTAGAGGAGCTTAGCTCTTTCTGTTTATGGGGTTTTTGTTTGATTTTCTTGTTGTTTTGTTTGTGCTTTTGATTTATTTCCACCAGGTCAGCCTTAGGCCAAATTAGAAAGCTGGGGAGTAATGATACCTTACTTATACATTGTGCTTCATAAATGTTACAGTGTTTCTGCCTTTATGACTTGATTTTACTTGGCACTCACAAACCAAGGAGGCCAAGGCAGGCGCTGCCTCACTGCAGATTGTAGAAGAGCTGGCTGTTGCCCAGAGAGGCTAAGCAGTCTACCAAATAACACACAGTAGATTAAATGGAAGAGTGAGCACTAGAACCCGGGGATCCTGTCTTCTCATCCTGGGTTCTTTCCCCTTGGCTCCATCCTCAAACACTGCCCCCTTTTTCTTTCTAGTCCCAAGCATTCCTCACACACCCACCCCGTGTTGTGCAGAGCCCCTGTCACCAAGGTCAGTCTGAACCACCAAGGCAAGCAGGTTCTGGATCTTTCCCTGAGCTTTTTCTCTATCACAAGTTCATGCCAATCTAGGATTTCTTTAAGGCCTATTCTCTGCTATTAAATGATTTCAAAATATATAGATAGATATGTAAACAAGTGTTTCTAGAAATAGGTCATGGGGTAAGGAGTAAAATAGGCTGCAAATGCAAATGCCTTAGGGACCAGGCAGGAAGTGCTAATGAGCGAGATAGGCTCGGTGACAACACTAGGAAGTGGTGAGAACTGTGGCGAAATAGGGAGCCGTGCCTGGTCAAATGGAGTAGCCACTACTCAGCTTCGGCTCCTTGTGGCATGGGAGGAGGCAGAACTAAGGTTTTCAGATATTTCCAGATGTTCTTACCTCCAGGAGAAACTGAAAGACTGGACTTTAGTGTGTTATTTTCCTATGCAGTTGACCCTTGAAAAACTTGGGTTTCAACTGCATGGGTCCATTTGTATGTGGATTTTTGTCAATAAATATATTGGGAAAGTTTTTGGAGATTTGCAACAATTTGAAAAACCTCGCCCAGATGAACTGCATAGCCTAGAAATATGGAAAAAGTTAGGGAAAAGTTAGGTATGTCATGAATGGATAAAATATATGTAGGTACTAGTATGTTTTACCATTTAATACCATAAAATATGCACAAATCTATTATAAAAGTTAAAATTTATCAAAACGTATGCACACAAACACAGATCATGTGTAGTGCCATTTTCAGTTGAAAGAAATGTAAACACATTAAAGATGCAAAGATGCAGTATTAAATCACAAGGCATAAAGTTAACTGTAGCAAACACTCTACTACTATAATAATTTTGTAGCCACTCCTGTTGCTATTGTGGTGAGCCATGTGATGTAGATCATCTCAATGTGAGCAGTCTCTCCAGTAAATTTCATATTGCAGTAAAAAATGATCTCCCTTGGTTATCCCATATCTTTCATCATGTTTAGTGTAAACCGTAAGCCTCGAATAACACAATGGGATCCATACAAAAGGCCACTAGTGATACTGGAAGCAGATGCAAGAGGAAAAGTCATGACATCATGAGAAAATGTTGAATTGCTTGATATTTACGATAGATTGAGGTTTGCAGCTGTGGCTGTCCACAATTTCAGACAGACAATTCATCTTGTAAACAGATGATATAAACTCCCGGGATTAACAAATACAGTACAGTAGTGTAAATGTGTTTTCTCTTCCTTATGATTTCTTAATCACATTTTCTTTTCTATAGCTAACTTTATTGTAAGAATACAGTATGTAATAAATACAACATACAAAATAAGTGTTAACTGACTGTTTATGTTATTGGAAAGGCCTCTGGTCAACACTGGCTATTAGTAGTTAAGTTTTGAGAGAGTCAAAAGTAATAAGCGAATTTCAACTGCACAGGGCTCAAAGCCCCTAACCCCCACGTTATTCAAGGGTCAACTGTATTTTAAAACACTGGGCAGACTTAACAAAAGCCCTGTGTGTGATTTGGCATGTCGCTGGCTGGTTTGTGTCCTCTGACCTGGGGAGACAGAAGAGGAAGGCCCTTTGTGCTTGGCATCCCTCTGACACGAGTAGAGGAACAGCCAGTCTGGACACCATAGTTTGAGAGGGATGTAGACCAACTGGAACAACTTGGAGACGAGTGTTCCTCAGACACTTATGAGGAAAGTTGGTGGAACTGGAGACATTTACTCTGAATGAGAGGATACTTGATGAGCTGTCATAGGGAAGATGCTAGAAAATTATTCTGCTCAGTCCATAGGGTCATTTCTCTTGTTATATTAACCCTAGAAGTCAGGCTTGTCCCTTCCTTCTGTCCATCCTCCCCACCCCCCATTTAAAAACAATTATACTTTATGCACTCAAGACACATGGATTTAGTTTTTTAAAGGTTAATTTCCTAGGGCAGGTGTAGGCAAACATTATTTATAAAGGGCCAGATAGTAAATGTTTTAGGTCTCTGTTGCTTCATCATTTTTTGTTGTTGTCTTAGTTTTTGTTTTTACAACTCTTTACTAATGTGAAAACCACTGTTAGTTCCTGGGCCTTGTAAAAACAGATCCCAAGCCAGCTTTTGTAAGTTGCTGACCCCTGCCCTAGACTGAGACCGGCTAATTGGAGCATTTAAAGAAATCTCCTAAAACAGCAATAGTATGTCCCACATAGTATCAATGTTCTATAAATATCAAAAGGTGTTATAAATCAGAAAATTTTGAGGTCAAATACATTTGAGAAACATCAGCTTATGCAAAGGTAAAAATTGTTTTCCCCTCAGAACTTTTAATATGCTAATCTGAATTAAGAATTTCTAAGAAAGACCATTTCCAAAACTGACCATGGGGCTTTCTCCTGAGGAGCATGTAATATTTCTCTGGATATTTGCTTGGGAAATGCTGTCCAAAGTGAAACTATAGTTGAAAACCAAGCCAAAATAAAACAACAACAAAACCTGTTTTGGTTCCTAATTCACCTTTATCTAAGCCACTGTACCTGTGCTAAGTATGGAAAAGACGTCTATTTAGAACCTTTCATATTCTAGAAGGCCAGAGAAGTGCAATTAATATTCTTTGGAGGGAAAGGGCAGCCAGCCGACTGGGAAGGAAGTGGGGAAATGTTTGGCTTACCTTCCACCTAAAGATGTTTTCTGTGAAGTGAATTCCTAAATGCTTTAAATTACTCTGTTACTTGCCATTAATCTATGAAACCCGCACAGCAACCAATGGTCAATTACTTGACCATTTTTATTAAAAACAGTTACCTGAAACTTTGTCTGTTTGCTGGTAAATGTTCATTTCCTTGAAGAAAAATATCGACTTAAAATGTATAGGCTTGGTTCTGAGCTTTGCAAGGCAAAAGAAGACAAAACCTTGCCCCATTTAAAAAATTGATACATAATAATTGTATTTACGGGACACTTGATATTTTGATACATGCACACAATGTATAGTGATCAAATCAGAGTATTTAAGATACCCATCACCTCAAACATGTATCATTTCTTCGTGTTGGGAACACTTCAGATCTTTTCTAGCTATTTTGAAATAGGCAATGCACTGCTGTTACCTGTAGTCACCCTACTGGGGTGGATACTAGAACTTATGCTTTCTATCTAACTGAATGTTTGTACCTACTGACCACCCTCTCTTCATCCCTCTTCCCAGCCTGAAGAAGAGAAGGAGGCCGATGCATATGTGATACGTATAAGACACTAGATGTGGATCTCACCCTGAAATAAGTCATTCTGTACTTGGGGACATCTGTGAACAGTTCTGCAGTGTCCTGGCTGTACTTTGAGCCAGGTGCATCTGCACTGGAGCCCAATTCTACCTCTTAGCCACTGCTTATGCCCAGGCAGCTTATTTAAACTTATTTGATTCCCAGTTTATTCATCTCTAAAGTGGAAAGAGTGAAATGTATCCAACAAAGCTTTTTGCAGGGTTTAGAGAGTGTGTACGTAAACTATTTTGGCAGTCGTAGGTACTCAATAACTAGTAGCTATTACAAGTGTAACAAAGCCATATGAGACACCCAGGAATAGGCAAGTCAGCACTGCCCCAGTTTTTCAGGTCGGCCTGGAACTTTCTGCTCCATCACTCCTAACATGAGACTTTCTGCCTTTGCAGTTACAAGACAACTGCTTACCCTTTAGCCTTGTGGGTATGATCCAAGCAGGACCAAGGGGGATGGTTGAAGGGAAAATCATCCACGCCAGCTTAGTTTATCTACTTTTTATCAGGAAATCAATAGCTGTCCCTGAAAGCCCACACAGTTTATTCTGTTTATACAGTAGCCCCCCTTTATTCATTGGTGGATATGTTCCAAGACCCCCAGAGGATGCCTGAAACCATGGATAGTTCCAAACTGTATGTTTTTTCTTATACATGCATACCTATGAAAAAGTTTAATTTATAAATTAGGCTTAGAAAGAGATTAACAACAATAACTAATAATACAATAAAACAATTATAACAATATGCCAGCATTGCTATTCTTACTTTTGGGGCCATTATTAAGTAAAATAAGAGTTACTTATAAGACAAGCACTGTGATAGCACACCAGTGGATCTGATAATCTAGATGGCTCCTAAGTGACTAACAGGCAGGTGACATCTACAGCATGGATCTGCTGGACAAAGAAATGATTCACATCGGAGTAGGACAGTATGAGATTTTGTTATGCTACTCAGAATGGCACACAATCTAAAACTTACGAACTGTATATTTCTGACATTTTCTATTTAATATTTTAAGACCATGGTTGACCCTAGGTAACTGAAACTACAAAAAGCAAAACTGCTGATAAGGAGGACTACTGCATATCCTTGGCCAAAACTGGATCACAAAATAACTCCTAACTGCAAGGGAGTCTGGAGAGGTGAGTATTTTACAAAGGCAAAGTGCCACCTGAACAAAACTGGGAGTCAAAAGAGTGAAATAATAAAAAGAAGGAGAAAATGGATAGGATCACCAGGTAAAAAGCAGAATCTTCCTCCCATCCCCACCCCAGGGATTTCACATCCTCCATATTTTGGCCAGTTGGCTCCAGTTTGTACTCCAAGGTACAAAGAAGTTGAACTGGTTCTTCCTGTCTCTGCCACTAGAGAAAATGATAATAATGGCTCTCATGGACTGAGCATTTACTACTCCGTGCCAGGTTCTTATTTAAGTACTTTGCATGTATCATCTCATTTAATCCCCAAAACAGCATCAGGAGCTAGGTACTGTTATTATCCTCCTTTTACAGATGAGGGTCTTGCTGTGCAGAGAGGTTCAGTCACTTGCCCCAAGCCATACAGCTACTAAAAGATGGAATTAAGATTCCTTCCCAGGTTGTTTGAATCCACAGCCCAAACTCTTAAGCACTATTCCATATTGCCTCTTTAAACAGTCAGTAATTTGGCTGGGTACAACAGCACACGCCTATAATCCCAGAACTTTGGGAGGCCGAGGCAGGAGGATTGCTTGAGCCCAGGAGTTCAAGGTTACAGTGAGCTATGACTGCACCACTGCACCCCAGCCTGGGTGACAGAGTGAGACACTGTCTCTACAAAAAAAAAAAAAAAAAGTAATTTTGTATTCATGCTTAATTGATTTTGACAACAAAGTACAGGAAATTTAACTGGGGAAATGATAGTCTTTTGAATAAATAGAGCTGGGACAATATGGAATACAAATTCATAGAGATGAATTTAGACCTTTACCTCATACCACACAAAAACTTAAATCAAAATGGATCAGGCCTAAATATAAGAACTAAAACTAAAACTTTAAAAGAAAATCTTTGTGACTTTGGATTAGGCAAAGACTACTTAGCTACAATATCAAAAATATGATCCATAAAAGAAATTGATAAATCAAATGATTAAAATGAAAAAAATGTGTGTGTCAAAGGACATAATTAAAAAGTGAAGACATTGTACAGACTTGAAGAAAATATTTGCAAAGAATATAGATGATAAAGAACTTGTATCCATAATATATGAAAAAATCTTACAATTCAATAATAATAGAAACAAGCTGATTAAAAATGAACAAAATATTTGAATAGCCATTTCATTATAGAAAAGATATAAATGAATTACAGGCATATGAAAAGGTGCTCAGCATTATTATTCACTGGGGAAAAGCAAATTATGACCACAAAGAAATTCTACCACACACCCACTGAAATGACTTTAATTAAAAAGACAGAAGGAATGGTACCCTCCCTAACTCATTTTATGAGGCCAACATCATCCTGATACCAAAGCCTGGCAGAGACACAACAAAAAAAGAGAATTTTAGACCAATATCCCTGATGAACATCGATGCAAAAATCCTCAATAAAATACTGGCAAACCGGATTCAGCAACACATCAAAAAGCTTATCCACCATGATCAACTGGGCTTCATCCCTGGGATGCAAGGCTGGTTCAACATTCGCAAATCAATAAACATAATCCAGCATATAAACAGAACCAAAGACAAGAACCACATGATTATCTCAATAGATGCAGAAAAGGCTTTTGACAAAATTCAACAGCCCTTCATGCTAAAAACGCTCAATAAATTCGGTATTGATGGAACGTACCTCAAAATAATAACAGCTATTTATGACAAACCCACAGCCAATATCATACTGAATGGGCAAAAACTGGAAAAATTCCCTTTGAAAACTGGCACAAGACAGGGATGCCCTCTCTCACCACTCCTATTCAACATAGTGTTGGAAGTTCTGGCTAGGGCAATTAGGCAAGAGAAAGAAATCAAGGGTATTCAGTTAGGAAAAGAAGAAGTCAAACTGTCCCTGTTTGCAGATGACATGATTGTATATTTAGAAAACCCCATTGTCTCAGCCCAAAATCTCCTTAAGCTGATAAGCAACTTCAGCAAAGTCTCAGGATACAAAATTAATGTGCAAAAATCACAAGCATTCTTATACACCAGTAACAGACAGAGAACCAAATCAGGAATGAACTTCCATTCACAATTGCTTCAAAAAGAATCAAATACCTAGGAATCCAACTTACAAGGGATGTAAAGGACCTCTTCAAGGAGAACTACAAACCACTGCTCAGTGAAATAAAAGAGGACACAAACAAATGGAAGAACATACCATGCTCATGGATAGGAAGAATCAATATCGTGAAAATGGCCATACTGCCCAAGGTAATTTATAGATTCAATGCCATCCCCATCAAGCTACCAATGAGTTTCTTCACAGAATTGGAAAAAACTGCTTTAAAGTTCATATGGAACCAAAAAAGAGCCCGCATCTCCAAGACAATCCTAAGTCAAAAGAACAAAGCTGGAGGCATCACGCTACCTGACTTCAAACTATACTACAAGGCTACAGTAACCAAAACAGCATGGTACTGGTACCAAAACAGAGATATAGACCAATGGAACAGAACAGAGTCCTCAGAAATAATACCACACATCTACAGCCATCTGATCTTTGACAAACCTGAGAGAAACAAGAAATGGGGAAAGGATTCCCTATTTAATAAATGGTGCTGGGAAAATTGGCTAGCCATAAGTAGAAAGCTGAAACTGGATCCTTTCCTTACTCCTTATATGAAAATTAATTCAAGATGGATTAGAGACTTAAATGTTAGACCTAATACCATAAAAATCCTAGAGGAAAACCTAGGTAGTACCATTCAGGACATAGGCATGGGCAAAGACTTCATGTCTAAAACACCAAAAGCAATGGCAGCAAAAGCCAAAATTGACAAATGGGATCTCATTAAACTAAAGAGCTTCTGCACAGCAAAAGAAACTACCATCAGAGTGAACAGGCAACCTACAGAATGGGAGAAAATGTTTGCAATCTACTCATCTGACAAAGGGCTAATATCCAGAACCTACAAAGAACTCCAACAAATTTACAAGAAAAAAACAAACAACCCCATCAAAAAGTGGGCAAAGGATATGAACAGACATTTCTCAAAAGAAGACATTCATACAGCCAACAGACACATGAAAAAATGCTCATCATCACTGGCCATCAGAGAAATGCAAATCAAAACCACAATGACATACCATCTCACACCAGTTAGAATGGCGATCATTAAAAAGTCAGGAAACAACAGGTGCTGGAGAGGATGTGGAGAAATAGGAACACTTTTACACTGTTGGTGGGATTGTAAACTAGTTCAACCATTATGGAAAACAGTATGGCGATTCCTCAAGGATCTAGAACTAGATGTACCATATGACCCAGCCATCCCATTACTGGGTATATACCCAAAGGATTATAAATTATGCTGCTATAAAGACACATGCACACGTATGTTTATTGCAGCACTATTCACAATAGCAAAGACTTGGAATCAACCCAAATGTCCATCAGTGACAGATTGGATTAAGAAAATGTGGCACATATACACCATGGAATACTATGCAGCCATCAAAAAGGATGAGTTTGCGTCCTTTGTAGGGACATGGATGCAGCTGGAAACCATCATTCTTAGCAAACTATGACAAGAACAGAAAACCAAACACCGCATGTTCTCACTCATAGGTGGGAACTGAACAATAAGATCACTTGGACTCAGGAAGGGGAACATCACACACAGGGGCCTATCATGGGGAGGGGGGAGGGGGGAGGGATTGCATTGGGAGTTATACCTGATGTAAATGATGAGTTGATGGGTGCAGCACACCAACATGGCACAAGTATACATATGTAACAAACCTGCACGTTATGCACATGTACCCTACAACTTAAAGTATAATAATAATAAATAAATTAAAAAAAAAAAAAGACAGACAATAACATGTATTGGTGAAGATATGGAGAAATTGGATCTCTTCACATTCCTGGAATATAAAGTACTACAGCCACACCAGAAAACAGTTCAACAGTTTCTTAAAAAATTAAACGTATGCTTACCATTTGACATGGCAATTCCTTACCTAGATAACTGGAGAATTGAAAACCTATCTTCATACAAAGGCTTGTACACAAAAATTCATAGCAGCATTATCTAATAGTCAAGAAGTAGAAACAAACCAAATGTCTATTTTCTAAAGAAAGTGTGCTTTAGAAAATATGCATCCATACAATAGAATACTATTCAGAATTAAATACTGATAGATGTTACAACATGGATGGACCTCAAAATTGTTAAGCCAAGTGAAAGAAACCAGATGCAAAACACTGCACATTGTCTAGTTGATTTTAGGTGAAAAGTCTAGGAAAGGCAAATCTATAAACTGAAAGCAGATGATTGGTTGCCTAGGCGGAGAGTGGGGATTGACTGCAAATGGCTGTGGAGAATCATTTTGAGGGTGATGAAAATGTTCTGAAACTAGATTTTGATGATGTTTACACAACTCTGAAAAATTACCCAAAATCATTGAATCATATACTTAAATTGGTGAATGTTATATTATGTAAATTGTACATTAATAAAGCTATTTTCAAAAAGTGATCCCAAAAGAAGATGGAGGTTGTATTCCAGATGTACTGCTGTACTTTGTTTTACTAATGGATTTATAATGAAACACATACAACTGAGCAATTCCCAACAGGACCTAGGCTGCATTTCAGTGCTAAATTTTGTTGTGCTTGTTGTTGTTGTTGAACTGTTATTTTTAAGATAACAGTTCAAGAGTATATGTGCAGGTTTGTTGCATAGGTAAACTTTTGTCTTGGGGGTTTGTTATACAGATTACTTCATCACCCAGGTATTAAGTCTAGTACCTATTATTTTTTTTTTCCTGATTCTCTCCCCCTCCTACCTTCCACCCTCCAACAGGCCCCAGTGTGTGTTGTTCACCTCTATGTGTTCATATGTTCCCATCATTTAGCTCCCACTTATTAGTGAGAACATGTAGTATTTGGTTTTCTGTTCCTGCATGAGTTTGCTAAGGATAATGGCCTCCAGCTCCATCCATGTTCCTGCAAAGGACATGATCTCATTCTCTTTTATGGCTGTATTCCATGGTGTATATGTACCACATTTTCTTTATCCAGTCTATGGTATATATATACCACATTTTCTTGATCTAGTCTATCATTGATGAGTGTTTAGGTTGATTCCATGTCTTTGCTATTGTGAATAGTGCTGCAATGAACATACACATGTATGTATCTTATAATAGAATGGTTCGTATTCCTTTGGGTATATAACCAGTAATGGGATTGCTGGGTTGAATAGTATTTCTGTGTTTAGGTCTTTGAGGTATTGCCACACTGTCTTTCATAATGGTTGAATGAATTTACATTCCTGCCAACAGTGTGAAAGTATTCCTTTTTCTCCACAACCTCACCAGCATCTGTTACTTTTTTGACTTTTTGATAATAGCCATTCTGACTGGTGTGAGATGGTATCTCATTGTGGTTTTGATTTGCATTTCTCTAGTAATCAGTGATTTTGAGCTTTTCTCATATAATTGTTGGCTGTATGTATGCCTTATTTTGAGAAGTGTCTGTTCATGTCCTTTGCCCACTTTTTAATGGGGTTGTTTTTTTCTTGTAAATTTGTTTAAGTTCCTTATAGATATAGATATTAGACCTTCGTTGGATGCATAGTTTACAGAAATTTTCTCCCATTCTGTAAACTGTCTGTTTCCTCTGTTGATAGTTTCTTTTGCTGTGCAGAAGCTGTTTAGTTTAGTTAGATCCCATTTGTCAATTTTTGCTTTTGTTGCAATTTCTTTTGTCATCTTCATCATTAAATCTTTGCCCATTCCTGTGTCCTGAATGGTGCAGCATAGGTTGTCTTCCAGAATTTTCATAGTTTGGTATTTTACACTTAAGTCTTTACTCTATCTTGAGTTAATTTTTACATATGGTGTAAGGAAGGGGTCCAATTTCAGTCTTCTGCATATGGGTAGCCAGTTATTCCAGGACGGTTTATTGAATAGGGAATCCTTTCCCCATTGCTTGTTTTTGTCGGGTTTGTTGAAGATCAGATAGTTATAGGTGTGCAGTCTTATTTTTGGTTTTCTTTTGTATTCCATTGGTCTATGTGTCTATTTTTGTACGAGTACCATGCTGTTTTGGTTACTGTAGCCCTGCAGTATAGTTTGAAGTTGGGTAGTATGCCCCCTACAGCTTTGTTCTTTTTGCCTTGGATTGCCTTGGCTATTCAGGCTCTTTTTTGATTCCATATGAATTTTAAAATAGTTTTTTTTCTAGTTCTGTGAAGAATCTTAATGGTAGTTTAATAGGAATATCATTGAATCTATAAATTGTTTTCAGCAGTATGGCCATTTTAACAATATTGATCCTTCCTATCTGTGAGCATGGCATGTTTTTCCATTTGTTTGTGTCATCTCTGATTTCTCTGAGCAGTGGTTTGTAGTTCTTCTTGTAGAGATCTTTCACTTCCCTAGTTAGCTGTATTTCTAGGTATTTTGTTCTTTTTGTGGCAATTGTGAATGGGAGTTTGTTCCTGATTTGGGTCTTGGCTTGACTGTTGTTGGTGTATAGGAATGCTAATGACTTTTGCACATTGATTTCATATCCTGAGACTTTGTTGAAGTCATTTATCAGAAGCTTTGGGCTGAGACTATGGGGTTTTCTTTATACAGGATCATGTCATCTGCAAACAGGGATAGTTTGACTTCCTCTATTCCCATTTACATGACCGTTATTTCTTTCTCTTGCCTGATTGTTCTGGCCAGGGCATCCAATACAATGTTGAATAGGAGGGGTGAAAGAGGGAATCCTTGTCTTACCTGGTTTTCAAGGGGAATGCTTCCATCAATTATAATTTTGAATTAATATCCTGCATTCACTCATTAAGAGCATTTCCTTGAGTAAGATTTACATTACTCAGATTTCCGATCATTCAAGAAGAGTATTTCAATTTAAAAGGATTAGCCAGTCTAGCCGGGCGCGGTGGCTCAAGCCTGTAATCCCAACACTTTGGGAGGCCGAGACGGGTGGATCACGAGGTCAGGAGATCGAGACCATCCTGGCTAACACGGTGAAACCCCGTCTCTACTAAAAAATACAAAAAAACTAGCCGGGCGAGGTGGTGGGCGCCTGTAGTCCCAGCTACTCGGGAGGCTGAGGCCGGAGAATGGCGTGAACCCGGGAGGCGGAGCTTGCAGTGAGCTGAGATCCGGCCACTGCACTCCAGCCTGGGCGACAGAGCGAGACTCCGTCTCAAAAAAAAAAAAAAAAAAAAAAAAGGATTAGCCAGTCTAAAAAGATTACTAAAAAAGATTACTAAATTATTTAAAAAATCGTCTGTGCAATGGAATCAGGATTAACATGCAGTAGAGATCCTTGGGTTGGCCCTTGAGCTTGTCAAAGTCCCTTGACGGCTAAAATATCTCTTTATGGAGTGGTCATTTGTCCCTTTGTCATGAAACTTTATGTTAAATTTGTTTTGTACAGGACTGGGCAAAATGCTAAAATGTACATTCTAAATGCTAGTCTAATACAATTTAGAAAGATGTTCACAATTGAAACAAATCATCAAACCATCAAAATTTTATATTTCTGTCAAATTGGAGCTTCACCATCTCCCTTGAGTAAAAGCTGTAACATTTACAACTTTGAAGTGTTTGGAAAATATGTTTATGATGTTCCACTTGTAAAAATCTTTATAGACCTAGTTGACATACATTCTCAGCATGTAGCAGTTCTCTAACTGGCTTTTTAAAATGAAAATGTGACACTATACTTTTAAAAAAATCTAGCCTGTGACATGTTTTTTCTAGACCCCTAATTTGTTTGAAAAGAATGATATTGCTTACAAAAATCACACATTCTGCCTGAATGCCACAAAAAGGATGAGACTTTTTATTTTTAATGGTAGGAGCCCTGCCTACATGGCTCCCAGCCTCTGGAAGCAATTTACATGGCACCAGGCCATTTGTCCTTCACTTTAGTTATAGTAAAGACATAGGTGCTTTAACATTTTAAAGAGTTTATTTGAGCAGATAGCAATTTATAAACCAGGTAGCTCCAGACTGTGACCAGTTTATGGCTCTGCTGAAGGGAATTAAAGGAAGGATTTTTTACAGGGTGAATAAAGAAGCAAGGCAAATAAATTATTTGATTCGGTAAAGTGGAGTAATGGCTTTATTTGAATCGTTGCAGTGTAAAGTCCCTCATTAGAGGTTAGTTGGTGGTTTCTGATTGGCTAAGCTGAAGTTTCATTTTGCATTTTATGCTGAATTGGGTTTTGGTTTGTTTATGCAGGAGCCCAGAGTGCTGGAGCCACCTCACTCTAATGACCTCCCAACTAGTTATTTTAATACAATGTTAGAGCCTCATATGGTGTGAGAGGTAGAAGGGACCTCAGAGGATATATAGCCCAACCCCCTCAATTTGCAGCTGAAGGAACTAATCCCCAGAGAGGTGCTGTAGCTTGTCTCATCCAAAACCACATATCCAGTTGGTGGTTACTAGCCTAGTGCTTGCTTTACTACACTGCACTGTGAATATCACAGAACTTCAGAGTCTCAAGAGGCCTTTGAGACAATGCTATCCAATAACATGTTTTCACAGACAGGCAGCCCAACACAGAGATGTAAAATGACTTCTGTAAGGAGGTCCCAGAGCTTTTTTCCCCTTTGATAGAATCATTTTTGGATGCTGGTGTTCTGCAACATTCTTAGGAATCAAATATGTAGGGTACAATTCTAATAGTTGCAAGTTATGTTTAGTATCCTGCAACTGTAGCAGAATACAGACAGGGAAGAGGAGTGAAATTGTTTTAGTCATGTAGAATAGATGATGATGCTTGATGGTAATAAATGATTGAAGAGCAAGTACATTTTGTTTTTATTGTGAGTGCAATTTATGAATTAATTCACCTTAACATGTTTTTCAAGTTTATTTTATAAAGTCCTTTTCTGGTTTTAGAATGCTTTCACATTTATTTTTACTTTTTCAGGCCATTCTAACAGCACCATGATGTCCAATTTAACAGAAAAAAGCTGTGAAGTGATAGAAAGTGTAGTTGGATTGCGTAAGACCACACTGCCATTAACTGAACAGGGAGGTATTTAAGCCTCAGTCTTCTCATCCTAGAACGTGTATGCTCTTTCCAATCCATATTACTACCTTTTAGAATTTAACAATATTTTTGTCCTATGTTTTTTAGTTTCCTGATAAAACATATAATTTATCACAGGCCATATCTACAAGCAGGCCAGTACGAGAAAATTTAATAAGGCACAGGGGCTGTTGTTAATGCTATGTTTTTAAAATTTTCCAAGTCCATATCATTGTTAGAATAATTAAACTTATATTATTTTTCTCTTGAAGCACAGAGAAACTCACTAGAAGTATTCCATACTTTAAGAAGGCAAGATATTTACAACGTTGAAACTGCAAAGCAAATGACTTAGTAATTATTCTTTTTGTGTGCATCCACTTCACAAAAGACTTACCAAAAGAATCCTATAATAATACACAAATGTTCTTTATGCATTTTAAATAGAATTCAGTTGACCAAAAAATTTAGTCATCTTGCAATCAACTTTTCCAAGAAATTCCTCTCCTGTTCTTTGTTGACTATATTTTTTCATCTCCTGAAAATTTCTTTTTGGTAACCTTTGAACAGTAAGATTGGCCTTATCTTCCGTTTGCAAAAGTAGTAAAGAGTAATGGATTCTGTAGGGGTCAAGGAAAAAACTCAATATTTTTTAAACTTGAATATACAACAACTAGAGCTAACTCAGAATTCCTAAGTGATAGATTATTTTCTACTCTGTGGTTATTGAAGTTTCACCTGTTCTCATAGTTGCAGCTCGAAAAGCAGGTTCAGGTGGCTTTCAATTTAGGTGAAGAGTAAAGAACTTCATCCCTGAATTCTGGAATTTCATGGTCCAGAGTGTTTACAAAAGCATTCTTTGAGTTATTTTTGTTTTTTTAGTCTGACAGTAAAAGCCTCTTTATTGCAATTATGTTTCTGGTCCAAGATGAAACTTTTCTTTTAAAAGTTCCAAATGAAGACATTTTGGGGGCTTTTGTTTCTGGAGGGTGGGGTAGGTGTGGGGGTGGGGCTGTGTATTTGTGAGTTGTAAGAAAAGAGGTTGGTGGAGAACAGATGGCCTCCTTCAACCATACATATTCATGAGTGCATTTATTTCATTATGCCATCCCCTGGGAAACCCTATACTTCAGCTTTTATAAGTTCGAATGCCATCAAATTGAGCAGTCAGAAGGCCCTCTGTCAAAAACTGTGTTGCTGAAAAATTTGAAGAAAAGTATGTGAAAGCCTTCACTTCACGCTTTTGTCTTGACTTTTTATCACTGCAACACCTGTTATTTCGAGATCCAAGACTGGAGTGTCATTGAGCATAATAAATGTTAAGTGTTGATAGCTGAACTGACACGTTCCATTAATCAGATGGTGGTGTGTTATGTTTAGAGTATTGCCAAGCACATTGTTTGCTAATGTCATATGAAACATGAGATTAAAACATGTCTATGTGTCTGTTGGATCATCTTCCAAATTGATTCCAGGCCCTCTCCATTTGGAGAAGGGGAAGGGGTCATCTGATGGGTTGAAAAATGTTCATTATTAAATTCCCTGTGTGTCTAATCATTTGGCAGGAAGTTCTCTCTTGTGTGCTTCATGAAATCTTTTCCACTGGACCAAGAAAGAGCAGCACAGATTTTTTCCCCCCTTTCATGCTGAGCGAGCTCCTGCTAGTGATTAATGAAGGCATCTAAATAGCCTTTGGTTTAAATGATGTTATCACTGTCTCCATTTAACTCCACATGTCTTTACCTCAAACAGGAATAAGACTGCTTCTGTCTTTTCCCATTGTTGCCTGGCGGTGAGGAACTGTTGATGTATCATGATTTGTTTTATAGATCTGTCAACATCATCACTCATGCATTTCTCTTGTTCTCTGCTTGTAGATTCTATGGAAATTGAGGTATGCATGAAGCTGCCCACTTGGGTTAAGCACATCATTCATTTTCTTACAAATCTTTAAGATAATAATCCTGATAGGCTTAATAACAACAATAACATAACCTAACATTTATTAAGCATTTATAATATAACAGGCAAAATATTAAACATTTTACAGAAACCTTATGATGTTGATACTATTAGTACTACATTTTGCAGTCAAGGACACTGAGGTTTAAAGAAGTTGGGTAGCTGTTATATATTGTGCTAAAAAATGTGAGAGGCTTTTAAAGAAAGTGTTATCTCATTTAATTCTTGTGATCTCTCAATAGTAGTAAAAGACCCAAGAATTATGAGAAGCTGACAGGTCCCATGGGGTCCAGGCCTCTGTAGACTTTTCACCAATGAAAGTCATGTGCAGATGAAGCATACTAGGCATCGTAACTATGAGAAAGAAGAGGAAGCCTTTTGTCAGAAAAGAGAACAAAGTATAGAACAGAGAGAAATATGCAGTGAGATAGGGGCGAGGGGTGAACAGAGAAAGGAGTTCGCTAGGTCTCTGATTGTTTCACAGTTTTTACCTGCATTTCCCAGAAGCTCCAACTGCAGTTCATTTCCAGGTATAATTTCTATTTTTACAATAGCCTTCCTTGGGCTTTAGGCAGCTTCAGTGGGTTTCTCTTTCCTTGCAGCTGAAAGTCTGAACTTTTAAATAATGGACCTAAGATGCAACCTTTGCTTTCAGACCTCAAAGCCTGGCCTCACTCTACTACACCATCCTCTGTTTAGAGGCCCTCCACATTGGAAGAAAATGTGTCCAGTGGTCCAGTGACAGCAGACAAGTCTTTTTAGATCTCTAAAGTTTAAGACACACAAAAAATCAATAAAGGAGGAGGCTGGAAAGGCAATGACTTCTGGTAGCATGGCAATAAATCTAAACAATAGGTCATGCTAGTCTAGGACTACCTTTATTAAAATACATTTGCTTGTTTTTAAAAAGGTTATGAAAATGAAAATGCTTATTAAAAGTTACTATTATAATGAAACGTTACTACAGGAATGTGTACAGTAAAAACTAAAAGCCCTTCCTCTTGTTTTCCCAGACTCCTGTCCGTAGAGATTACCACAGTGCACGTTTTAGTATGTGCCCCTCTAGGACTTTTCTATGGATAGACTGGATATGTGCCCATGATGGGGCTATGTTCAGAATCTTCATGCCACTCGTACTTGCTTCTTCTTGCTTGGTAATCATATCATGGACACTCTGCCATGTGAATACACACAGATTTGCCCGATTCTATTAATATCTATGTGACATATTCCAGGGAATGGGTGCACCAGTTCTCTGATGGTGGGCATTCGATCATCTCCAAATGTCTGCCGTTACATGTCGGACTTCAATGGATAGAAACAATTCTCTTTGAAGTGCTTCATTTGCTCGTTTTAGGCCATATTTCAAAAGCACTATTAGGAAGTTTAAAAATGTAATCATCTACCCTTAGGATCCTAGGGGCAGGTAAGTATGACAGGTATTCACAGTTTAAGCATCACCTAAAAACTGGTTTTGGTGACATGTATTAAGGTTCCACAATCCTAACCCATTAATCAGAATTCTTCTGGGTTTTGTGTAATTCAGGGGTGGACAGGGTGAATATCCATTGCCATTGCCATTTCTTTTGTTTATCTAAAAGAGATCTTAAAACATTAAAAAATAATAATAACTAGCCCTCAGGGGAAATTTGGGCTTGCTCTCTGAGTCATTCATCCCTGACTGCTGTGAAAACCAACTAAGAAGCAAGTATATAATGATCACCTCTGTATCCAGTACAGATACAGGAAAATATCTATGATATTTTCAGTATGCTTTAAGTAGAACCTGTAGAGCAGGCATGAAGGGACCTACTGTAATCAGATGTTGGCACCAATGTGTTAGGACTTAGTATGTGTGATTTCAGAAGCAGAGTAGATGTACACAGCACAGAGAATGTAACAATATTGAGAATATTAGAAAACTCCTGGTAATGTTTTATAAAATATGGGACTTTTCCTTACTAAGCACACAAAATACATCCTGTCAAAATCGGTGTGTTTTATAAATATTTTCTGCCTTCCAAAGCCATGGTAGATAAAGGAATCTTGAAAACTAGAGAAGCAATATGATAGCTATCTCAATACTACTTTATTAAGTGTCGATTGTGTGAAGACTCAATTTTTAAACTTTAGATGATGCCAATACTAATAAAACACAGTCCTTACCTGAAAGGAACTTAAGGTTAATGTTGCATAATAAATAACCAGAGTACACACATCGTGTTTAGCTTTAAAAAGTAGAAAGTATTGTTAAAAGCCAATTCATTTTCATGTCTTTATCAATTCTCCTTTAAAAGTGTAACCAGTTCTGTATGATGTTCCTAAAAGTGCTTTTCTGTGCCCATTTTCACCCGGTCCAAGGAGTTTGTTTCGTTTTGTGGCTGGATGGGTACTTAAGACTAGACTTTTATTAGGATGAATAATTATAGCTATTGTTTATTGAGGGCTTGCTAGGTAGCCAGCACCATGCTAAAAGCTTTAGGTGGAATTTAAAAATTCTCCCAGCAGGCCCTTGTTGGGAAGTTCTAACAAATGTGGAATCTGACACCTTCTTAGTGGCCAACCCAGGGTCTTAGGCCAGGCCTAACTCCAAAGCCCGGGCTGTGTTCCCACTGTGTCCGTGTGTATCCACTTCCAGTCATTCTCATGCCACTTTCGAGATGCTTGCCTTATCTTCATGCCACCAAAATAGTACTTCCTTAATGTCTTTTCTAAATCATCTTACTATTCATACCTGTTACCTATCCTAAGCGTTCGGGTCATAAAAGTTTGGAGTTTAGTGTACTAGTTACGTATTTTCTCCTGTAGGTAATCAAATAAATAGATAAGCATTGAAATAAAAAAGCTTGCCCATGCGTCACCTGTAATTATTTAATTTTATTACCAGTGGTACATGCACCACCCTTGGGGAAACCCTCTCCCATGTAATACCATTTTCAGGTTTTTCTTCTTTGTATCATTATATTTTCTCTGGATACATGTTCATTAGAGATATTCACCTCCTTGTAAAGAAAGGAGGTGTGTAAATCAGATTTGCATTTCAATCACCATGAAAACAAATTTGTGCATGGAGGAGGCACTCAGTCCACAGAGGCTAATCTCGCACAAACTGAATATAACAGGAAATACATTTTTTGAGATAATCCTAACAAATATAACTTGACAATTAAAGTTGTCAGCTGTCTGAAGATACCAGAATTTGCCCTTGGCAACAAAGTATTGCCATGTAGGATATTTTATCATTCAATTATTCTGGCTTTCTTTAAAAAGGTAACCTAAAAAATAAAAAGTAATAGGAGAAAAGGCTTACGTTTCACCATTTGGACTGTTAAAGCATGCCATTTAGTCTAGTTCATTCCATTATTATTAACATTAGCATTATGGAAAGTCAACAGAATATATTGTTCTAAAAATGTTTAAGGGTTTTATTCATTTTGAGTAATCAGAGTCATGCATGTTACAGAGCAATATATCTAATCAAAAGAGGCAATTGCTCTAGAGAGGTTATTACTGGGCTGCTTATAATCAAACCAATTTTTAGCTTTATAACTTACATAGAGGAGATTAGTTGGGAAAATAATAATATATAAAGCTGCCCTTTCAGAAAATTAATTTCTAGGACCATGCAAAAGACAAAAATTAAAATTAACTGAAGAAGGGCCCAGAAAAAAATATATAATATTTTGGACTTCTCCCAATTAGGACAAAGTCCTCATTGCTTATTCTGAACAGAGAAGCCCATTAATTTGTACAATGCAGGTGGAATATAAAACATTAATTTCCTTTGGTTGCTGGAACTTTAGAAAAGTGCAAAAACCTTCCTGAATTGTCTCAACGTCCCAAGAGGTAGATAAGTATTATTAAGTTTATTTTCTCAATAATTTGGAAATTGAAGCAAAATGTTAAATTGCTTGGCTCTATTTTCAAATTTTCTTCTTCGGCTCTGACTAAGGCAAGTGGGCAGTATCTGAATTCAAGACCTAGGACCTTGCAGCTCAGGACCTCAAGGCATCAAAAATAATGGCATAGTATCTCCAGGAGGTATCAGGAGCAATGTGGGAGGACTGCACAGCTCTGTGCTCAGTGTACCCAGTTTTGTGCTTTGGAGAAAGGACAAGAAGAACTGGTCTCTTTCCAAAACGAGCCTATTTCCAAAGAGAGTACAGCATAATGGTACAGACATAACCTTGCTGTATGCCTGGCAGTACATACATTTGTCTTGGAGAGAGGAGTAGTAGTTGGAAAACTTAAGATAAAAGATCTGGGGGTGGCGCTGGCTTCTGATGTGTTGATGTCAAGGCAAGTGTTTTCTGCACCATGACTTCATGTTAGTCCTATACTGGAGAACGCTTTTTTTTTTTTTTTGGTGAGGGCGTAGGGCACCAGGAGAGCCTCCTGGGCATTATGAATGTGCGGTAACAGACCTGAGAACAGACTATGTTCTTTCTTTTGAATTCTGAATTTGTGATTGGACATTTAGACAATAACTAAGGCATTTCCTTGTAAGAAGATGTTTTATAATGAAACAAACCCTATACTTAGAGACATGAAGAAGGCATCAAGAAATGGAAGGTTATTTTTATTGTTTGTTTGTTTCATGGAGGAAATCATGGAATACAGTGAAGCTTTTTCTTTCCATTTGAGCCGACTAAAGTGAACCAATCTGAGACCTGGATCTCAGTTTTCTATTGCTATTTCATGTGAAAATACGTTATGCTGGTTAGGCAGGTGAATTCTGGAGTCAGCAACTTGGGTTAGACTCTTGGCCTGCCACCTTTTAGTTGTATAGAATCATGGGCAAGTTAGTTCATTTCTTAAACCTTCAGTTTCATCATCTGTAAAATGAGAATAATAATCTTACCTGCTTCACAGATAAAGATGAAATAAGTATAAGATATTCTGTAAATTTTATCTATTATTAATGCTGTCATTAGACTCGGTGTCCAGTGAAACAGAATTTCCAGCTCATCACAATCAATAGTGGCAAGAGAGAAAGTGGGGGAGAAATAGAAAATTGTCCCTGCCTGTCATGAGTAAGGAAAAAGGAATGCTACCTAATTTTACATCAGCGGCTCTGTTGCTTAGTGATTTACAGTGGGTGACAAAAATACATTGTTGGAACATATTTTGCCAATCTGGGAATTAATCTTTTCACAATCCACAAGGAGGGTGAGTTTTATACACGTTCACTCCAACCAGCAGATGATTCGCCTTCTGATCTAACAGGATAGTCCACTTCTAGGATATAATGGAAAAGTGGCAACGCATTTGACCAACAAGATAACAAATGCACAGAACTTAGCACAGTGCCAGGCGTTAAGAAAGTACTAAGGAAATGTTTGTTCCTTTTCTTTCCTCCCTCTTATTTCTTGTCTGAACCCTTGATAAAGTCATATCCTATACTCCTCTGTTCCTATCTGGAAATCATTTTCTCACAGTAGATCCACACATTGTGAGTTTCTTTGAGAGCATCACATCATGTTGTATTAATTAATTATACAACCTCCCATCCTCAACCTCTTAGCATGGAGCTTGCATGCAACAAGTGCTCAAAAAATGTTAATTGTATGGTTGAAAGTAAGTAAATGTTGTTAGGGTTGGATAATTACTTCCTTTGTTCACTATTACGTTTCATTAAAAGAATATAATTTTCTTGTTTGAGAAAGACTGCCTGAAGATTTTTCAAAGGGGGCCTATTTTGGTGGCATTGCAAAACTTGATAGAATGGCTTTGCATGTTAGGCCACCACACATATTCCTCCTGGCACCTTATTGTGTTGCTTTCCCACTTTTGAGTAAACTTTGGTCCATCAAACAGCTTGTAGCTTCGCTAGAACAACTCTTGATTGCAAATTAAAACTCTTGAAGGGGTAGTTCACTCCAATGATTTCTCCATGACTATATTGTCAGTGGGGATTTGTAATTATAACCACTGCTCCAAATTTCTGTGAGCACTTTGAAATGATTAGAATGACTATTCATCGAGAAGACAATATATAATTATTTTCTTTTGATCTTTTAGCAGCTTCTTGCAAGGAGAGCAAGAAGAAGGAATAAATTGCCCCTGTGTCCATTTGGATAGGAGCCCACTTCAGGGAGATTTGGGAGTTGTGGCTCCAACTTTGGCTCTTATTTTAGCCATTTAGAAGCATTTCCACTTGAGTCATTGAAGGGCTTTTAGAGAGTTAAAGCATTCCAGCAGCTATGAATTCTTAATAAAATACAAAATTTGACTTTTAGTTTGAGGTATTATTATTCATGCTGGGAAATGGGAGTGAATAGTGAGGAAGAAGCAGAACAAAAATATTTTGGAAGGTTAAAATTGCAGTTCTTTCTCTTCCATCCCTTTCTCTCTCTCTCTCTCTCTCTCTCTCTCTCTCTCTCTCTCTCTCTGTTTCCTTCCTCTTTCAACTTCCCCCAAAATTCAGTAAAGCAGCTGGGAGAGGGGGCACATGGACAGCATTACCCAAAGCATGGTCCATTTATGACCCTCGTTATCAGAATCAGATGAGGTGGCCATTAAACCTTCCGATTTCTGAGCGTGACAGCAAAACTACTGACTCAGAAGAATCTCCACGCTAGTGAATTTTTAACAAGAACCCCATTTTGTGTCCCTAAATTTTATGAATTATTTTTTGGGTTGTATAGTGGGATTCAGGGAAGCAAAATCAAACCCAATAGGTTTTTCAATCTTAAGTCTTTACTATTTTATTTTTACAAGTCATTTATAAAAACTTCATTTTAAAAGATGTTATTTCTCCTCTTGTAAAATATGAAGGACTATGGTTTGCAGTTTTGTGGCAGTCCAGAAGCAACAGGGTAGGTGCTTGCTGGGCTGCCATTGACATCTGCCATGGATAAATTGATGCAGTGAAGCAACAACCTACTGAGAAAAACTGAGCATCATCTTAAGTCTTCTTTACGAACAGCAGTATCCCCATGGTACCTTGGCAACTGAGATCAGATGTGACTTCATAGAGGAGATGGCCCATTCCTCCATCCTTAATGGAGAAAATGGGCTTTATATAGCATGTAAATCATACTAGCTCTCTCTAAAATCATATTGATGTAACCAAATTTAGTACTAATCTCCTTTTAAATATGTTTTTAAAAGCAGCAATGGAATTCAAATCCAGATGCCAAAATCAATTCCTGTCATTCCATAGGACTGTTAAAAGGTTTCATTCCAAAATCATATTTCTTTTTATTGAAGTCTGACATTTGAGGCTATGAAATTGTTTACTCTTGATTTTTCAAAAATCAGTTTACTGGCATGTTTTGACGGATGCTGTATAATCATATCCTCTATCACCAGGTATTGTTCATGCCTTTCAAATTGGATTTTGATCTACTTTGCATACATAAATATCAAATAAAAGCCAGTCATCTTGTGATAAAACTTCAGTCCCATATGCAGGACAACTTTCTAGTTCTCACTACTGGTTCCCTGTTGGCAACAGCACAGCAAAAGGTGACCACAAAAAGTGGATTGGAGGTGAAAATGCTTGACGGTGAGAAAGAAGGTCACCAGAGTGGTCACTCATTTGTCTCAGGGGAATGCCAGAAAAGAGGAGAAGAATGCCAGGGAGCCAGATACTACAATGTTATGTGGCCTTAAGGAGTCTAGAAAATATTAATGATATGAAAAGAAAGAGGGTGATATAATTGAGTGGTGTGGGCTTCAATGGATGGAAGGCAGAAAGGCTGCCCGGAGGTGTTCATGGCCTGAAACCCAGAATCTGGGAATATGTTACACAACATGGCAAAAGGAACCATGCAGATCAAATGAAGGTTCAGGGCTTAGAATAAGTTTAGCCTGGATTATCCAGGTGGGTTCAATTTAGTCGTATAAAAATCCTTAAAAGCAGAGAACGTTCTGCAGCTGGAAACAGCAAAGATGAGGCAGATGGGAAATGTTGGAGAGATTCAAAGTGGGAGAGAAGGATTTGACCCACTATTTCTGACTCTAAAGATGAAGGAGGCCACAAGCCAGGGAATGTGGAGGTCTCTGGAAGCTGAGAATGACCCCTGGCCATCAGCCAGCCAGAAAACGAGGACTTCCGTTCTATAGCCACATTGAATAAGTTCTGCCAATGACCTAAATGAGCCTGGAAGCAGAATCTCCTCGACGCTGAGACTTTAATTTTGGGCTTGTCAGGCCTAAAGTAAATAAACCAATCTGACACCCCTATCCCACCACTACCAGGGACGTCTGGGCTACAGAGCTGTGAGGTAATACATGCGTGCTGTTGTGAGTTGCTAAATTGTGATTAATCTGTTATTGCAGCAATAGAAACCATACAAAAGACAACGAGGTTGTTGCAGGAGAGCTGATGAACTCAAAGCTGGAATGACTGGGGAGACAGCACTGTGAAGCCTCTGCACTTGCAGTACGGAAGTTCCAGTCTCAGCTCTGACACTTAGTTATGTGATGGCACTCAGGAGACCCCACTTTGATAAAGCTTGATTTCCTCCACAACCTGGAAGTAATAACAGTGTCTCCCTCGCCAGCTGTGATGAGGCTTTAATGAGGTAATGGACGCGCACGTGCCTAACAGTGTCTAACAGGCACAGAGTTGCTGCTTTAGTATGTTTTATTGAAACGCCACACAGTAGTCTCTTGTCCCTGAAATCCAAGCCAGTGAGCAGAGTTTACTTGAGAGGAATTATGGAGTAGCATCGTCAAGAGGAAAGCCAAGTTCCAAATAAGGCCTGGAGATGGAGAAAGTGTACCCAGAAAAGGGTATGGGGCAAGTGTGAGCCAAGCGCGAATCACAGCAGCCTTCTTGGCTGCGAATGTGCGTAACGATCACCCAGAGATCTGCGCACAGGGCAGATTCGGACTCTGCAGGTGGGATGGCGCCTGAGACTCTGCCACTCCTACAAGTTTCCAAGTGGTGCAGGTGCTGCTGGTCCATGGACCGCAGTTTCAGTAGCAAGGAATTCGAGTATGTGAGAGAAGCGGCACTGGCTCTCGTGATGCGGCTGGATGATGAGAAGAGAGGAAAGGGAGAGCAAGCAGGAGGGACCTTCGTGTGGCCATCAGAAGCAGGCCTGAATGAGCAGGCTCCACTCATCTACCTTCTGCTGAGAGGGCCTCCCTTGTTGGTGAAGCCTGTTCCCAGGGGCGGGAGTGGCCCACTTGAGCATAGGAACGAGGGCCTGCGTGTGGTCAGCACTGCCAGACAGAGCAATTCTGAGGCTTTGTGCTTCCTTGTGGCTTCCGTTCTCAGAAAGCCCTTGCAGCAGGTCCTGTGGAAAGGTCAAACCCAGCTGACTTCTCCATGCTGCAGAGTTGAGGTGGACATCGGAGCCCAGCCAGGTAGGACACTTTTGATAATCTTACAAATAAAGGCCTTGGCGATGTATGACTGAAGCCTCCCTTTATTCCTTTCCAATTTTTCATTTTCGAAGTGCCTTCACGTCTCTAATATCTTCTCACAGGCCTTTAAAAAATTAAACTATAAAGGTGTTCACATGCAAACTATAGATATGATGCTTTGCATTCTCTTCTGAAATTAAATAGGTAAGCACGTCTGCCGTCCCTGAGGCCTTAGAACACCGGATATGGAATCTTTTCTCCTCCCTCTTTTTGTCATCTTTTAATAAGGGAGTGTTGTGCTGGTTACAAACTCAGAGGATAAACTTTATGGGGAAGGATCTTGAGCTCTGCAGGTGTGCCATGGCCTCCAGTCTGAAAAGCCAGAATCCAATCCCAAATGCCGGGTTTAGAGACAGGCGCCTGGGACTCTGGCCTCAGGAATGTGTATGGTTCTAGCAACAGCGCTGGGTGTACCTAGCAGGTGCTGGGTACTGTCTGGAGCTGAGGAGGGGTCTAAGGAAAGATCAGCTAGACCAGAAAAATGACCTCTGCTTTCAGGGACAGTGCCATCCAGTTGGAAGGGTGAAGAGCAAACACCTGGAAGTGATTTAGGGATGTTGACCAGGGTTGTTGTCATTTGAAAATAGATGATAGCAGAAAAAAGAGAAGGAGATGCAAAGGTATGAGGAGAGTGGAGTGGCTTCCTTATGAAAGTAGCTGGCTAGTGCTTATGTCTCTGGTTTTACAGATAGTTTTTATTCAGGTAATATTGGCCGTGTTTTCTATTTTTCTCTGTGGGGTTTCCCAGTCTTTATTTGTATCTATAGCAGTTGGTTTCATGGCGGTCTCATGCATCTATTCTGTTTTTAAAATTTTAATATGACATCATTTTTATGACACTTCAGTCTCTGCATCACTTCTAATTATTTTACTATATTCTATTATGTAATTATGTAAACTCTTTGTCTTTTACTTAAATTACTCATTATTTTGATCATACAATACTGTCGCAATGAACATCTTTTTTATTTGGGCATTTTTCTTTCTTTTTAGTTATTCAGATGAATTCCCCAGCATTGAATTACTGGATCCAAGGGAGTGATGTTTTTAAGGATATAAAATCACATTTCTAAAGAATTGATCTAATGAAAAAAAAGTGCCGCTAGTAATATACCTATTTTCCCTGTTTACTCAGTTTGAGTTATAGAATTAAATCATACTTCTCTGCTATTGTTTTGATATAAATAATATTGGCTAAACATTTCATTATATCATTCTTCTATTTGCATTTTCTCTTGAAAGGATGTCTGTTCATAGCCTTTCTGCATTTATCTGTTAGAGTCTTGGTGATGTGTATTTTTAAAGCTGCATTTAATCATTTGATACAAATTCGGTGCCTGCTCTATGTTAGGAACAGTACTAGATGCCAGAGACACACCAGGGGAGAGCATCCCTGTTTTATTTGTGAATCCCTTGCCCCTCTCCTATCCAAATTCGTTTTCTTAATATTAATAGCCTCACTTGTTAGGGTTTTTTCCTCTTTCCCAAATGAATTTTAGAATCGTAATAAGTGCTATTTCAAAAAGGACTTTATACATGCTAAACATACACATACATACATATATATCCAGGATGTTGCTTCTCTTTCCTGAAGATGGATTTTGATTGATATCACAATATAGCTGTATGCCTCCATTTATCCAAAACTTCTTTTATATGTTTTTTATATATTGCCAAATTATATGGTGGTTTTGTTTTGAGTGTTTGGAAAAAACTCTATAAATATATTGTTTTCCATAATGGATCTACCAATTTACATTTCCACCAACTGTGGGCAATGGTTGCTTCTAGCACTTTGTCAGTGATGTTTTGCTTTTCAAATATTGAAATAGTATCATCTGTGATTGACTTTTTTTTCTCCCTCTATATACACTTTTTATTTTATATCTTATTGTATTAGTTAGAACTTGGGACATAAGGTAGATGGCAGAGGTCATGTATGTCTTGGTCCTATTTTTGATCCCCAAAATAGGATCAAAACTGGTAAAAATTGGTACCATAAGTGGGGCTTTGCTATATTTTCTCTGTGTGACTCTTCGTTTGAAATGTTCTATCTAATATGTATCTTTTTATTTCTAGTTTACAATGCTTTATTGAGAATAGATACTACAGTGTCACAACTCTTTCAGTAATATTTTAAAGAAGTCCTTAAGGCTTCTAGAAATTTAACATTGATACACAGTCATGTGCTGCATAATTATGTTTTGGTCAACAATGGACTGCATATATGGATGTGTGACTGTGGTTCTGTAGATTACAATGGAGCTAAAAAAAATTCCTATTACCTAGTGATCTCTTAGCTTTCATAACATCACAGTGCAATGCATTATGTATTTGTGTTAGTGGTGATGCTGGTGTAAACAAACTTGTGATGCCAGTCATATAAAAGCCTAGCCCACACAATTATGTATATAGCACATGATACTTGATAATAATAAATGACTATGTTACTGGTTTATGTATTTACCATACTTTTACTGTTATTTTAGCGTATCCTCCTTCTCCTTACATAAAAAATAATAACTTTAAAACAGCCTCAGGCCGGTCCTTCGGAGGTATTCCAGATGAAGGCGTTGTTATCCTAGGAGATGACAGCTCCATGCATGTTATTGCTTCTGAAGAACTTCCAGTGGGACAAAATGTGGAGATGGAAGACAGGGATATTGATTATTCTGATCCTGTGAAGGCCTAGGCTAATGTGTGTTTGTTTTTAACAAAGTTTGAAAAGTTAAAACTGAAAAAATAGCTTGTAGAATAAGGTTATAAAGAAAGAAAATATTTTTGTACAGCTATGCAATGTACATTTTAAGCTGTTATTACACAAGAGTCAAAAAGTTAAAATATTATAAATTTATAAGCTTTGTTATAAGGTAATCATATTACAGTCAGCTAAAGTTAATTTGTTATTGAAAGGATTTAAAAATAAATTTAGTGTAGCCTAAGTGTACAGTGTTGAGGAAGTCTACAGTAATGCATAGTAATGTCCTAGGCTTTCACACTTACTCACCATTCCCTTATACCCAGAACAACTTCCAGTCCTGTAAACTCCATTCATGGTACAGGTATATGTATTTTATCTCTTATGCAGTATTTTTACTGTACCTTTCCTATGTCTAAATGCGCAAATACTTAACATTGTGTTACGATTGCTGATAGTATTCAGGACAGTAACATGTTGTACAGGTTTGTAGCCCAGGAGCCATAGGCTATACCGTAGCCTAGGTATGTAGTAGGCTATACCATCTAGGTTTGTGGAAATACTCTCTATGATGTTACTATTTTGTAGTGCTAACTTCTATTTTCAGGCGTTTTACTAGTGACTCGTAGGTATGAATATATCAGAGCAGTGTAGTTTTTGTGTTATCACGTTTTAGAGAAAACATGAAAAACCTGTGGGTGGGATACCACCTTCCTGATGTTTTTCCTCTCCTGGGTTAACAAATGAAACTGTGTGACCGTCTTAGGCAGCAAGTAACAGTAGCCCTTCCCCAGCTGGTGTCAGCCGACTGCTGTCAAAGAGGGAAGAAAACATAAGTCTGCAAATTTTCTTGTTAAAACTGCTTCTTTTCTTTAAAGTGTGCTCGGATTTTTAGAAACTTCTGGTAGAGGAAAGAATCATGCCTCTCAGTTTTGCTGCCCCGGGGTAGAAATAAAAGACATTAGACAACCCTCTATCCCTTTTTCTAGGTTTTCCCTCACTTCCCCCTGAGGGTGATGAATATGTTCACTTTCCTGATCATGGTGGTGATTTCATGGGTGAATGCATATTTTAAAATACATCAAACGATACACATTGCCTATGTGCAGCCTAGTGTATGTCAATTAGACTTCAATCAAGCTGTTAAAATAACCTTGGTTTTTAAGGGAAGAAGTCATGTGGGCTGAAAAGGAGAAAAGGGCAGTCTTTCTATGTGGGAGACAAGGGGACCCCAGGTGGGAGGGTGTATTAACAAAACCGTTTAAAACATTTCAGTGACTCTTCATTTTCTTACAAGAAATCATATCTGTATGGTCCATTTTCTATGTAATATTTCTTGTGAGATATTAAGCATGTGTTTCATTTAATTTGAGGTTTGTTTTAGGGGTTAGAGTGTAAAATGGAACTCTTACGGGAAATATTTTGTGTAAATGATTCTTATGCTGCTGTAATGCAGAGCAAAATGACAGTAAAAGCACAGCTAAGTAAAATCTATATTAACACTTTTATATATTCATTACTGTAGATGTTTTTATCAGTTTTAAGACTGAATCACACAGTTACTGACCAATTGCATGCTATAATCCTCAGGAATGCAATGCATGAGTGAATTTATTAAGGTACTCCTATGGGTTTAAGTGATTTAATGAAAAACGAACTTTTCAGGAGAAAGATGGTAGGTAATAAATATGAGACACTTCCCACCTGCTTCTGATATATAACCCAGTGGTAGTTCTATTCACTTAATGCTAAAGATGGATCACTATAACCACGCCAGAAAGGAACTTTAGCTGAATTTTGTGAATGGCAATCAAAGTAGGCCAAGGTCACTTGAAATTACTCTCAAAGATTATCTTGTCTAAAGTGAAATTTTAAAATGGGGAGAGATTTGGATATTTTAAAAAGGAGAGGCTTGTAAATACAATAAGGTTAGGCTGTAAGAAAGTTCTAGGGGACTAATCTACTTGTTTATTCAAATAAAGTGAAAATTCTTAATTTTGTCTTTGTTTATAATACTACTGCTCAAAAGGTGGATTTGGTGCATTCCGTTTGTATGTCCTGGGGTTTATTGTTTTGGACGCTTCTACTTGTATAATTTCATGCCTCCAAGTCATGGAAACATAGTGGCTAAGGAAGGACCTCAATTATTCTGTCCTGGTGTGGATTATGGCAAAATGTATTCATTCAACCGACAAATAGTTCAGTGCTTACAGTGTCCCAGGCACCAAACTAGTAACTGGTGAGGCAACTGTGTGCAAGAAAGACAAGGTGCATACCCTCAAGGTTATAATTCTACCTGGGCAGATGGATGTTAGACATTAAGAAATTGATAAGGATAAATGCCATGAAGGACATAAAAAGAGGAGTGTGATGGGACTACTGGAGGGGAGAAAATCTTCCTCCCAAGAGCTAGGAGGGTCCTGAGATGGGGAGAGCCTCACCTCCACCTCTCAACCTGGGCATCAACTTTAAGTGGATTGCCAGCAAGAACAAAAGCCATAGGTCTGGACCCCCTCTCCCACAGGGTGACATCCTAAAGCAGTGGTTCTCAAACTTGGTTGAATTTGGCAATCACTTAGGGAGTCTGGAAAAGAATAACTGATACCTGATTCTCACCCCCAGGGGTTCTTGTTTAATTGCTATGGAGAGCTGCCTGAAGAAGTGGAAAAGCTCTCCAGGTGTTACTCATGTACGGCACGGTTGCAGAACTCTCAAGAAGTGGTTCTCAAAATTCCCTGGGTGCCCAAATCTCCTGGAGGGCTTGTTAAGACACTGATTTCTGAACCTACCACTGATGTTCTTGAATCAGTACATCTGGGGATTGGGGGTTGGGTTTGAGAATTTACCCTTCTAACAAGCTCTCAGGTGATGCTGCTGCTGGCCCAACGACCACATTTTGAGAACTATTCTATGATCCTTTACTATGTACTTAATCTGCACATCGAAATAGCATTTTAAGTGTTCCATTAGTAAAAATGTGGTTTTATTCTTCTCCCAGGTTAATGGGAAAAATGTTCTAGTGAATCTACAGATTTGGGGAAATTGAGCCAAATTAAAGCAAATTAAATATTACCCAACCTAATCGTTGTCCAGACAATTTCTATTGCATGTCGTAGATCAAGTCTTTCAAGAGCCCCAATTATGTAATTATGTGGGAACAGCTGAAAAAAAAATTTGTTATTGTATCATCATACCTCGGAGATATCACAGGGTTACTTCTAGACTACTATGATAAAGCCAGTATTACCATAAAATGAGTCATGTGAATTTTGGTTTCCCAGCATACATGAAAGTTATGTTTATACTATGTTGCCTATTAAGTGTGCAGTAGCATTATGTCTAAAGTAACAATGTACATATCTTAATTAAAAATACCTTGTTGCTAAAAAATCTTCTGAGCCCTCCACAAGTCCTAATCTTTTGACTGGTGGAGGGTCTTGCCTCCATGTTGATGACTGCTGACTGATCAGGGTGGAGGTTGCTGGAGGTTGGGGTGGGTGTGGCAATTTCTTAAAATAAGACAACACTGAAGTTTACTGCACCAGTGGGCTCTTTTCACAGAAGAGTTCTCGGTAGCATGTGATGCTGCTGGAGAGCATTTAACCCACAGAAGAAGTTTTATCAAAATTGGAGTCAATCCTCTCAAATCCTGCCACTATTAACTAAATTTGTGTAATGTTCTAGTTTGTTGTCATTTCAACAACATTCACAGCATCTTCAGCAGAAATAGTTTTGTACCTCAAGAAACCACTTTCTTTGCTCATTCATAAGAAGCCAGTCTTCATTCAAGTTTTATTCTGACATTATAGCAATTTAGTAACATCTTCAGTCTCTGCTTCCAGTTTTAGTTCTTTTTATTTCCACCACATCTGCAATTACTTCCTCCACTGAAGTCTCAAACCTCTGGAAGTCATCTATGAGGATTAGAATCTATTTCTTTCAAACTCCTGTTAATGCTGATATTTTGACCTACTCTCATGAATCACGAATGTTGTTAATGGCATCTAGAGTGGTGAATCCTTTCCAGAAGGTTTTCAGTTTACTTTGCAGAGATTCATCAGGAGAATCACTATGTATGGCAGCTATTGCTTATGAAATGTGTGTCTTAAATATTAAGACTTTAAAATTGAAATTACTCCTTGATCCATAGATTGCAGAATGGATGTTGTGTTAGCAGGCATGAAAACAACATTCATCACCTAGCACATCTCCATCAGAGCTCTAGCATGACCAGGTACATTGTCAATGAGCAGTGATATTTTGAAAGAAATCTTTTTTTTTCCTGAACAATAAATCTCAATAGTGGGCTTAAAATATTAAGTAAACCATGCCATAAAAAAATGTCTGTCATCTAGACTTTGTTTTTGCATTTATAGAGCATGGGCAGAGTAGATTTAGCAAATTCTTAAGGGCCCTAGGATTTTTAGAATGGCCAAGGAGCATTGGCCTCAACTTAGTCACTGGCTGCATTAGCCCCTAACCAGAGGGTCAGCCTGTTCTTTGAAGCTAGACATCGACTTCTCCTTTCTAGCCATGTAAGTCTCATGTGGCGTCTTCTTCCAGGATAAAGCTGTTTCATCTACATTGAAAATCTGTTGTTTAGTATAGCTACCTTCATCAATTATCTCAGCTAGATCTTCTGGATAATTTGCTGCAGCTTCTCCATCAGCACTTTCTGCTTTACCTTTCACTTTTATGTTATAGAAACAGCTTATTTCCTTAAACCTCATGAACCAACTTCTGCCGGCTTCCAATTTTTCTTCTGAAGTTTCCTTACCTCTCTCAGCCTTCATAGTTTTGAAGAGAGTTGGAGCCTTGCTGTGGAACAGGCTTTGGCATAAGGACGTGTTGTAACTGGTTTGATCTTATTCTTTCCTAGCTTTTGGTTAAAGTGAGACATGTGACTCTTTCTTTCACTTGAACACATAGGGGCATTTTAAGGTTTTTAATTGGCCCAATTTTAATTTTGTGTGTCTCAGGGAGTAGGGAGAACTGAGGGGAGGGAGAGAAATGGGGGAACAGCTGAACAGTGGAGCAGTGAGTTGAGGATACACACAACATTTATCTGTTACGTTTGTTGTCTTATATGAGCATGATTCATGGCACCCCAAAACAATTAGAATAGTAACTTCAAAGAATGCTGATCACAGATCATCAAAACATATAATAATGAAAACATTAGAAATATTGCAAGAATTACCAAAATGTGACCCAGAGCCATGAAGTGAGCACATGCTGTTGGAAAGTGGCATTGATAGGCTTGCTTAATGCAAAGCTGCCACAAACCTTCAACCTGTTAAAATAAAAGAACACACAACATCTGTAAAGTGCAATAAAAAGAAGTAGAATAAAATGAGGTGTGTGTCTCGTAAACTTCACTGGCAAGTTCCAGTCTTAAAATCTTGTTGCTATCTTTCTCTGTGCTCCTATAACAGAATATGAGATTGGGTAATTTATAAAGAGCAACAATTTATTTTCTCACAGTTCTTGGTTGAGAAGTCCAAGAGCAAGTTCAGTTGCCTAGAGAGGACTACATCCTCTAGAGAGGAGGATCACTATGTCCTTACATGGCAGGGATGGATGGGCAAGAGACAGAACATTACAAGAGACCCTTTTTTTTTTTTTAGACAGAGTCTTGCTCTGTCACCCAGGCTGGAGTGCAGTGGTGCAATCTTGGCTCACTGCAACCTCCGCCTCCTAGGTTCAAGTGATTCTCCTGCCTCAGCCTCTTGAGTAGCTGGGATCACAGGCATCCACCACCATGCCAGGCTAATTTTTGTATTTTTGGTAGAGACGGGGTTTCATCATGTTGGTCAGGCTGATCTTGAACACTTGACCTTGTGATCCACCCGCCTCGGCCTCCCAAAGTGCTGGGATTACAGGCGTGAGCCACCGCACCCAGCCAAGAGACCTCCTTTATAAGGACCTTAATCCCATTAACAAGGGAGAAGCCCTCATGACCTCACTATCTCTTCATGGGCCCACCTCTTAAAACTATCACATTGGCAAAACCAGAATTTTGGGGGGGGGAGGGCACACATTCAAATCATAGCAATTACTGATGAGAGATGCCCCCAAAAGCTATCCATAAGTGGTCAAGCACAATATCTTCAGGTTCTGGTAGCCATTTTGTGTGTAATTTCAAGAGGTAGATTGAAGGGGTCTCTACTGTCATCAACCTCTGTTGACTGAAAGGAATTGTTCAATGAAGAAAGATGGTAAAGGGTAGAGGCCTTATTTTACCAGGAGTGCTACACATTTTTTATAAATTCATGTTAAGGGTTTGGTTCATGCAGTAAGAATACATGTCAAACTAGATTGTGGGTATCAAGAAATCCAAAGTGGCCACTCGGGGGGGAATACCTGTAATCTGTCACTGCCATCGTTATCAGCTTAATCTGTCTTCAGGGAACTGGCTTGTCTTGTTCACTGTGATATGCTGTTGGGGCTGAAGCCACTGGCTGCCTTGAACTCTAAAGTGTATTTTCTAATCAGTCACTGCATATTAACTTGCTGGTTCTTTGGGTTTGCACATGTTCTTCCTCATACACACACTCACAAGAACAACAAAAAGTAGGCCGGCCTCACAAGCAATTGCAACAAAAACAAAAATTGACAAGTAGGACCTAATTGAACTAAGGAGCTTCTGCACATCAGAAGAAACTATCAATATAATAAGGAGAAAACCTACAGGATGGGAGAAGATATTTGCAAACTATGCATCCAACAAGGGACCAATATCCAGAATCTATAAGGAACATAACAACTGAACAAGCACAAAACAAATAGCCCCTTTAAAAATAAATAAAATACATGAATAGACACTTCTCAAAAGAAGACATACAATCTGCCAATAAACATGGAAAAATGCCCCACGTCACTAATCATTAAGGAAATGCAAATCAAAACTACAATGAGATACCATCTCACATCAGTCAGAATAGCTATCATTAAAAAGTCAAACAGCAGATACTGGTAAGGCTGAGGAGAAAAGGAAATGTTCATCCACTGTTGGTGGTAGTGTTCAGCCACATAGAAAGCAGTTTGCAGATTTCTCAAAGAACTTGTAACTACTCTTTGAACCAGTCATCCCGTTACTGAGTATATATCCAAAATAAAATAAGTTGCTTTACCAAAAACACACATGCATTTGCATGTTCATCACAGCAATATTCACAGTAGTAAAGACATGCCATCAACCTAGATGCCCATCAATGGTGGACTGGATAAAGAAAATGTGCTACCCATGCACATAGAATATTACATAGCCATGAACAACAATATGTCCTTTGAAGCAACATGAAGACAGTTGGAGGCCATTATTCTGAGCAAATTAACATGGGAACAGAAAACCAAATACTGCATGTTCTCGCTTGTAAGTGAGAGCTAAACATTGTGTACTCATGGACATAAAGATGGAAACAATAGAAACTGGGAAATATTAGAACAGGGAGGGAGGAGGAAGGGTAAGGGCTGAAAAACTATACGGTACTGTGTTTAGTACCAGGGTGACAAGATCAGTTGTACTTCAAACCTCAGAATCTTGCAATACACTCAGGTAACAAACCTGCACATGTAACCTCTGAACCTAAAAAGCTAAAATTATTAAACAGAAAAGTAAGCTGGCATGGAAAACAGTATTTTGCCAATTGTGCAAGAATTTGACTAAGCCTTCCAAGGCAACATACCAGAGTGATTTTTATTGTCCGACTTCATAAGAAATTACACATTTATTTCTCTAAACTAGTTTTCAATTCCTCCGAGTGCCTAGTTTGCCTGGCTATTGGGAAATTTAGTCTCAGTCATGATTGAGGCTCCATGTCTCATGATTGAGGCTCTGTGTCTCTTGATTGAGTCTTCATGTCTCATGATTTAGACTCTGTGTCTCTTGATTGAGGCTCCGTGTCTCATGATTGAGGCTCCGTGTCTCTTGATTGAGGCTCCGTGTCTCATGATTGAGGCTCCGTGTCTCTTGATTGAGGCTCCATGTCTCCTAATTGAGGCTGCATGTCTCTTGGAGCTGTCTAAAGGTCCCCAAATCTTCTATTTTCCACCTTGGAGAGTCCTTCTGGTATCAGTTATTCTTTATAAGCCTCTATTCCTTAACTGTCTTCACCCCATCAAAAAGAATCCCTTTCATTTCATGGGGAAACCTTTCTTCCCTCCTCACGTCTATCCTCTTTGCCTAGGCATTCAGCTCTTTCTTCTTCCCCTCTGATCCCTTAAAGTTAGCATAATCACACTCAGCATTCCTTTTTTGTTTGTTTGTTTTGTTTGTTTGTTTGTTTTGAGAACAAAAGCAAAATGCTGCTTTCACCCAGCAATACACATGCCCTTCAGGGAAAGGGATAAAAATGCTAAACTGTCCTCTTATAGTGGAGCAGAGGAAAAAATACAGAAAGAGCAAAATAACAAATTAATAATTTAAAAGTATCCTATTAGAAGTATAAAAATTCTAAACTGTTGTTTCCCCTGAATCTTCTGGCAAAATCAAACCTCTGATGAACTATGCTATGTGTTTAATTTAACTTTACATACTCTTGGTATTCCAAATTATTCCCTGGGGCACATGTGTTCCAGCTGGAGAAGCAGGGATATAAATCTCATTTGATTCTTCATAACCTATGGGTTGGGAGCCATTATCTCTCTTTTACAGATGGCAAAACTGAGGCTCAAATAATTCAGGACTTGCCCTTGGTTACCGATTGATTCATTCAGCAAATCATTGGAGTATCTGTGATGTGCCAGACACTTCTCTAGGGGCTAGGGATACATTTGTGAAGAAGAACAGTCCTGTCCCACTTCTCCTACTGTAATTGGTATGGGAGTAGGCAGGGGAGATTAATATCATAAAGTAAATTTAGAAAGAATTTCAGATTATGGCAATAGAAACAGCTAAGACCTTTGAGTTCTCACTGTATTCCCATACCAGATGTAAGTGCTTAAAACACACTATCATCTAATCTGTGTGAAAACTTTGTCCAGTAGGAAATGTTACATTATTTCTGATGAGAAAACTAAGGGAGGTTGAGAGAGGTTAAGAGACTTGTATACAATAAGCAACAAATTCAATTCCAGACACCCAAGAATAACTGATGTGATGCTATGAAGAAAACGAAAGATCACAAGATAGAGTGTGCGATGGAGGGAAGCTATTTTCATAAGGAGGTTGGCATCATCTCTCTGGAGTTACCTGTGCGTTTAGGCCAAAATGGGTAGGAGACATGTACACATTTAGGAAGAGAGATATTTTCTGTGCAAAGGCCCTGTGGCTGGATAAGACCAGTTTAGAAATTCTTGTCTATTGGAGCCTAAATTCAGTGATCTCTCTGCTTTATAAATGTAAAATCACTAACTGTGGGGCCTCTAGCAAATAAAACCCAAAGCCTTGGTGACAGGAGGACAGCTTTGGCCAACAAAGTTTTTAACCCATTTGCTGAGCATTCAGCTCCAACAGGTTTTACGATTTTTCATAACAGCCTCATTTTACTTTTAGTTTGGTTAGCCAACCGAAGGCTCCAGAGCTGTTTAGAAGTTCACATTTTCTCTCAGTTATTAGTTTCATAAACATGGGTCAATTCTTACTTTTCGGATCCTTTTCTAGCTCTTAGTTTTGCATCAAAATGATATTTTGGAAACAGCTATTATTTCTATTGCATTGCTGGAGTTTTTTCTTTTATGAAGTTTGGGGAAAAGGTTTTTTAATTTTCCTGCTTGGACTTATTCTGTTTAGCTTAAGTTGTCAGCAGCTGCCTTTGTGAGAAGTCTTTCAAGTGTACTGATACGATAATGGATGGATGGTCTCCTTTCTCAACTGAAGATTCTTGGTTGGCTATGTTTCTGAAAGCACGGGGGTGAGAGATCTCCCAACCTGGTTAGGTGCTCCCAAAAGTTATTTTCGTTCCAAGACTGAGCATTGGCATCAGAGGACTGGGTCATACTACCTACTAAATTGTCTATTCCTTAGTTAAACAGAATTACTATTTCCTGGACATGCCAAGTAATTGAAGTATATTCAATGATTTCTTCGTTCAACAGTGTATGATGAGAAGAGCAGTATATAACATCTCTCTGAGCCCTATTGCTAGCTCTGCCTTGAGCCAGCAAGGTGACTATCAATAAATGAACCTGTATTTCTGAATCTCAGTTTCTACATTTGTAAAATGAAGCTTAATGTCAAAGGAAGGGTGATATGTATCTGGTACTAGTTCTGTTTCTCTGGAGAACCCTGACTAAAAAGATTTTGGTACCAAAAATGATTCTAGGGAATTTTAAAGATGAGTTTTTCTGAATTGATTCTGGTGTTTTTGGAATCGGCTCTTTGATTAGATTTAAAGATGCCAATGACTCTATTTCCAGTAATACAGAGAGAACTGATATCCCATGGCCTTAACTTTTACAGAGATATACAAAATATTCTTACTCCTAATAATCACTTAAAAGAAGCAAGGAGCTACATGACCCTATATGATACTTTTCAATATTTTTGGAAAATAAATGAAACAGTGACACTGGTTGATTGCTGCTAATGTCACTAGACAAAGTGGTGATAGATAAGGATGAGCTCAGGAATTTGAATTTCCAGTTTAAGTGCTGCATAAAAGACCTAAGATCTTCTACGTGTGTCCTGAAGGAGACTGTTTTCTCCTGTTTCCACAGGGCTGAAATTGCTGAAAATCTAATGCAGAACCTCATCCTGCAACTGGCTTAATTACAGTATAAGTTGAACTCACAGCCTGACAGGGTGCCAACTGTTTAAAGTGAGGGCATTGATGGGAAATAATGGGTTCTTATAAGTTGAAATGGGTACATGTGAGAAGACCCTGATCAAGCTGGGGACATCAAGCCCCTAAATTCTTTACCGGTGCTGTCAAAGACAGAAATTAGCAAGAAAGCATGTTGGCCGGTTGTATCCACTACCACTAAGAATAGCAGGGATGTTTTCGAAGGGTCTGTTAAATTTATTGAGAAATCATCAAGAAAAATTTTGAAATAATTTTAAATGGAGTGATGAGGGCAGCATGACAAGGGATTCTCCACCCTAGGCAAAATATCCCTCTCCACCCCCAGCAGAAGTGGCCTAATCCCAGTTGTATAGCCTTTCTAGCTTGCCTGTGGAGGTTTACCCTGCATTGTCTGAGAAAACTGTCTCTCCTCAGGAACCTGCCATACAAAACAATGCTGATTCTCTTCAGGACCTGCCTTTCTTTGCCTCTAGACCTGTAAGTAGACTTAAGTCCCAGCAGGCCCCTAAAAGTGAGATACAATGTGTGACCTACAAGGAGGTGTATTCATTCCACTATTTTGCGTCTCTGGAGAATCCTGAGTAATAAACACACTAAAGGCTGGCCCAACCTGGAAGCAAAGCAAGTATAAGGGCCAGCGGGTGGCCATCCCCCAAGTTCACGTTGTTGCTCAATCCTCTGGTTCTACCACTCTAGTGTCAAGGAATAATCCTTCTAGGGTCATTCTTCTAGGAAGACCACAGCTTTCTATGAGACAAAACAAGACCAAGAGAAGGAGACTCAGAACTCGGGATAATATTTCCCAATGTTGAGAGTTTCCTAGTCCGTAAGTCTTCTCAGATCTAAACAACTCCAAAGCAGAAGTAGAGCTTTCTAATCTTGCCACAGGAGAACAAGAGAGCAGGGCTGGGCAAACTTAATTGGTTTGTTACTCCAACCTCATGAATGAAAGTGCCCCAAAAGACTTTCCCCCACCAAAGCTTATGAGCAAGGAAACACATTCTCCCCTGGACCCTCTAAAATGAAATACAGCCCTGCCAGCACTTTGGATTTAGCCTGGTGAGATTCATACTAACTTCTGATCTAGAGAACTGTAAGATTATAAACTGTTTCTGCCAAAGCTCTATACCCTAGAAAATACAACCTAATGAATATCTTTGAAGTTCATTAATCATTGATGGATAGTTGTCCTCCTTAGTGTAGAATAAGTGATGCAAAGCAGGAATGGAAAAGAGCTATGTGTTACCATAGAAAACAAATGGGTCCAACTATGTGATTTCTAAGGCACTGTCTATTTAACAATTTACGAATCTTAGTCTAAGAGTCTAGGGCCCTCAACATGTGAAGGAGTGGGAACTCTGCTCTTTTCTCAGTGGTCAATGTAAGCCTCACAGGGTATTCATCTTTATTTCCTTTAGTTTGTTTAAAGGCAAGGTAAGTTTAACTTCAATGTGCTAGGACAAAATTGAAAGTTAAAGGACAGTTGCATACTAATGTCCTATGTTTTAATCTAATCTGAATCAATAGCTTTGCATTAGTCTCAGCATCTAGAATATATATGTACATATACTATATGGCCTATATATAGTTTGTCTATCTCTGCCTCATCCTGTGTGTGTGTGTAGTATATGTATATATATATATATACACAGGTCCTCAAGACCTGCCTTTCTTTGCTTCTAGACCTGTAAGTAAACTTAAGTCCCCGCAGGCCCCTAAAAGTGAGATACATACACATATATATGTATGTGTGTATATATATGTATGTGTACATATATACACACATATATATAGACACATATATATACACACACATATATACATATACCATTCTTCCAGAATTATAGTTTTTACACATTCATTTTCTACTT
This sequence comes from Macaca mulatta, assembly GCF_049350105.2. Lineage (NCBI taxonomy): Eukaryota > Metazoa > Chordata > Mammalia > Primates > Cercopithecidae > Macaca > Macaca mulatta. The sequence goes on along the minus strand of NC_133407.1, from coordinate 142,339,376 downwards.
CAAAATCAATAATGACAAGGCATTTGCTGGAAACTCTGGAACATTTTGTTGACTAAAACAAGAAAATGGGAATTCAAATAAAGTTAACTTCAGGTTCAAATATAGTTCATATACTTCTCCTTACCAACAAATTTCCAAAGTCATTGGAAATATTTTGATGAAAGCTTTTAGTGTTCACAAATAATGTTATATCTAAAAGTGCATTTCTCCTGATAATGCTAATATACATATGGCATAAAAATAGGTTGTCTGTAAAGATCTAGCTGAATGTAGCTTTTTATAAACTCCCATATTTATTCTATTTTTATTGCACTTCTGCCTAGACTGAAATAGGATAGATCTGACCTTGACCTGAGACACATCTGTACTGCAAATCCTAGAGTTTCCACAAGGACTATTTGACTAGCTCATGTAAATTAAGGGCCTTTTACTGCCAGTGGTAATGAAGTCTCCCTGTCTAAAAGTCTCCTCTTTCCCTAGAGGGTCCTCTAATCCAATGTGAGTACTACTTTAGTATTATTCTCATAACCCAGGTTACAACAGATCTACCAGCCATTGCTGGCTTTGCATGTGTAGGAAGGGGTAACAAGCCAAGACACATAGGCAACATCTACAAGCTGGGAATGGACCTCAGCTGTCAGTCATTAAGAAGATGGAGACCCCAGTCCCACATTGAAAGGAAATGAATTCTGCCTATAACCTAAATGAGCAAGGAAACAGATTCTCCCCTAGACCCTCTAAAATGAAACACAGACCTGACAGCACCTTGGTTTTAGCCTGGTGAGAGTCATACCAACTTCTGATCTACAGAACTATGAGATTATAAATTTGTATTGTTTTAAGCCACTAAGTATATGGTGTTCTGTTACAGCAGCACAGGAAAACTAATACATCCAGAGAAGGAAAAGTCAAAATACTTGCTTAATGGTTCAGAAAGGAAATGATAGCAATGTAAGTGTGTCAAGACGTCATGTGACATGCGACTAAATTTCCTCTCTTTATTAGAGTTATGGAAAGTAATAGAGAAGGCGGATTGAAGAACTGATGCATGGATGAGATTTTTGATACGAAGCACCAACCTGTGCTCTGAATTCCACAGACAAAACTGTGCTGATGTACTGTTTCCTTCTGTCCCTTTGGAGCTGGGTAAATATTCCCTTTCTTTGTGCCTACTTAACCCTGCTGAGCCAAACCTAAGTAGTATTTCTTAAATAGTGTCAGCAGCAATTTTGCCTTTGGGAAATAATTCTTTGAAGCTATAGTTTGCTTCTAACAGCATTTCTGGAGAACAGAAGACATTATCATTTAAATTTCACCACTTTCGAGTAGACTCGAAGAGGTTATAAACCCTAGCCCAAAGAATAACAATTCAAGGCAAAATTAGAGCAAAAGTTATATATATATATATATATATATACATTTCATGCTGATTCAAAAGAAAAGTATTCAGGGTTTCTGCAGTTTGTTTTATATTTAACAGAAAAGCTTCATCTGTTACTTCATAGTGCAGGCTGTTATCTGATCACTGGTGCCATTGACATCACTCTGTAGGCATTTTGGTTATTTCTGGAAATAGCAGCAGCAGGAAAGACTGTTAAGCCCTAAAGAGAATTAAGTCTTGGAATGGAAAATTCAGTTCAGTCCTTAGTGACAGGCTTCCTCTCAAAGCTGTTTAAAGATGAAGCTCTCACTTGTAAACAACTTGGAATTTTCTCCCACCTTGACTCATTTTCCATGAGAGACTTCAGCTGCACACTCTCTCTAAGGGGATAATCAAACCAACTGCTGGGATCCAAGCTGTCAGTTTGCTCTTCGGAGTATCTGAATGCTGATTGGCTGCCCTCTCCCCATGAGGGATGCTGATTGGCCCAGGAAGAGTCTGGAATGAAGGAGCATTGTGGTAATTACTCCCCTGCAATGGCAGAACACAGGATGCCTGTGGTCCATGACTCCATATTGTTTGCTGAGGCCTGTATTTCAGGACAATATAGAGACAGGTCGTTTCTCTATGCTGTGACAGGCTGGCAAAGCAGAGTCATAATTATTTAACAAACATAATGTCCACGAAAACTAGAATATCACAGAATCTGTATGTATATACTATATATGTATGTATATACTAAAACTCAGAAGTTTTCAAGTTCAACCCCAGTGCAAGGAAGAAGGCGCTTCAGGCTATTCCCTGAAGACAAGATTGAACCTCACAGCTGTAGAGACTGACCACCCCTTACGGAAGCCTGGCTACCTTTCAGAAAGTTGCATTTGTTAGAAATGGAATTTTCATGGTGACCTGAATGTGAATCTTGGTCATCTTTTCCCTGGTGGTTCTGTAGTTATAGCCATAGAGAGCAAGCCCAGTTTTGTCTACAGTAGAATTCTCAAGCTCTGCAGGGTTCTTAAATATGATGTTGCTCAAACCAGTCATTTTACAGGCAAGAAAACTAGGGTCAAAGAAGATTCATTGTTTTGCTCACAGTCAGAGCTTTATGGTGGCCATTACAAACCCAAACTGCATAATGCCCTGAGTTTTTCCCCTCTATACTCTGTCCAAGAAAACACCCCAAGTAGAAGGGCTGTTGTGTTAGAGGGATAAAGGAGTGTAGGAATGAAAAAATCCTGGGTTCTAATTATGATGTTAGAACTTATTATGTATTTGACTTTGTGTGTTTTTCTTAATGTTTTCATTCTCACGTTTCTTAATTAAGAACAACAAGACTTCCTCTGAAGAAGAAATGAGGTAATCATTTATAAAGCACCTAATCCAGTGCCTGAATTGGAATAAACATAAACATATTTTGTAGTTCTTATTTGTTAAAATCTTTCAGCAAATGTTTTATGGGTTCTTTCTAGATTCTGGGCACTGATACAGATGCTGGGTGTATTGAAGTGAACCAAAACATGTTCAGTCCCTGCCTTCATGAGGAGGGAGAAAATGAACAAATATACACATTTATCTAAGTCATATTTTAATAAGTGCTCTGAAGAAACACAGCGAAGTTTGGGGGATAGAGAGTTAAAAGGTGCTCTTTTCTTTCATTAATTTTAATTTTAAGTTCTGGGGTACATGTGCAGGATGTGCAGGTTTGTTACATAGGTAAACGTGTGCCATGGTGGTTTGCTGCACGTATCAACCCATCACCTAGGTAATAAGCCCAGCTTGCATTAGATATTTTTCCCAATGCTCTCCCTACCCCGACCCCACTCCTGACCGGTCCCAATATGTGTTGCTCCCCTCCCTGTGTCCATGTGTTCTCATTGTTCAGCTCCCACTTACAAGTGAGAACATGCAGTGTTTGGTTTTCTGTTCCTGCCTTAGTTTGCTGAGGATAATGGCTTCCAGCTCCATCCATGTTCTTGCACAAGACATGATCTCATTCCTTTTTATGGCTGCATAGTATTTTATGGTGTATATGTACCACATTTTCCTTATTCAGTCTGTCATTGATGGGCATTTTTGTTGATTCCATGTATGTGCTACTGTGAATAATGCCACAATGAACATAAGCATGCATGTATCTTTGTAATAGAATTATTTATATTTCTTTGGATATATACCCAGTAATGGGATTGCTGGGTCAAATGGTATTTCTGCTTCTAGATATTTGAGGAATCACCACACTGTGTTCCACAGTGGTTGAACTAATTTACCTCCCCACTGATCATCAGAGAAATGCAAATAGAAAGCAGACTGAGATACCATCTCAGGCCAGTGAGAGTGGTGATGATTAAAAAGGCAAGAAACAACAGATGCTGATGAGGTTGCTCTTTTCTGTAGAGAGGTCAGGGAAAGCATCTTGGCAAATGGGTATCTGAGGAATCACCTGGATGAGCTCAGGTTTTGGACCGTGTGAACATCTGGGAAAGAATATTCTAGGACAAGAGATGTAAAAAGCAGAGATCCTGAGGCAAAGGTCCTACTTGAAGCATGTCAGGGTTAACAGGGAGAGCAGTGTGGCTGAGCAGAGAGGGTTGGGGGCGTGGTTAGAGATAAGAGAGGGATAGCCAGGGGCTAGATCTTGTAGGACCCTATGGGTCGTGGTAAGAGCTTTGGGTGGTGGTCTTGATGTGACTGGTTCTTTAACTAAATGTGACCTCATATGATGTATGTTTTAAAACACTAGTTGTCAACCCTGCCTGCTCAATGAAATTACAAGGGGATATTTTTTTTAAATGACTAGTGTTCAGCTTTATTTCCAGGAAGTTAAATTTAAATGGTCTGGCTTGAGGCTAAGCATCTGTATGTTATGGAAGTAGTCCTCGAAATTCTAATGGGTAGATAGAAGAAGCACGGTTACAGAAGGTATCAGTGGCTAATAGGATAGGAAATGTATATGATGAGCTAATGAGTTCCATCGTGTGCCGAGATAAGTGCAGCCCCAATGCTAGGTGGAAATCAGTGCCATCAGATAGCCAGTAGGGATGAATGAGCCAAGAGAGCGTTCAAGTCTTGATCAAGAATCAGGAAAATCTTAACAAAGAAAAGGGATTTTCTTATTCCCTGGCCTGGCCCTGCAGACTTTTTCCTGAGCTGTAATAAGGAAAATGGTAAAAATGACCAGAATACCAGGAAGACAGAATGGATCCATAAGAATGAGCATCTAAAATTCTATTGCTAAAATCGTTTTAACTACAAAGAATTGCCTTGTGCTCCATTCTGTAGTTGATGAAGGTGGTTAATTTAGGTTCCACATTGGTCTTTGGTTAACTCATAAGTATGATTTCCAGTGTCTTAAATACTTGTAACAAAACTTATATGAGTAAGATATCAGTTACCCTTATATTTTATCCAGTCTGCATTCTTTAAAGTATATGTTTTAGCAGTTAAAAATTATGTAGTCAAAAGTGTTGTAATTGCTCATTGATTCCCAACTATGGACAATTTTGCTCTACTTGGTATATCTGGCAATGTCTGAAGACATTTTCGGTTTTTACATATCTGGGATCTAGTGTGTAGAGATTAGAGATGGCCCCAAATATCAATAGTGACAAGGCCAAGAAGCCCTACTTTTTTAAGGTCATTGTTCCCTAGCTTGGGGGATAGGGAAATCCAATTCTACATTTCCATAGACAATAAGTCAGTCCTCTGTAAACCCAGAGGAATCCTCATCTGAGAATAAGCTGTTGCATTAGGTTAAATACAATGCAACAAATATAAGTGCCTATTGTGTGGTCGTCACTATGCAAAGCTGAAACATAGAAACATTCCTTCCCCTTTAGAAGTGATCTATGAGAGCTATAATCAACTGTAGCCATGATAATCCTATATAGCAAGCCACATCAAATTTTCTGACTTAAATTATCATCATCCTAACTCATAAATTTGCAGATTGACTAGGGTTCAGCTGATCTAGCCTTGACATGTCTGTGTTCTAGGTAGATCCGGTTCTAATGCTTAATGTGATTTTCATCCTTCTTGGGCCACTGGGTAACCCAAGGGGGGATCCGCTCATGGTGAGGGCAGAAAGTGCAAATGGGTGGGTAGAAACATTCAATAACCATTAATGCCTGAGCTCAAAACTGCGTCACTGTCCCTTTTACCTACATTCTTTTGATCAAAGCATGCCATGTGGTTAAGACTAGAATCAAAGAGGTGGATTCTGCCTCTAGGGGGAAAAATGAAAAATCATGTCAAGGGACATGAACATAGGAAAGGTGAGAATAAGGAACAATAATGCTTCCTATGTCTACCTTCCAACTCCAATATGTAATAGTTCTAAGACTATATTCTTGTCTTTGCACGTTTTGAGATATTCTTTTAAGTTGAATTCAATGGTGCTGCTTCATTTAAAGTTCTTAAGAAATCCAGTTTGGCTTCCAAGATCCACCTAAACTTCCTTCGCTACTGTTTCCATCACTTGGGTGACCTAGACAGTTGGATATCTCTAACTTTGTTTAGCTTGATGTATTTCTTCCACCATAGACACTTGCTACAGAAAGGGGTAGAACTTGATTGCTGCAGAAGATAATTTATGATACTCTGGCAGTGAAAGAAAATGAAACAGATGGCCGGCATCATCGATGCCTTACAGTGTGTCAGCTGAGTGATATGTCAGAAGTTCTTTCTCCTCAGTGGGTAATGGCTTCCTTCCAGCTACTGCTCCTAGAATTTGGGCACTAGCAAACATTGTATATTGTAAATGATTCTTTAAAGTACTTTGAAAAACCCGCTAATAATATGATTAGGGACTGGATGCCTTACAAACTTTATCTACTTGCCTAATTGACAACCCTAAAAATAGGTACTCAGATGTAATTTAAAAATATGTATGGGTGTAAATGTGTGTGTTTATAAATGCATGGAATATCTGTAGAAGAGAACTCATGAATTAGGTAACAGGCATTGTACCAGGGAGAAGCATTTTGTGGCTATCAGTGGAGGGAAGAATAATGTGTTTCACTGGATACTCTTGTACCACATATATTTTGTATCATGAGTATATAATATGTATTCAAAATATTTTAATAAAAGGAAGGATGGCACTAGCATTCACATTTTACAATTGAGAGAGCTTACCTACTCAGAGCCTCTAAGCCATATTCCTAGAAAAATGGCAGGACTGAGATTTGAATGCAGGTCTCTGGAACTCTAAAAACTTTTAGGAAAACTTCCTGCAAAATTATATCTCAGAGTTTTCTGTAATAACTGTTACGGAAGTAAATAACTGTTAATTAATTGGCCTTACTGTTCAGGAGACAGTCATGTATTTTCATCAATAATGTCTCCATTAGCTTGATCATTAAGTTTCTGCATGCCAGGGATTCTATTTGATGGGCTCTATGAAGCCCATTAATCAGGCCAGCTTATCATTATCTCTAGTCTGAGCATAGATTTATCAAAGCATAAGAGTGACCACAGTATATGAAGTCATCTATTAAGAGAAGCTGAGAAGTCTAGTTTGCCAACTCTTTCGTTTTTATCCTCTTTGCCTATTAAACAACTAGTAATAACATTGTTCATCAATATTGATCACTTGTGTCTTCTAGTAATAATAATTTCCTGAAAAAAACTGTTCTAAGCCCAGTCAATGTCTGGAGGCTCTATTTTTTCTGACGGTAGAAAATAAGCATCCAGGAACTCAAAAGTAAAATATTAAAGGAGAAATTTATCCAGAGTTTGTGAACTGATTTTGCACCAAATATCTGTGTAATCCAGTTTTCCCAGGAGCACAATAGGAGATGAGAAATGATTGAGGAGTAAATTAAGCGTTAGAAATGGATGCTATTTATTCTCATGCTTTGGAGCAGGCACTTATAAAGTCAGTTATCCTTCCCAATAGTTGCTGATTGGTTTTTAAGAGGAAACCCTATCAACACTTGAAGCTTGAAGCTGTTCTTTGGCCCTTTGTATGTTTGGGGCATTTTGTTGTCATTATCTTTTATTTTAATACATCTATATGGAGAAGAGAGAACATGATACCATGGAAAAAAATCCATCATCTGAGAATTAGGCTACTGGGACTTGAGTCCTCTTTCTTCACCCAAGCTGAAGTGTGACCCTAATTAAGTATATCTCCCCTCTTTGGTCCTCAGTTTCCTAGGTCTAAGAAGAGTCAGACCATATGCTCTCTAAGGTCTCTGATTCCATGTGTGATAATGTTACGAATTTTTTTTTTTCCAGGACTCAGAAACCAAAGAGCCTCAGTTTCTCACCTGAGGCAGTCTAAATAAAATCATCAAATGGTTCAAGTTTTCTTTGGTGGGATTTTATTTCCCTGCTCTGTGTGTATCATTCCTTTACCTGCCTCCTGCTAGGTATCTATGACAAAGGTTCTTTATATCAGCATGCTACCAGCTAGGGCAGTAGTGTGCAGGGAAAAGAACAACAGATTTGGAGTCAGTCAGGAGCTGGTTTTATTTCCTGCTCTTTCATGAGCTGTATGATCTTAAAAGAGTCACTCAACTTCATCAGCAGGATGACAGGGATGACCTAGATAATCTCTATCATTTCTTCTAAACTCTAAAATAACTATTCTAAGCCCTACTAAAGTGTCTGTGTACAATGTTGCTTTCTTCAAACCCCTTACCCAAAGTAGGTAATTTTACAGAGTGCATTTTTTCTCTTGATTTCTATTTATATCAAATGATAAAGAAAGAAAACCCACCCCCACAGTTCCATCACCTTGACATATTAACTGTTTTCATTATCTCATTTGAACTTCTAGTTCTTGTCTATATGCATGGATTCAGGTTTTGGTTGGTCTAGGAATTTGATTCATCATAATATGTTGTGGAAAAATAAATTTTTGTTTAAGACTTCCTAACTAGTGTTGTCAAATCAGTGTATAGGCATCTAGTTTGTTGTAAGGACGACTTGTTTCTTAACAAGTTCTTCTCTGACTTAGTTACATATAAGGTCAGAGTAAAGATGTCTCATAGAAAAGAAGCTTTCATAATTTTTTGATTGAAACCCCCAATAAGAAATACACAAATACACACAGCTGAAATGTTTGACAAAATAATTATTATCTTTAATACATGCAATGCATTTTGATTTTTTAATTCTATTTCCTTAAACATACACATACACATGTACACACAGTTTGTGACCTACTAAACTGATTTCACAGCCCTCTAATGAGTCCTGACCTGCTATTTTGAAAAACAGTCACAGCCAATTTACCATTTAGTTAGAATGCCCTGGAGACCCCAAACCAGGTTAGCTCACAAATAAAATGTCCATTATGTAATATATACTGAGTTGAATATGGTACAGTGGAGAAGTTCTCAAATAGTAGCATTGCATCATCCTCATACATAGGTAAGTGGTGTCAAACCCCTGGAGAATCTTATTAGGGTTGTCATTCTGCTCTATGATATGTTTTCCTATAGTTTCTTATTAAAAGAGTTTTGTATCATGTAACAACAAGTAACCTTGCCATCCTGGAATAGCTCCGTTGCTTAAGTGGCTCAAGGCACTCTGGGCACACTACCCCATGTCCTTCTGCTATGACAACTCCAGGTGGAAACACAGGTAGTCTTGGCCCCAAAGAGAAAAGGGCTGAAGCTCTGACAAACTAGCGGGAAGTCTGTTGGGAAAGTCATTTAACCTCTTTGGGAGTTAGTACCAGATGATAAAACGAAGCGATGGGGATAAGGTCTTTAATGAAGCCCTTGGATATGCATGCCTGTCCACCTGAAGCTTTCAATCAGCTTCTAGAAGTCAGTCATCTCTGAAGATTTCTTTTAAGCCAGAATCCTTGCCATGTTGGTACGTAGGAATTATTTCCATGCCTTTCAGGTTGAGTTTTCAAAAATAAAAGAAATATCTTAGGACTAATTGATATTTCCACAAATGAATCAGAGCATTGAGGATATGTATACTGATTCCCAAACTGTAGAAGCCCAGTGATTTCTGGAAAGCAGTTCAGAAGATTTGGGACTGAAAATAGTGTATTAACTCCTAGATTTTTCTCAGCATTTTCCAGATACCCTAAGTAATTATCTATCTTCTGTTGGAAGATACAACATTGATGTCCCTGGATTTGAGAATTATCTTATTTGAAAACTTAAGTTTTTGAAAAATATGCCCATTTCAGATCTTATTTTTAAATGCCAGAATGTTTTTCAGGACTTTCTCCCATTCTGTTGTAAGGGGAAAACCACAAAACACAAAGGAATTAGGCGTTCCAGTCATATGAGAAGCAAATCTACCAGTGTTAATCTACTAAGGTCATGCTACTACTTAACATGACTAATGATAAAGGCATATTTTCAATTAGCAACAAGTGCCAGAGCAGGCCTTAAACTCAGATCCTGCTGGCTCCACAGCTGACTGCCCACACAACCATGGGGAAAGCAGAGAACTGCTCCAGGCTTCCTTTTCTCAAATGTAAAATGGGGATCACAACAAAATGCACCTGACAGGGCAATGCTGAGATTAAATAAGATGACACTTAGCACTTAGTATTTGACCTGCAAAATATTATAAGCAAATGTTAATTGTATTATTATGTAATTATAAGGAAGGGAACTAATAGTTTTTAATGATAAAAGTAATGTATACTCTTCAAAAATTCAAAAGCATTAATAAAAATTTTAAATGTTAGAAGCTAGGTAAGCTACCTTCAGGAATTTTTTGCATGTAAGATATATGTATATATGCAATATATATGTAAACTTGCAAATAGATATGTGCCAGTATGTGTATATAGATGACAAAAACGTTCCACATCATTCTGCAACTACTTTCTTGCTTTAATTAAAAGATACATACATACATTCTTTTAGACCAGGACCACAAATGTATTCTGTAACAGTTCCCAGTATCCCATTTTACAAATATGTTGTATTTTCCAATCTCTGCTTGATGAATATACAGATTGTTGTCATGTTTGCAATATAAATAAAATATTTCAGTAAGTAGTTTTAATCCATGTATAATTTATACTTGTATAAGTTATTCTATCAGATTGAACCATAGAAAAGGAATTCATGGATCCATGAATTATGCCCATGTTTTAAAAAAATGTTAGCACATTCATCAAATTGCCTTCTAAAAATGTTTGTACTTAATTATTAACAGTTAGGGGAGACCCTATTTTTCCACATACTCCCAAACAACAACCTTCAGACTACTTTCAATCAATTATTAATAAAATGAGTATTTTTATATGTAAATTTGCATCTATTGACAATGAAAAATAACACAATTAAAAATTGGGCAAAAGAGAATTCTGGAAAGATGGCAGAATAGGAAGCACTGGGCAATTGTCTCCCTTGTCCAGGCAATAATGGCAATGGCAGAATCAGTCTGATGATTTTAACTATTTTGGAATTCTGAAGTCTGTTGAAAGCTTGCAATTTCTAGGGGAAGGCTTGGGAAATCAAGTGTAGTTAATTTCAATTGATTTTAGCCCTTAGAACAGTAACAGTTATGCATCTCTCACTCCCATGACAGGCAGTTTGCACATATTTTTGGAGTAATTTGTACACAACTCATAAGAGACAGGGTGGACAAAGAAAAGCCTTATCTTCCAAATATCAGTGATCTGATTGCTGATTGTTGCTTTTAATCACAGAGGTGCAGACAGAGAGGTGGGAGACCATTGTTGTTGCAAGCCCCTCCCTTCTATCTGAAGTGACTCACAGAGGATTTAAAAGACCAGCATCACATTTTTCCTCTCTTTATTTTTCTTTGTTCCCCATTTTGGGAGCTAGACATTAAATAGTAAGATAATAAGAAATAACTGCATATACAGGGAAGATTAGAAAGTGATCTTACATGCCCTGGGAAAGGCACAGACTCAGAAAAGACCTGAGAAGACCTTGAGTTTACACCTTAGGCTGATGCTTGGCACAGAGACAGTCTGCAACAATAAAAAAAATCAGTAAACAAAAACGAAAACAGCAACCCTAGGGAAAGGGGAGACTCTGATTTCCAGAGTTGCTATTATTAGATTCAAATTTTTTAGATTTAGATTCAAATGTCAAATCCATTTTTTAACAAAAAATTGTGAGTCATAAAAAAAACAGAAAAGTATGGCACACTGAAAAGAAAACAAAAATCAACAGAAAAAGATGTGATGGAAGATATACTAGACAAAAACTTTAAAAAAGCTGTCTTACAGATCCTCAGACAAATAAAGGAAGATGTGGAGAAAGTCAAGAAAATAGTTGATGAACAAGATGAAAATATTAATAGAGAGAACCTAAAAAGAAACCAAATTGAAGTTTTGGAGCTGAAAAGTATAATAACCAAAATAATAAATTTATTGGAGGGATTCAAAGGCAGATTTTCAGACAAAGTATCAGCAGAATCAAAGATAGGACAATGGAAATCTTCAAGTCTGAAGAACAGAAAAAAAGATTGAAGAAAGGTGAACAGAGCTTAAGAGACATGTGGGACATGCATTGTGGGAGTCCTGGGAGAAGAGAAAGGAGTAGAGAGAATATCTAAAGAAATGATGGCTGAAAACATCCCAAATTTGATGAAATACATGAATATAAACATCCTAGAAGCTTAATGAACTCCACATAAGATGAACTCAAGGAGACCCACAGAAATACAATACAATCAAACTTTCAAAAAACAAAGAGAATCTTGAAAGCCACAAGAGAGAATCAAGATTTCACATACAGGAGATCCACAATAAGAGTAGCAGCAAATTTCTCATTAGAAACTTTGGACATCAGAAAATAGTGAGCTGATACATTCAAAGTGCTAAAAGAAAAAACCAGCAACCAAGAATCCTATATCTAGCAAAACTGTCCTTCAGAAGTAAGGGAAAAATTAAGATATTCTCATATAAGCTAAAGCTGAGACAGTTGTTACCACTAGACTTGCCCTACAAGAAATTATCAAGGGAGAATTTCTTCAAGGTGAAGAAATCCCTTCAAATTCTCAAAGGAGAAATTCTTCAAGGTGAATTGAAAGAACATTAGGCAATAACTTGAGATTGTATAAAGAAGAAAAGATCTCAGTAAAGGCAAATACATAGGCTTATATTATTGTGCCATTTATGTGTAACTCCCTTTTGTTTTCTACATGATTTAGGAGACTGATACATTTTTAAAAATTATGATATGTAAAAGCTAGTAATTTTGCTGTATATAAGTTCACATTTTGTTTTCTACATGATTTAAGAAACTAGTGCATTAAAAGAATTATTGTTGTATTTTAGAGCATATACATATATACAGGGACATAATTTTGTGACAACCACCAAATGGGTGGGGATAGAAATACAAAAGAGCAGAGTTTTTTATGCTATGAAGTCAAGCTGGTTATAAATTCAAAGTGGTGTTAAAACTTTAGAATTTTAAATGTAATGTCCATATTTTCCACAAAAATAGCTACAAAATATGCACAAAAGGAAATGAAATCAAAACACCTCACTACAATCAACTAAAAAGAAGACAGTAATGTGGGAAATGAGGGACAAAAAAGCTATAGGGCATATAGAAAACAAATACAATCACAAGTAAACCCTTATCAGTAATTACTTTAAATGTAAATGGACTAAAGCTTCCAAACAAAAGACAGAGATTAAAAGACTGAATTAAAACATACAATACAACTACATGATGTCTGCAAGAGATGGACTTTAGATCCAAAGACACAAATAAGTTGAAAGTAAAAGGATGAAAAAAATACTCCATGCAAATAGAAATCAAAAGGAGCAGGGGTAACTCTATTAATACCAAACAAAATTTAAAAAGATGAGACAAAGAACATTATATATTAATAAAAGTTTCAATACAGGAAGAAGCTATGGCAATTATAAATATTTGCCCACATAATGACAGATCATCTAAATTTATGAAGTAAAGACTGACAAAACAGAAGGGTAATATAGATAATTCTACAGTAATAGTTGGAAACTTTAATGCTATACTTTCAATAATGGATAGAAAAGCCATAGAGAAGATGAGTAAGGAAAGAAAATACTTAAACAGGACAATAAACCACCTAGATCTAAGAGACCTAAAAACAACACTCTGCCCAACAACAACGTACACACTCTTCTCAAGTGCACATGGGACATTTTCCAGGATAGATAATGTATTAGGCCAATGTATTAACAAATTAAGTCTCAAAGATTTTAAAATATATGAAAGTATGTCCTCTGAGTACAACAGGATGAGATCAGAAATCAATAACAAAAGTAAAACTGAAAAATTCACAAATATACAGAAATTAAAGAGTTAAACAACAAATGGATCAAAGAAGAAATCACAAGGAAAATTAGCAAATACTTAGAGTGAAAAATTCTTAGCAAACTTAGTATTAAAGGGGAACTTCCTTAATTGATTAAGAACATCTACAAAAACGCACATTTCATATCACACTTAGTAGTGAGAAACTAGATGCCTTCCCAGTAAGATCCGAGAACAAGACAAGAATGTCCCTTTCCACCACTCCTATTCAACATCATATTGAAGGTCCTGGCTAATACAGCAAAACAAGGAAATGGAATAAAATATATAAAGATTGGAAAGGAAGGAATGTAACTGTTTTTGTTTGCAGGTGACTTGATTGTTTATATAGAATGAATCAATCAGAAAACTCCTGGAATGAAAAAGTGACTATAGCAAGGTTTCAGGAAACAAGGTTAATAAATATCAATTGCTTCCTTATATGCCAGCATGAAGCAATTGGGATTTGAAATTAAAAGCACAACACCATTTACACTAGTGCCAAAATAAATTTATATATAAATCTAACAAAATATGTACAAGATGTGTATGAGGAAAACTAAAAGAAAACTCTGAAAGACATCAGAAAAGAACTAAATAGATAGTCTATGTTCATGGATAGAAAATATTAAGATGTCAGTTTTTCCCAACTTGATCTATAGATTCAACATAATCCCAATAAGAATCTTAGCAAGTTATTTTGTGGATACTGACAAAATGATTTTAAAGTTTATATGCAGAGGAAAAAGACTCAGAATACTCAACACAAAATTGAGGAACAACAAAAATTAGAGAGCTGATACTATCTGACTTCAAAATTTACTGTAAAATATAGTAATCAAGACAATATTGTATTGGTGAAAGAATAGACATATAGATTAATGGAATAAAAGCATAGAAATATAGTTTTGATCATTGACAAAAGATAAAAGGTAATTTAAAAAGAAAGGGTAGATTTCTCAACAAATGGTGCTGGAACAACTGGATATCCACTTGCAAATAAAGATGTATGAACATTCATATACCAGTCTTTGGACATATGTTTTCATTTGTCTTGGATAAATACCTATGTATATTTCCTGGGTCATATTGTAGGTGTATATCAACTTCTCAACAAACTGCCAAACTAAACACCATGGTTTAATTTCAAAATAATTGTGCTAAGTGAAAGGAACCAGAGAAAATAATGCATATATTATGATTTCGCTTATAGAAATTTTTGACATTCCCAACTGACCCATAATGGCAGAAGACAGATCAGTATTTGAGAAAGGAGAAGGATTACAAAGAGGCACAAAATCTGGGGGTATGTTTGATATGTTCATTGTCTTGATTGTGGCAATGGTTTGATAGGTGTAGAAAATATACATATATATACATATCAAATTGCACACTTCAAATATGTACAATTTACTGTATGTCAAATATATCTCAAAGTTGTTTCAGCATAATAAAACACTGCTTTCAAATTAGCAATACAAGTTATTAAACATCTAAGAGCAAATGTAACAATAAATATCTAAGAGCAAATGTAACAATAAATAAATACCTAAGAGCAAATGTAATAGTAAATAAATATCTAAGAGCAAATGTAACAATAAATGTGCAATGCCAAAATTACAAAGTTTTTTTGAAGGACATAGAAAGATCTGAATTAATTGAAAAAGAATTAGCACAATAGCATATCTTTTCATATATAGATTCAGCATTTTTGAATTTAAATTCTTCTTTCAATTAATATATTAATCCAAAGAATCAATCAAATTTTTCTTTTTTTCCATGGTGTTGGAGAAATTGACAAATTGATTTTAAACTTCATCTGGAAAAGCAAATTTGAAACTCTATCCAAGAAATTTTTGTAAGAGAAAAATAATGATGAGGGGGTTGCCTTCTCTCAAAACATATTTTCACTCTGCAGTAATCAAAACAGTGTGATACAGAAATAGAAATTGAAGAAAGATCCATAGAAACATGAGAATTCAGCATGCCAAATTTAAGTTGACTTTTAAAATAAATAGCTTTCTATTTGGAGTGCTTAGCTATAGAGTATGGAAATGGTAGTTTTTGAGTTTAAGAGACTTTAGTTTTCAGTTTACAACTTTCAGTACTTTTTAAAATAATAAATATGGATTACTTTAAAAATATACATAAATACGAAGTAAAAAAGACCAAATTCAAGCTAAGCCACCAGATTAATTATTGTTATTTTAAGGATTGCTAGTGAAGGAAATGCTACAATTTTCCCATGAGACCCTTTTCAGGTTTCCAAAATGTGTTATAAAAGGAGATCAATCCTTTCAGACAAAGAGAAATATAGTCTACTGTAAGTTCTAATACCCATTTGTTTTAGGTTAAAAAAATGTGTTCTAGAGATCTTTATTTATCTTCTAACATTGAGTTTCCAGATTGTGGATAAGTCTTTAAAATATAGGTAAAGGCTGAAACAACATTGATTTCTAACTAAGCACCAGAAAAGAAGTCTATAAATAGAATTTTTCATGGCTGCGGGGTTTTATATTAAAAAAAACCTTCATAACTATGGGTGATAATATGCAGAAAAAATTTCATTAGCCAATTATAATTACATTGGTCATCATACCAAATAAAATGTCTTACATCACATCATATATATACATAAATACATATGTGCATATATGCATACATATTAGCAGATATTAAAAAGAGTGCTGTGGATCTATATACATTGCCATGGCAGGACTTTTGAGGTATAATATTGGGTGACAGAAATAAATAACAGAATTGTAAGTATAATGTGATCCAATTTATTAAAGAGGAAATCATATGCACACGTGTGTGTAGTATTGTAATTAAATGTATTTAAACACATATAAAAATACTTTAGAAGATGCATTCAGAATTCCTTTGAAGAGAGTAACCAGAACCTTTTCTCTCTTTTGTGGAATTATTTGAAGTTTTTACAACAAATGTACTTTACTTTTGTAATTTAAAACTTTGAATCAAAAATTTAATGGGGGAAGTGGATGCTTCTTAATAGATGTTGGAATAAATTGACTTGCATTTAGAAAAGTAGATTTGATTAATACTTCATACCATATAGAAAAATAAATTCCTCTGGAATAATATTTACTGAATATTTAATTCTGTGACAGGTACTACGCTAGGATTTTTCTACATACTCATTTAATTCTCACGACCAAGAGAACGTGCAGTATAGTGCATTCCATTTATAAGAAGAGCTGGGATTTTACATACGGAAGAGTTGGCATTTTAATGCACATGCTCCTTTCTGTTCCTCCCTTTCTACTTCAGTGTTGGCTGCAATTTCTAAGGATGTCAGAAAAGTATAAAGTAGTTTCAGATAAAATATAAAGCATCCTGTTGGTTTTTGTTTTAATTGACCCAGGAAAAATTCTTAAACTTCCTTAGAAAAGATAAGAAAGAAAAAAATCAAACTTATACTCTATATCCTCATATTGTCATTTCACTGCTGGAGTGCAGTGTATTTCAAATAGTATGGGATTCACTGATAGAAGGATTCTGATTACCATAATCTCTAAGTGGGAGATCTAAATTTGACTCTGACATTGAAGCCTTCAGTCATGATGTTATGACATGAAATCAGAATGCAGTATCATGCAGCGTTCTGTAAATAATCCTGTAATTACATCTTCTAGGCTTTTCTAAACTACAACTGTTTTCCCATGTGGCAACTTGTACTAGCTGGCATACTCAATTTATTTCTCTTTTATTATAAAAGTACTATGTGCCCATTGTTAAGTCTTTTCTTTCACATGTATGGTTAATATCCACTTCCAAAGTGTAGAAACCTTTTAATGTCTATCCTCTTAGTTAAAAATCTAGGATGGCAAGGATTATGTCTATTTGTTTATCACTATATCCAAAACTCGGCTTATAGTAGTTTTTCTTTTTTTTTCTTTTTTCTTTCTTTCTTTCTTTCTTTCTTTTTTTTTTTTTTTTTTTTTTTTTTTTTTTTGAGACAGTCTCACTCTGTCGCCCAGGCTGGAGTGCAGTGGTGTGATCTCGTCTCACTGCAAGCTCTGCCTCCCGGGTTCACGCCATTCTCCTGCTTCAGCCTCCTGAGTAGCTGGGACTACAGACAACCGCCACCAGGCCTGGCGAATTTTTTATATTTTTTGGTAGAGACGGGGTTTCACCGTGTTAGCCAGGATGGTCTGGATCTCCTGACTTTGTGATCCGCCCGCCTCAGCCTCCCGAAGTGCTGGGATTACAGGTGTGAGCCACCGTGCTCAGCCAGTAGTTTTCCAATAAATATTTAAGTGACACTTTTTTTTGCTTTGTTTCCTATTCTAGAAATATACCAACTGTAACATAGTCAATAAGAAATAATTTAATCACATTTATTGTATTATCTTCATTATCTCTGAATATTTAGCCCTCATGTGAAACAGTTAATACCAAGAAACTAATCCACTTTCTCTGTTTTGCCTTGTGTTGCATTGTTAATACTTTCCCTGTCAGTTTTAAGAAATGTATATTCATTCAAGAGATTAGAAAGGTGTCAGGGAAACAGAACTGTGAATCAGAAGATGTGATTATCTCTATACCCTGCCAACCAGCCACGTGACCTTGATGATAACTTCCATGAGGGTAGGTTCTCAATTTTCTTCACGATCTACTCAATATTTGCCCAGCACACAGTAGTAAACTGGCAATTGTTCAATCGTGTATTGGTCTTAAAAAGAAAACTAAAAGCCAATCGTACCTCATATTTTTAACCTAAAAGTTGGCGTAGTTCTTAATGCCATACTCAAATCATGTAGATATAATGGTCATTGAGGTAATTAATGAGTAAAAAGCCTCTGAAAGGGGATGAAGTTTGTAAGAACCAATCTAAGCAGGCTTGAGAACATTCTAACTCCCTGTACCCCATAGCCAAAGCAGCAGGCATTTCTATAGGGCATTAGAGCTGTGCCCCAGAATGTGAAAGAATCTCACTGTGGATACCACATCTTGCCTTCCATTTTGAGCCACCTAAACTCAGATTTTGTGAGCCAGCTTCTTTCATGAAATCTGTATCACCTTGCCGTGGGTTTTTAGATTAACTACACTTGCCCAGTTCTCCTTATCAGTTTAATTTCTGTTCCTCTCTCCATTCCCACCCTGTTCAACTAATTTTCTCTGACAGCACCCTGTCTTTCGCTGACTTTCTCAGCCTGTCCTTGCTTATACCTGCACCCAGGCCAGGGTCCTAGACTCTCACACAATATAAGAAATTATTAAACTCGGTCCTTCACCAAACCTCTGGGCTGCCATGCTTCAAATCTATGTCAGTGAGAAGACGTTCCACGGAGGACAATATAAAGAATAGCATTAATTCTGCTGGACCTCCCTTTTGGTACTGGAGCCAGCAGTACCTGGCTATTCAACCAACACAAGTGGCAGCTCACAGGGTGCTGTGGTGTTTATGCTGATCAACAACATCTGATGGACCTGGAACTTGAGCATCCATCCACTCCAGGGGTAGGACTCAAAATATTTACTTACCTCTGAATGCTTTCTGGACTCTACTTTTTCTGGCGTGGTTACATCTTTGCCTCTAAAGAAATCATGCAGGGTTTGAAATAAGGAGATGTTGAAAATTTTACCTTTCACTTTAGTCAAGTGCCTTCATTTAATTTTAAGGTTAAAAGATTATTATTCTTTGTTGGGCAGCAACTTTATTAAATTCTTTACTAAACATTTAGTATGGATTCCGATTCTGTGTGCCACAGCAACTTAAAAGCATTCCCTAAAGTGTTTTGCCTTTTTTAAATGAATGCCTTGTCTGAGCCTTCATTTTATCATCTGTGAAATGAGGATACAGATGGCAGCTGACATTTACAGAGGGTTTGCTATGCCCCATCCTTGCTCAGCAATTTACAACAAAAGGAGCTCTAGCCAAATGAGAAGGTCCTTCCCCAGGAGGTCATTACTGTCCCCACTGCTCTGAAGGGACAGGGAGGACACCGGTTGAGGTTCAGGATTCTGCTTACCTACTTAACAATATGTCAAGTCTGTTGATATGTAGAGCAAACATAGATAGTCTTTGAGTAGCAAAGGTTGACTTTGAGAGAAACAAGGGCAATAGAAGAGTTAGAGAGAGCAGTGGTTATTTTCCATTTAATACTGTGTTGGGGAACTTATTCTCCTCCCGCATCTTTGTTCCAAAGTAGGTTGCCAGTCTTCCATGTCCTCCAAACACACATCTTGGTGCAAGAGTAAACATTTGAAGGGAAATAAAATACACAGCTATTTTCCTGTAGCACACTATGGATGGGGTGAAAGCATAGGACTCTCACATTTATTAGACTTATTCGGTTTGATCTGAACCAGAAGCTACAACTGACCATTTGTTGCCTTTTTTCTTCTCGAACACATATGAGCCTTTATTTTTTATTAAAGATGAAAATATCTCCTGGAAGTAAATCAAATGCAGTATTAACCTTGTCATCCTGGACTTTGTAGGTTTTCTCAAGGCTTTGAAGTAAAGATGCAAGTCAACACACTGACTATAGTCAGATCTACCCCAGAAAGCTATTTCCTGGAGAAAGTCACATCATACATACCTGCAAGAGAATGATGGTCACACAACACACACAGTAATGTCAAGGAATAAAAAATTCTCATACTGCTGTTATTGTTTTGTGGTTAATCATCGTTCAGAATGACATACATTGTTTTATGAACAGCCCTTCAATAATAATATTTATTATGAATGGTTCATTACAATTATTTCTGGTCCATAATATCTAGCTCTCTACAAAGGTATTAGAGTGAGGTGAATAGTGTCTTCCCCAAAATTCATGTCCATCCAGAACCTCAGAATGTGACCTGATTTGGAAATAGAGTTTTTGCAAATAAAACTTGTTAATTGAAGATGACATCAAACTGGATTAGGGCAGGCCTTAAATCCAATGACTGGTAAATATATAAAAAGAGGGAGAGGACACACAGAGATACACATGGAAAGGAATCCAGAGATTGGAGGGATGCAACAGGTCAAGGAATGCCACATATTGCTGGGAGCCACCAGAAGCTAGGAAGAGAAAAGGATGAATGCTTCTCTACAGCCTTCAGTAGGAGCATGACCCTGCCAACACCTTGATTTCAGACTTTTAAACTCCAGAAACTGGGACAATGAATTTAGATGTTAATGGTAATTTTTTATGGCAGCTCTAGAAAGCTAATATAGGTGTCAAGTGTCTCCCTTAATCGGATTTGAGTTTGAACCTGGTTCCCTCAATTATAAACTAGAGTCCTTGAGCAAGTCACACTTCCTCTCAAAATTTACAGCCTCATCTATAAAACTGAGATAATGATACTGACCTCAGGTTGCTGTAAATATTAAGTGAAATGATACATGAAAAGCTCTTAGTAAAATGCTAGGCATGAAAGCAGTGCTGAATACAGCAATAGTAGCATCAGCAGTTGCTATTATTGTTCAGTGTGACAATAATGCCAGTGCAAAAAGACCAGATATTATAATCATCTTGTAGAATGAAAGTGAGTCTTATACCTCCCCTATAGACTTAAAATCTTTTACCTGAGTGATATGAAAAACAAAAAATAAAAGCAGGTCTTTGTTATCCTAACATGTTGGTAATCTGAACCCCTTGCCATATCCATCTCAAACTCTGAATTCACTTGCTTTCTGGTCCCTACTGTATATACTTGATATTCATTCTTGTTCTTATGATCTTCGTTAGTCTCTGACCTTCAGCACAATTCCTATAGCTTTGACCTTTAGCTTCCCAATTTTACTATAATGAGATGCTAACTTTGGTATTCCCATTTCCTAATGTGTTGCTCTCTATAGCTGCATATCAACAGCAGGTGGTAGAGAAAAATCCAGAAGGGCAATTAGAGAATGATTATCTGAGGGCTTAGGCAATAGAAAATTAGGTAACAGCTCAAGGAGGCAGCAGCTGTGGAGACAGGCTACAGGGAAGGTGATTGTAGGTTTGTGTTTTGGTCATCTGTTACTAGTAGACAGTTGCTTTAAAGTGTTCCTGATCCCCTGGGTTTTAGATAAACCTAAGACCAAGTGGAAAGAAAAATGGATAAATATATGTGATATGAATGATATGTTTAGATGTCACTTTAAAATATAATGTAATTTGTAGAATCTTAGTGCTTCAGTGGACTCTAGAAAATCGCATAGCCCAGAAATTCTTTAATCAAAGTTTAGAATATTTTCTATACTACAATGTCTCATACATACACACACAAAATTAAACATACAGTTTTTCATAGACTGCCTGAACTTGGGAACTAGACATCACATAAAGAACCCCTGACTAGACCTAAATATTGGTGTGTTTAAATGAGGTAATGTAAGTCTAGGCAGGATGCATAATCTGTCCAGGATAGTATGAAGTTTAAGTGACAATGCCAAGACCAGAACCTGAAATTCCTAAATGCTGGCTCTGCAGGATATTGGTAGAAAAAGAAAAAAAAAAAAGATCTCGATTTTAGTCAGATTAACCTGAATGAGCCAGAGAAGCAATTTTGGGTGATAAGGGGAGGAAGTTTAAGTCTTTGGTTCTTAAATGGGCAGTGATGCAGTAAAAAGTTGGCTTGGCAGATCTTAAAGGAATGCTTATAGTTCTTGTAGACCAGTGGAGATCACCAGTTAGTGCATCCAAGAATACTTAAAATTGAATGACTCCATTTGAATTCCTGTGCAATCTGAAGCATAAGAATTTCGTTTGTTGAGAGAAAGGTGTATTTTGAAAAAAAAAATAGTTCCTCATTTCGATTTTCTCATTAGCTTCCTGAGTATCTTTAAGCAAATCATCTAACCAAGTCATCTATGAAATAAAAGAGGTTTTACTGGGGGAAGCTTAAGGCACCTCCTAGCTTGAAAACGTAATGACCCAATGATTTGTTTACTGCGACTTAAAGAGATCTGAAGCTTTGCTTGTATTTGTTTGCTGATGCATATGAGAAATGTTCAGTCCAGGAGACACTGGTTTCTGCAGTAAATGTAATGTCAACTGGGCTGCATTTCTCCCATTACTGGAGTTTGCTTCTCAGAACTGTAAGTGATGTCACATGGCTGTTCGTCTACACACAGCAAAACACTTCCAACAGTTTCATCTTGGGAGTGTGATACTCAGTGTCCTACAAGGACTTGTAAAAGAAGGATTCCTGAAATATTGTATCATCAATGGTTCAATATTTACCTAGTAAAATTGAAAAAGAGCATCAAGATGATCTATAGTCACTTTGCTCCAAGGTACAAATGTCATATTGGAATAAAATCCATTACTGTAATAAATTTTATCAGTTTCCCATGGGGGGAAGCTCTGTTAGGTGAGTGTGGACCCAGATAGTGGCTCCTACAGGAAGCCAAAGGGGAGTTGTTGGCTCATCATTTGATATTAATGAGGCATCTGCTTCATAAGATACTATGCAGAAAGGAAATATATTGCATGAATTCTCCCACTATGAGCTTTCTCTATGATGGCCTAGCAGCACAGACTTAGTACAGCCCTAAAAGCAATGGCATAAAAGAGGAATTTGTCGTATTTGTTTTCATATAAATATATTTGGGAGTAGCTCCCAATACAGTTTTTCAGTACATGAAGGAGTGATGAAAAGAGGTGTTTTATTTTAAATTGAAGACAGCATGGGACAGGATTTTCCATTTCACCTATTTTATTATACCTTTTACCTATTTAATTATAAAGCTTATGATTGCAGAACATCTGCAGAACTATGTTCTTTGGAGCTTTTTACATATTATACTGATCCATAAAACTGGGATTGGTGGAACAATGGTATTGACATTATAACAAATCAGGTGATGAAAAAACATGGCTTACAAACATGGCTATGTGAAGCTTATGATTCAGTATTTGCAATAGAAAGGTTTTTTGTTTGTTTATTTTTAAAATTGTCTGCCCATGCCTAAATTAATTGAAGCACAGGGACACTGAAAGGTGAAAACTATATCTGAGCATTAGTTGCCATTATATCAAATATATATATGTATGTTTATATATATATATCATATATATCAGATATATATATGTCTGCTTATATATCTGATATAATGGTATGTATATATGGTAACATGAAGACGATTGAAAGTTGACTATATTCTGATCTTTCTTTTTGCTTCTTCAATGTAGATTAGGTCTATGAGTTACCAACCCAGGGGAGACTGGAAGTGGATTCCAGTCTGGATTTTGTTTCCATGGAAACTCATCAGCAACCATAGCTTGTTCTACTTCTTTTTCTGGCTGTTTAACTGACTTAGGTATTTATCTTAGTGTAGTGAAAAAGACTTGACTATTTGTAGGAGTTACGCCAAGTGCAGAGAATCTGAGGAGTAAGAAAAGGTTGATTTCCAAAGGGAAGCAGTTATTAGAAATAAGGTTTTCTAAAATGCTAATCTTGCCAATACTGATAGATTTAGAAAAACCCAGGTGTGATTAGATTGTCATTTAGCCAGAGAATGCAAGAATATCTACGTCTCATCTACTGCTGATCAGTAGTCTTCACAAGGTCCCTGAAAGACAGGGAGGCACTGAAGGCCCTCCAGCCAGCTAAGAGTTCCCATCAGAGTTTAGTTCCCAAACTAATGCAAGGGGCTGAAAAGCAGCACCATATGAGGGACCTATTACTTCCTAAGCAGCATCAGAATTAACAATGGGAAAGGACTTCACAGTCTATATCACAGCCCTGGCCCAGACGATACGTCGGACCTTAGCACTCTACTGAGAGAGACCGTGAGGTAATCACTCTCCTAGTAACTTGTCCAGACAGACAAAGAAAGTGAGAAGGCGTGGCTCCGAGACTTGGTGGTGAGTTGCAGGGTAGGAAAGAGGATCTCCATGAGAGACGACTTGGCCTTAGGCTGGTTCATCATTCTAGAAGAAAGGACAGAAATAAAAGAAAAGCTTGCCATACACAACTTGCTAAGGTTTTGATCTCTCATGACTCCTCCCACCAGTGAAAAGACACTGTCTGAACCCAAGAATCTGAAGCATGAGTGGGGAGAAAAAAGCAACCTGTATAACTTCCTCTAGAAGCAAATGAGAATTAAACAGTCAATTCCCATTTTCTTCTTTCCAACTTGCCAT
The DNA here is from genome assembly GCF_049350105.2 of Macaca mulatta. Classification (NCBI taxonomy): domain Eukaryota; kingdom Metazoa; phylum Chordata; class Mammalia; order Primates; family Cercopithecidae; genus Macaca; species Macaca mulatta. The sequence continues at coordinate 142,314,648 of NC_133407.1, read as the reverse complement.
TATAACTTGCCATTGACAACTTAGCCATCCTGAGGAGGAGTCCACTGACTCGGAGACACCCTGAATGTTGAATCCCAACGGGACATTGGAAATCATCAGGCCTCCTATGCGTTTATGCCCCAGTGGTAACTTGCGTAACGTCACAGGGTAGTGGCAAAACCAGGACCGGAACTCTGGTGCCCATCCCTGGGGCCTGTTGCCCACACATGGCTGTCCTCACTCTACTTCTGTGGTTTCGTGGGCTCTTTCTTGCCACACTTTCCCCCTCATGTTCACTTGTTTGTTTTAATGTGGTTGTTTTCTGGGTTCTGAGGGTAGCTTGGCTAAAATGTTGTTATTTGTTTAACAACCCAGATTCTGTTCAAAGTAGGACTTCGGTGTTGCTATTGTAGTTTAATTCATTCTTTATTTTAAGTGTATGGGGTAAATAAAAATCAGAATTAATGGCCCAAGGAACCCTGTTTAATACGTATTTATACAATAAGATGATAGCACCTTATTGCTGTGAAGAGGCAAAGAATGTAATTAAACCTATGCCATCTTTGAGGATAACTCTCTACTGACCTCTCATTTGGCAAATCAAGTGTTTGCACTGAGAAAACCTTCCTGGTGCCACTTACAGAGCTCTCATCTTTCCTCTGTGTTCTCACAATACTGGGCTCAGAAGCAATTAGACCATTTGCCACCTTGTTATAATCCTCTGCTTCTATGTCAACCAGCCATGCCTTTCCCTGGAATGCTTTCCCACTCTAGTGGGGACAAAACAGATCCTCTTAACAGTGCAGTGCAAGACTCTCAGCCTAGCTTTGCTCACCTCCCTGGCTTCATCTAGTGCCACTGCCTTTCCCACAGCACACTGGCCCCACTGGACTGTCATTTCTCTCATGACCCTTTTTCTTTTTGTAGCACTTATGTTAATTTATTTTACATTGATTTCTGTGATTATTTATTGATGCTGAAGGAGAGATAGGGTAATTCTTGAAACATGATTCCCAGCCAGTTGGGTCAGGATGTTCCCTTGATGGCAAAAGCAGAGATGGAAGAGGAGGTGTGTGCAGAGGTGCAGACGGGAGCCTGAGAGAATCCTGTCTGATGGCTTCTTTTGTCTCTGTGATTTGCAAGCCTTAGAGAGGGCCATGGGGAGTGGGAAACATGATAGAACTATCTACCTATGTGTGCCTCAGCTTCTTTATTCAAATAAGGATAATGAGAGGATTTCATTCATAGGATTCTGTGAGGATGAAGTGAAGATTTTATCCGAAAGCTCTCAGGAAGGTGACTGGCACATGGGAAGCACTAAGAACACATTAGCAGTCGTGGATGTTAGTCCAAACTGCACCATTTTGTAAGCTCCCTGCTATTTTGCAGACCTTGGTCAAAGTGAAACATTTCATGGGGGTTTGGGCCGTAAGGAACATCCTGCCTAACCACCTAACCACAAGGCAGACAAAGGCCCAACTAAAGACAGAAGCCGAACTAAAGAAACATCCCTATCACATCCTGCAGGGCAAAGGTCCAAGGAACACCACTATCACATTCTGCGGAAACAAGGGCCAAAACTGCCTCCTCATGAGAACATCTTATCGATATCCTGGTGGGCAGCAAGCCGTACTGCCTAGACCCCTCCCACACACAACTATAAGTACCCCAGCCTCTAAGTGGTGGTGGACTCTGGCATTAAGTTGGTCCCCCACTACCACAGGCATCTGCAATATACCCATGTTGCTGTTTGAGCAGCCTTCTCTGTTTGTGTGTGTCTTTCTTTAACCCTCGCCTTCCCTTAAAAAAAAAAAAAAAACTAACAGTGGAGGAGGGAGCACAGTTCTGCATAATACTTTATAGTGCATGGGTTGAATTGGGGTCCCCTAAAACGTGAATGTTGAAGTCCTAACCCCCACTTTCTCAGGATGTGACCTTGTTGGGAAATGGTGACATTGCAGATTTAATCAGTTAAGTTAGGATGAGGTCATGCTGGAGTAGGGTAAGCCCCTAATTCAACATGACTGGTGTTCTTATAAAAAGTGAAATTTAGACATATTCACTCACAGAGAGAATGGCATATGAAGATAAAGGCAGATATTAGGGTGATACATCATCTACAAACCAAGGAACACCAAGTTTGTTATCAAACCACCAGAAGCAAGGAGAGAGGCATGAGAGAGATTCTCCCTCATAGCCCTTGGAGGGAACCACTGCTGCCTATACCTTGATCTTGGACTTCTAGCCTCCATAACTGTGAGACAATACATTTCTGTTGTGCAAGTACCCAGTTTGTCGTACTTTCTAATGGTAGCCCTAGCAAACTAATATAGTGTATAACAGAGGCTGTGGAGAATAATTGGCTTGATTTAGTGGTTTCATCATTTAGTAGCTGTAGAACATTAGGTAAGTTATTTAACTCTCTTCTCTCATCAGTAAAGGTGGGAGAACAGTAGCAAACACGTAGTGAAAACTTACTCTGGGCATGATTCTCTTGTATCTCAGAATATTTAATGTCATGCTGTGTCCAGAATTGGTGGATTATTGGTCTCACTGACTTCAAGAATGAAGCCGCCGACCCTCGTGGTGAGTGTTACAGTTCTTAAAGATGATATGTCCGGAGTTTGTTCCTTCAGATGTTCGGATGTGTCCACAGTTTCTTCCTTCTGGTGGCTTTGTGGTCTTGCTGACTTCAGGAGTGAAGCTGCAGACCTTCGCCACGATTGTTAGAGTTCATAAAGGCAGCCTGGACCCAAAGAGTGAGCAGCAGCAAGATTTATTGCAATGAGTGAAAGAACAAAACTTCCAACACATGCAAAGGAACCAGAACAGCTTGCTGCTGACTGGCTTGGGCAGCCTGCTTTTATTCCCTTATCTGACCCCACCCACATCCTACTGATTAGTCCATTTTACAGAGAGTTGATTGATCTATTTTACAGAGAGCTGATTGGTCCGTTTTGACAGAGTGCTGATTGGTGCATTTACAATCCCTGAGCTAGACACAGAGTGCTGATTGGTGCATTTACAATCCGTTAGTTAGAGTGCTAGACAGAAAAGTTCTCCAAGTCCCCACTACAGTAGCTAGATACAGAGTACTCATTGGTGTTATTTACAAACCTTGAGCTAGACACGGGTTTCTGTTTGGTGTATTTACAATCCCTTAGCTAGACATAAAGGTTCTCCACTAGACCCAGGAGCCCAGATGCTTCACCTAGTAGATCCCGCACCAGGGCCGCAGGTGGAGCTCCCTGCCAGTCCAGCGTCTTGCACCTGCACTCCTCAGCCCTTGGGCGGTTGATGGGACTGTGCGCGGTGGAGCAGGGGGCGGTGCTCCTTGGGGAGGCTTGGGTGGCGCAGGAGCCTCCGCATTGTGGAGGCTCGGGCATGGCGGGCTGCGGTCCCGAGCCCTGCTCCACGGGGAGGCAGCTGAGGCCCTGCAACTATTCCAGCACTGCACGGGCAGGCTGGCACTGCTGGGGGACCCAGCGAACCCTCTGCAGCTGCTGGCCCAAGTGCTAAGCCCCTCACTGCCCGGGGTGGCAGCACTGGCCAGCCGCTCCGAGTGCAGGGCCCACCGAGCCCATGCCTACCTGGAACTCGTGCTGGCCCGCGAGTGCCTTGTGCAGCCTCGATTCCCACTCACGCCTCTCCCTTCACACCTCTCCGCAAGTAGAGGGAGCCGGCTGTGGCCTTGGCCAGCCCAGAGAGGGGCTCCCACAGTGCAGCAGTGGGCAGAAGGGCTCCTCAAGCGCGGCCAGAATGGGCGCCAAGGCCGAGGAGGTGCTGAGAGCGAGTGAGGGCCGCCAGCACACTGTCACCTCTCAATGCTATGTCCTGGGTACTAATCTATTCTCTCATATGTTCTATACAGGCCCTGAAGTAGGTTCTAATATTATCCTTAGTTTATGGCTGCAGTAGCAAGAATAGTAGGTTAAAAGCAGGTGGCCAGGGTAGGGTTTAGAGCAGGTTATCTAGCTTTAGAGCCCACCCTAAACCATGCCACTCCCCTGCTCCCTGGTGCCACCTCACAGGTATGCTAGGAAGATAAAATGAGATCATGCTTATGAAGAACATAGAACAGTGCCTGGAATGTTGCATGAGTGCAATAAGAGATTAGCTATCTTATTTAAGGAGAATGAGGAAGGGATGCAGCAGTTCTTGTAGGTAACAGGACAGCCTCCTCACTGGGAAAAAATGGAGAGATAACTGGGCAGTCACAGGTGTCCACTTCAGGATAAACAGTTTGGTTGCATAATTTTTCTCTGGCAATGCTTATATTTTAGAAAGGGTTTAGTTTCTGTATGAGTATGATAGTATGAGACAGCAATTTCCTTCTTTTCCTTCTGGAAAAGCCAAAGCAAAAAGATGAATGCAAAAAAATAAAAACAAAAACAACAAACTAGTAACTCCTTTTTTTGGTGAAAGTAGGTGATAGATACAATGTGCTGAGATAAAAGTATGTAAGAGATGCCTAAGTGGCTAAGATCTTCACAGGAGCCATGTGGGTGAAATGCAACATACCTTCATCAGGAAGGTGGGAGTCACAGGAGGATGGAGAATGAAAAGCAAAATAGAACAGGGAGAAAAGAACACATACGCTGGACATAACAGCTGAGAGTCAAATTCATGCTAAAGATATTTGATGAATTTTGCAATGTATGATTTTTAAAATATTCAAAAATGGGAATAAATACATTCTTGGCATTATAAAACTATGCTTTTCTCAACTCAAAAGCCAGCATCAAACAATAGGACAACACTAGACTCATTTCTGACTAAAGGTAGGGACAAAATAAGGAAGCCCTTCTCATCACTTTTATTTAACACTTATTGAACATAAAATGAAGAGAGAGGAAGATGTTATATCTTAACAAATTTTAAAAGGAGGTGGTAAGGTGAATTTTATGGTATGTGAATTACATCTAAATAAAGCTGTTACCAAAAAGGAGGTAGCAAAACAATTACTCTTTTGTAGATGATATGGATAATAACACATACCTAGAAAATGTAGGAGTAACTCAAATATTAAGCTAACAAACGTTCTGCTGAAAACTAGAGTGCAATTATTATGCAGATATCAGTAGCTTTTATATATACAAACAGCAAGCAAAGGAGGCATTCCACATTGGATGTAGGAAAGTTGCAGTAGGAGAGATGGACTATGCAATACAACTGGTAAAATCAGGTGCCATTCCAGAAAAAAAAAAAAAAGTTGAATCTATCTCATACACCATATACCAAGAAAAATCTCAAATGCATTGATTTAAGTGAGGAAAAATGGAATTATGAAATTGCTGGAAGAAAACACACAAGAACTACATTATAACCTAGGAGTAGATGAGGTCTTATTAAATATTTCTTAAAATCTAGAAGCTATAAAAGATTGATGAATTCACCCACATACATTTTTTAAAAAGGAATAGAAAAAATTAACATAAGTCCAAATACAAATGACTAGGAAAACATTTTGTAATTCACTTGTGGATAAAGACTAATTTATATCTGTCAGACACTTATCTAATATTGAGGGTTATTATCAGTGACTAAAACTGATAAAATCTCTGCTTTCTTCTACCTTACATTCAAGTTAGTTTACAACTTGTGCCTTCCTTATGTATGAGGACATCTAGAAATTGATCAGAATAAGACCAACAACTTAATAGAAAAGTCAGAAAAAAGATGAACAGTTTGAGCACAGCAAAGAAAATACAATAAATTAAGCACACAATGGCTCTTGACCAATGACACAAAAAATATCAACTCTACTCATAAGAGAAATATAATTAAAACTATACTTATGGGCCATATCAGAGCAACAAAATCTGAAAACTTAATCTGCTGGTGAAGCTCTGGAGAATAGGCTTACTCACATTCTGTCTAGGAATCTAAACTGATAAAACCTCTATTTGAGGGCAATTTGGAATACCTATTAAAAATATAAAAGCAAAGACCCTTTGAGCCAAGTATTTTCCCTTGAGGAATTTAGACTCAGATATTTTTACAGGTAATAAATGTCATATATATAATGCATTCTATTGAAGTGTTTTTTGTTATAGAAAAGGTTAGGATCAATCCAGGTGTCCCTTGATAGAGGATTAAAGTATGGTACATCTATCTCAGAGATCAGCAAACCTCAGCCCACAGGTCAAGTCAGCCTGGGTTTGCATGGCCCACCAGCTAAGAATGGCTTTTGCATTTTAAAAACCTAAAAAAAATCAGAAGAATAATATTTTGCGACACATGAAAATTATATGAAATTTTGATTCCAGTGTTAATAAAGTTTTTTTGAAACACAGCCATGTTTGTTTTTTCACATATTGTCTATGGCTGCTTTTGAGCAATCGAATTGAGTAGTTGTGACAGAGGCCACATGTGCTACTCTTACTGCTTGACACTTGCTAAAGTGTTCAGCTTGCTAAAAAATGCAAGGATACAGTTAGAACTTGAAAATGTTTCTAGTACCATACAGCTAGTAGAATTTCATGACCTAAATAAAACAATCAAAATTATAAACCTCCATGTATGCAAGCAACATTTTTATTTGGAGGTAATATTTACATATTCATGACCAAAGACTTCTGGAAAAAATAAAGGAACATTATGTGTGCAACTTTTTTTTTTAAAGATGGCAGAAAAATAAGGATTTTTTTTTTTAATGAGACAGGGTATCACTCTGTCACCCAGGCTAGAGTGCAATGGAACAATCACGGCTCACAGCAGCCTCCTCCTCCCAGACTCAAGGAATCCTCCACCTCAGCCTCACAAATAGCTGGGACTATAGGCATGCACCACTATGCTTCGGTAATTTTTTAATTTTTTGCAGAGACAGGATCCCACTGTACTGTCCAGACTAGTCTCAAACTCCTGGGTTCAAGTGATCCCCTGCCGCCTCAGCCTCCCAAAGTGCTGGGATTACAGGCATGAGCCACCATCCCTAGCCCTGAAAATAATTTTTTATAATTTGATCATTTTCTAGAACAACAAAAATCCAAGGATAAAATATTATTTTGCCAAAATGTGTATTTTTGGATTACCATTTTAAACATACGTATATACACACTTACTAGAGAATGGGGATTTTGATATATTCAGCTGGCTGGAGGGAGACTGCTGGACACTTTACAATGAACACACATACTAATTCTTACAATTCAAAAGCTTAAAGAACATTTTTCACAGTGCTGAGTTGTATAGCACAGGTTTATATTTGTTACAAACCAAACTTGTTGCCGTTTTCTGCCAAAATAAGCATAAGCTCCAACACTTGCTACCATGGCATTTTCAATGCACTTTTCAGCCGTCATCAGCATTTGCTATTTTCTTTTCACTCTGTGGTTTTCATGGAAACCACTCCTACTCTCTTCTGAGTCATGCATGTCTGCCTTTCAGGTGTAACTCAATTAACACCCTGCTAATTTATCAGTGGACTGGATAATTATTAAGTAATTTTGATCAAAAATATTCCCATCATCTCTCATGTAAGCACTGCCACCAGAACTACTTATTGGTCTCAGCATGTCAGTTTCTCTATGTGCTTGCTCTTAAGATTTAATACACTGATGGGGAAAAAAAAATGAACAGGGTGCTTAATGAATCAAAACATACTCAAATCGAATAATTAGAAATTCCCAGTTAATTACTAGGAAAGAAAATAATTAAATTACGACTCAGCTTTTATGTGGATTACTGGAGTAAATGCTGAGCTGGGTCCTTTCAATCATTTTTCCATGAAAAGGCAGCAGGGGCATTGAGAGATACAATTTTCCCTTTTTTATCCTTTCCAAACTGTATTACTTAAGTTGTGTTTTATGCTTGGGTTGCTTATACAAACAATTTTGTATAATGTTAATTGGCTTTTGAAGTGAAAACTTAGCTTATGGCTATACTAACAAGCACTGGGTATTTCTGAATACATATTCAGGTTAAGATTTATAGGCATCAGCCAGGCGTGGTGGCTCACGCCTGTGCTCCCAGCATAAAAATATAAAAATTAGCCAGGTGTGGTGGCACGTGCCTGTAGTCCCAGCTACTTGGGAGGCTGAGGCAGGGTAATCGCTTGAACCCAGCAGACAGAGATTGCAGTGAGCCAAGATAGTGCCACTTCACTCCAGCCTGGGTGACAGAGCAAGATGCCATCTCAAAAAAAAAAAAAAAAAAAGTTTCATTTGTTTCAAATAGAAGATAGGAAAGAAGTTTTATTACTTTAAACCTAGAACATGAAGTAAGACAAAATCTATCCATCTATTTTTTAATTTTGCTTTGCAGTTATTTTGTAATAAATAATTAAAGGAGGAAAGGAAAAAAAGGTAGATGGAGTAGAAGCTTCTCTGCTGACATTAAGATGTTTGAGGGGCGAGAAATTTTCAGGACTCTAGACCAAAACCAGGCTCAAAAATGAATTGAAGAGTTTGTCTTGTCTATTATGAAATACAGAGATATATCACAGATGCCCCAAGTCCCAGCATTAGGAAGTTATTTTTTAAATAAGCTTGCTCTCTGGCAGCCGTTCTCTTTAAAGTGTTAACATTCCCAGAAGACAGATTACCTTTTTCTTGTCAAAATGGGTGATTGTGGTGGGAATGCTGGCCATGTAGGTGAAGAAAACTACAAAGGGAGAAGACAGGAGTGGCGAGCATTGATAAAGAACTCCATGTATGTAGTTCTGATAATATTCAGCTCCATTCTTGGGTCTCTTTAAGTCCACCAACAAGGTGGATGATCTCCATGAGTTAGTATGGGCTATCTCCTGAGAGTCATTCCCGACGTGAGCATGCATCAGAGTTACCAGGAGGGATCTATACAGCTCCCTTTCAGAGTTTCTGATGCAACAGGTCGAGTGTGATGACCAAGATTCTGCATTTCCCTGAAGTTCCCAGATGATGCTGAGGCTGCTAGTTTGGAGCCCATGCTTTGGGAACCACTGTTAAGTAGGCGACGGGCATGCATATTTGTGGAAGAGAGGACGGGATCCACATTCCCTTGAGAAAGTCAAGGCTTGTTGCTGGAATCATACAAGCCCTGAGTTTTTTTTTTTTTTTTTTTTCACTGCATGAAGGGTGAATTTGGGAAAAATGGGAAAGTTGTGTTTGAGAGAATATTAGTAGCTTGTGGAAATATTTATACTTTACCAGTGGGAGTGAAATATGTACTTAATGTACATACTACATTGTTTGGTGCCCATTTAGCTGGCTGGTTGCAAAAGGACTCATATTCCTGCTGGTGTGTACTGTCAAAACATGGTCCTCCTTCATTTCACTACTCAAATGTCAATCTGTGGGTGAAAAGATGAACTTTATTAATGGACTAATAGTTATCACATATTAAGTATTTTTTCATCCTGTAAATAGGTCTTAGAAAGCTTGGTGTGTCAACTCTGTTGGCTCTGAAGCCTTTGCTGAGTAGGACATCAGGATGGTTTCCTAGAAGAGGTGAAACTGGGAATTTTGAAATTGTGTAGAGATTAGTCTAGCAATTGGTTCTCAACATTTGGTGTGAATTAGAATTACCTAGTGCAACAATAAAAAATACAGAGGCCCAGGTTCCATGAAGTAAGATGGGGCTTAGGTGTATCTCTTTTTACTAAGTTCCTCAAGCGAGTCTAATGTATAACAAGATTTAAAAAATCTCTTGTTTAGACCTATGCTACTCTAGCTATTTGTGGAGAAAACTAGATTAAAAACTTCTAATCATCATAGTCGATACTTTTGCATAAAAAAGGAATACAATTAATTACTAGAAAAAATGAAATTTAAAAGCACATGTTAAACATAAGCCCCAGGAGATGACAGACTATGACCCTGCCAGAGGGCTCCCAAAACAGAAAACAACTATAAAACCTGGAGGATTGAAGAGTGAACAGAAGCAGACAGATTCTGGTGGGGAGTATGTAGTCAGAAGAGGGAAAGAGGGAACTACCTCTGAAGTAAGTTCCTCATTTTTGTGGGTTTTACTCTTAAGTACGGTTAATTCAAGCACACAGTGGTAGTGACTGCTCCCACAGTGAGTACACTGGTGGGAAAATCTTCAAAATACTCCTGTACAAAACTCACGGACTAAATGGTTGTTTTGGGGATCATTCTAACTTTTCATGGGTCTTGATTGCGTAGAGGGTACATGACTGTATCTAGCTACCAAAATTCATCAAACTATATACCTAAAATAAGTGTACATATTATATCTGAATTATACCCCAAGAAAGCTATTAAAATCTATAGAATAAAATCAATAAAAGAATACACTTCTAAAAATGAACACAAGCATACATTAAATTTCAAGTAAGAAAATGGTGAATAAATTGAATGGTTTTTATTTCCCAAGTTGCAAAGAGAATGAAATGTCAACATGAGAAGGTATCTCTAACATTCTAATTTTTATAGTTTGAGTAACTGAATGCTGGAATTCTTGCTAATTGATCAGTATTGTGATAACAGCTAAGGTGATATTTGGTTTAATTTTCAGGGTTTTCCAGAGTTGATGAATGTAGATTATATTGACTATCCATAATTCATTATTACTGTCAATAAAATTAATAAAAATATAATAATAAAAATATAAAATAATATATTATTATATTCAAAGATATAAAATTACATGATCAAATCTTTATTAATATTTTGAATGGCTTCCAATCTCTGTCTCTATTTCACTGAGGACTAGTAACACACCCTTCACAGACATACCCAGATCAGTGGACTGCACTTGGAGTAGCTCCCTCTAGAGGAATGAAATTAACCAGTTGTCCCAAGAAGAGTCACCAACAGTGAATTAACTTCTGTTTGGGGGCATTGCAAGTAATTCACTACATTTGGCTTATATCCATTTTGTTGCAATAAAGCAAGGTAATAATTTTTATAATGTATTCGATTAATTGTTTAATATTTGACTCCATTACTGAACTGTAAGTTGCTTAAAGCAGACCCAAAACCTATGCAACTCTCTCTGGAAGAGCCTAGCACCACAGTCTTATAAATAGTAGCCACTCAATATAATATTTGTAGAACTTAATGTTTGTTGAAAGAACACCAGCTGTGTTTTAGTTCTTTATACCATCACTGATGAAACTGACTTATAATTAAAGCAAAGTAATGTTTTTGACATAACTGAAGATTTTGATGAAGACATACTGAGACAGAGTTAGAGTTCTGACATTAATTATCACAAAGCTATAGCAAGCAAAGCAAACCTTATTTGACAATACATGTGAACTCTTTGATGTTATAAGATGATTAAATATAAAATTGAACACTAGGGGCAATTGACACAGTATATTTCACTCAGTATCATGAATAAGAAACCAAGACTATGTCAAACAATAAGCTATAAAGATAAGTTATGTAACTCTTTAACATAGTAGTAAATTCTTGCCAACCAACCAGACATTTTGCTGCTTGGAACATTTCCATGCCTCAGATTCCTCTTTTGTTCTGAAGATATACTTCAGGAATGTACACTAAGAAGATCAATACAGAATATAATTCAGATAAAACTAAATCAAATGTGGAAATTGAAGGAACATTCCAGGTAAGTCTGGAAATTCACACATTGGCAACCATCTTATAACTAGGATGTAACTCTGATAATATCTTGTAATATTGATTATGGCTTATATGTCATTTTTTTTAAAGTTACCTTAATAATCCTTGACAATATAATATTTTATTGATTCTATTTGGTATTGGGAAGCAACCATGAGGACCATAATCAGAATGGAATTGGTAACTGGGGAGGCACCTTGAGGCTAACCAAAGAAGGTTTTCTGAGAATAGGGAAGTCATGGAAGAAAATAAGAGATGGTCCCTATAGAGAGGCATAGAAAGGCCAGAGACTGATAAAGGTAGTATAAAGGCATACAAAGTAAACTTTAGAGGAACTGTAGGCAGAAGTCATCAGAACAGCAGTTCTGATTTACATAGAGACTCAGGAGCAGATATATTCTTCATTTCTTCAGTTCTTGGTAAACATCGCAATTCTGCTTACCAGTTTGTATGACTGAGCAAAATGCTTAGTATCTCCATGCCTTAGTTTCATCATCTATAAGATACACCTTTTCAAGGTGAGGGTTAAATAGGATAATACCTGTGCAAAGCTTGGAAGAGTGTCTGGCTTATGATACCCACTGAATGTTAGCTTCTTGCACTGGAAATGTTTGTTTTAATTTCATTTTATTATCATTGGGCACCTATTAGATGATAGGCACATTCACTGAACAAGTAAAATAAATGGACACTCATGTCCTTAAATTTTTTTTCCAAGTGGTATAAAGGAAATAAATAGGATGTTGGGAAAGGAGAAGAGGTGCATAAATTCATCTAGGAGCTCACCTGGAAGAGAGCAACCTCCTTTCTCCAGCCATAAATGTGGGGAAACTATAGAGAAAAAGTGGATATTTAGATGTTTAATTAAAAGATAATAGAGACTTTTATGAGAGGAGAGAGGTCATGCTCCATACAAGTTAGGACCAGAAAAACTAGGACAAGCTGGTTTATGAGGATAGGAAAACAGGATCCTTACTATGACTAGGCCATTACCTTCTCCCAAGCATATACCTGCTTTCTGCAAGCCCACCCTCCCCAGTGTCTGCCCATTTTTTTGGTTGCTCTTTGATGCCTTCAGGTAGTTTTGTTCAGGGCTTATCATTTTTCTCTGTCATCTGATAGAAACTATGCCACTGTAATGGGAAGCAAAATCTGAGGATAACATTGGTTTATGGTATCAGTTTAACTTAATCTGGAAAACTGTGATATTGAAACAAGATTTCCCTTGTTATGTTATTATTGAGGTTACTCAGGATAGTGTAAATGCTCTATGTGTCCTTGAATCCAGCCCCATCAAGAACAAAATGAAAGAGCAATACATAGGTAGTGATAATGCATTTGACTCTACTTCTACTACTTTCCACATTTATGATTTACTTTCATGTTATTGACCATATTTTTTCATAAAGCAATTATAACAAAATCTAGTATTATAGTAAATATGGTATATAATGTAGCACTAGCACAAACTTCAGCAGCCAAGAACAATTTGAAATAGTTTAGCATCACTCTGTTTTTATTAAAGAAAATGCATCTTTTAAGATTTGTTGAGTTTAAAATGCCATCTTAAGAAAATAAGCTCTTAAGATATTCATTGGTGTACTCTGACATGCAGTAAAGAAATTTACTTAAGTAAGTGAAGGAAATAAGAAAATAATTTCTATGTTCACCTGATTAAATCAGTGATTCTATATCATTGGCATATGGCAGGGCAGCTTCCGAACTGAAGTTAATTTAGAGGTTGCCATTTTCTGGAAAATCCAATCATCCTGCTACTTGGCACTTCTCACACTGATGAGAGCTGAACTCTGAAAATAGCAAGAATTGGAAATCTTATGTTACAACTGTAAAGTTTCCCTGAATCTCCACCATTTTTCTGTCTGAAGCTCAGGGACTAAATAATTGGTTTAGAGGTTATTGTGCCTTTTCTTGACTTTTAAAAAATAACTTAATGCATAAGCCTAGAACAAAGTCCAAGACAATGCTATTTTCCTATAGTTTACTAGACACCATAAATCGCTTCTGGAACAAGGTAGAATAGAAAATATGAAAAAAACCCCACATATTTCTGCTCTACAGTAAATGATGATATTTGGTCGCACTGAACTAGCAAAATAAATGAAATGATGACAATGAGGAAATTGAAGCTATTTCTTTCATTTTAAGCAAATGCCTTTTGAGAGAGTTTGAACCTTTTGTCTTGTTTTTCATCTTCTTAATGTAATATGGTGTGTCCTTCAGACTGATTATTTCAAAACTGTACAAATAGATTTGTAATAAGAACGTCATTACAAAAACTTCATTGCAATCTGGATAATTTTTAGCCTCTGGGTCTTAATTCTGACTAGATTAATGACTCCATATTGATTTTTTTAGTGTGTGTCACCATAGTTAAAACATGATAATCTGCTGTTATATCGATCATCTTTCTTCATTAAGGATGGCAAATTACTTTCCAGACAAGTTATAGAAAGATGTTTCCAGTATCTTAATATAAATGCTGAAATCATTAGACAGTGCTAAATAAGATTCACAGTTTTCACAAAGAAATTTTGGCTGTCATTTTTTCTTGTTTATTCACAGAGCTTCCAAATTAAATGCCTTTATCAAAAGACTTTTGGGGGAGGGTGCCATCTTCATGATATTGCCCCTTTTAAAAAGATACCAAAACCCAAAATGAACAGGTTTCCATTGGGAATGTAGTCACCAAACTATACAATTAAAGTAGTTGATTAAAAATTACATTTACTATTTAATAGTTAATTGAATGATTATGAGGCATCAATAAGCAGGCCAGAGCTGTCCATCATAGAGGGAGGAATGCATAATCCAAGTTACCTTTGTTCAAACCTGGCTCTATCACTAACTGAATGACAGTGGGCAAGTCCCCCCAACCTCCCTGTACCTTTATTTATTCATCTATGAAATGGAGTTTATATTAATATTACCCACCTCACAGTACCATTGTGAGGATTAAACAAATTAATATATGTGAAGAGTATAAAATATGGTAACAATCTATAAATATTGGCTTTTATTATTACAGGCAAGTCCAGAAAAGAGCTATATAAGAATATTCTTTTAAGGGTCAGTTACCTTTACAAAGATGAAGCTTAGAAAGCTGCACTGTGAATTATTTCTAAACTTGAGCCGGAACTAACCAGAAGTCAAAATGCTTCATTTCATCTGGGTCAAGAAAATAAAACAAAATGAAACTCTAAAACCAAGTATCACACAGGTTTCTCTGTATTACCATGGCTGGATTTTTTCTGTATACTTATTTCATTCCTGTAGAATCTCCTTAGTTTTGACTGTGAGAGTCAACATACAGATATTTTGGGGAGAGTTGAACTTTTTCTTTGTGTCTTTTTCTTTAATCCATTCATATATTCTGGAAAACAAAAGACAATAAACCTAGGTAGCTCAAATAGACTGTGGTTTGAAGCACTGATTTTAAAATTGTCATATGGGATTCAAGGAACAACATTGTACTTTGAAAAAAAAAATCTATTCTTTTAAAGAACAATTTGATCAATGGATAAAAGACAAAAGTGATAAAAAGGAATTTTGAAGTTTCACCTGAAAGCATTTTCAATTGTTTAATGTTTTAAAAAGAAGGAACTGTGCAGGTTAAATTAGGAACTGAGGAGAGAAAGACCAAGAATCTCTATTGATGCAGTTAACTCTTCCTGGATTAGCTGGATTTCTCTAGGGCTACTTCATTATTTGACATCCATATCACTTATGTATTCAACGTGTACTATGTGATTTCATGCTCGTCAATATATTCATTTGTTCTCAAGCATATAGTTAAAGAGTTTGTTATGGAAAACCGTGGATGAGCTGTGGAGTCTGAAACTTTTCAGTTATGCTTCTGATTCTGAGATATATTAGTTTAGTCATTTAGTTCCAATTTCTTCACCTATAATTTGAAGAAACTAATACCTATCTCTCCCCAGATGGGAAGTATAATGAAATAATAAATGGACAGTGCACATGTCTCATGCAGAGTAGGCACTCCAATTTAGTATCATTATTTTACTCCTTTACACCAAAAATTGGCAAACTTTTCCTGTGAAGTGCCAGATGGT
The DNA here is from genome assembly GCF_049350105.2 of Macaca mulatta. Lineage (NCBI taxonomy): Eukaryota > Metazoa > Chordata > Mammalia > Primates > Cercopithecidae > Macaca > Macaca mulatta. The sequence goes on along the minus strand of NC_133407.1, from coordinate 142,299,044 downwards.
AAATGTTTTAGGATTCCTGGGTCATGTGATCTCTGTTGTAACTACTCATCTCTATTGTTATAGAGTGAGAGCAACTATAGACAATATGTGAACAAATCAGTTCACATATTTGTCTCAATAAAACTTTATTAATCCACATTGAATTTTAAATTTTGTATCATTTGCATGGGTCATGGGATATTATTCTACTTCTGATTTTTTTTAATCATTTGAAATTTGAAAATTATTCTTAGCTCACAGGCAGTATAAAAACATGGAAAGCTATCATTTGCCAAACCCTGCAACACCCTGAAAATTAGAACTACATGATGAAATTAAGAAGGGTTATAAGCATAGCATACTTTTTGACAATGAGGAAGTCGAGGAATGCATACTGGGGAATAATGAGAAATAAGACCAGATTAGAGAGATCTATGGAGACAGATGAGTGTTTTGGATTAAACACATAGGAAATAGGAAGCTACTGAAAGCTTCGAGTTATGGGTCTTCTGTATGATATTTGGGAGAGATGGACCTGGCACTTGGCAACAGAAGTAACAGCAAAGTAAGCCCTTTAAATAGCTGCTACTATTGTTGGGGTATGAGGTAGTGAACAACGGGAACAGAATAGCAAAGATAAACCAGAAACACATTTTCAGGAGTAGGTAAGTCTCCTCAATTGGGAGACTGAGGCAGAAGGATCTCTTGAGCCCAGGAATTTGAGGCTGCACTGCAGTGAGCTATGACTGTACCACTGTACTCCAGGCTGGGCAAGAGAATAATACCCTGTCTCTTAAAACAAACAAACAAACAAACAAAAAACAAACAAAAAAAAAACAAAGAAAGAAAGAAAAGAAAGAAACAAAGAAGAAGACTCTTAAGGTGACAGACTATCTTTTTGCTTTCATTTTCCTTCAAAAGGTAGTGTATGGGAGTTTTTAATTATTACTGCCTTTCCACTCACTGATCATTTAACAGTCTATGTGGGTAAGGAGTAACTATTGTACAGGCTAAAGCTGAAGCCTCCTTTCAATCAAAAGCATTTATCCATTCCTTCATTGAGTAAACATTCAGCATCTCTAGCATGTCCGGTATTTTGCTAAGTCCTGAGGATGCAAATAAATATATACAGTCATGTGCTGCATAACCACATTTCAGTCAACAAATGACCACCTATATGATAGTCCCATAAAATTATAATGGAACTGAACAATTCCTATTGCCTAGTGTAACACGATGATGATCCTGAGTCTAGGCTAGTGTGTGTGTGTGTGTGTGTGTGTGTGTGTGTGTGTGTGTGTATGTCTTAGTTTTTAACAAACAAGCTTAAAATTAAAAAATATTTTAAAAATGAACAAAAGCTTATAGACTAAGAATATAAAGAAAAAAGTTATTTTTGTACAGCTCTACAATATGTTTTTAAGCTAGTGTTATTACAAAAAAGTCAAAAAGTTTTTAAAAATTTAAAGTTTATAAAAATGTTACAGTAAGCTAATTTATTATTGAAAAAAGAAAATTTCCTCAATAAATGTAGTGTAGTCTTACTGTACAGTGTTTATAGAGTCTGTGGCCATGTAAAAGTTCTAGGTCTTCACATTCACTCACTACCCACTCACTGACTCAGCCAGAGTAATTTCCAGTTCTCTAAGCTTCATGCATTGTAAGTGCCCTATACAGGTATATCATTTTTTATATTTTATACTGTATTTTTACTGTACCTTTTATATGTTTAGATACACAAATACTCACCATTGTGTTCCAATTGCCTGCATTATTCAGTACAGTAACATGTTGTACAGGTTTGTAGCCTAGGAGCCATAAGCTGTACTATCCAGCCTAGGTGTGTAGTAGGCTATGCCATCTAAGTTTGTGTAGGTACACTCCATGATGCTCTCACAACAATGAAATTGCCTAAGGATGCATTTCTCAGAACATCTCCTTGTTGTTAGCTGACACATGACTGTAGAGTATATGTCCTGTAAAGGCCTCACACTTAATGGTTAAGGGCCTTGGCCCCAGAATCTGACCAACCTGGGTTAGAATCTCAGCTCTCTCTGTCTCAAGCCATGCAAACAAGGACAAATAAACCTCTCAAAGGCTCACTTTGCTCTCCTCTAGTACAAAGATAATAGTAATGCCTTAGCTGCTACGTTAGAAACTTGAACAAGACGTTGGGCAAAGGAGTGGGGAAGCAGGTGAGAAGGCCTTATACCGTCTGGACGGGGAGGATGGGCTTCCCAAAAGACACCCAGGCACTCTTCAAGGAGGAAGAATGGAAGAAACCAGGAAGCCCCGCCGAGGGGCAGGGTGGAAAGTGCTCTCGGTGAAGGAAAGACCTCAAATGCTGGATTTGCTATTTAGACAGTTAAAGATATTTGCACGTTTGTAAACCATAAAAATAAAATGTTAAAGTTCTACATTGTGTTTAATAAATTATGCAGAACTGATTTCCTTAAAAGTTCACAAGGTCAGAATTACTTCAATTTGAAAAAATAAAGCAGTGCCTCATAAATTTTTATTTCCACTAGGGTTTCAAAAAGTCTATTATAACAAGCCTACAGGTAATAGACCGCTTGCTAGAGCAGTACTGTGATAAAATGGCATCTTTAAGATAGCATCCCCTTTATCTCTCTTTCTCCAAAAGTATTGGTAATTTTACCAAAATATCGATAAAACAGATTTCATCTCAGATTTCTATCAGTATTAAATAACACATGGAAATTCACTGAATATTGACATCTGTATTTCAATATAAGGTCTCTGTAGTGCTCTCAAACGTTGAGGGTAGATTTCAAATATCTTAATCATAGACTGTAGCACTAGAATCTTATCAGAAGCTGTTTCTGAAATACTATGTCCTCTTTCTCTCCAAATTAATGGCACAGTGGGGATGAAGTGCTACATACACAAACAAGCCTGTGTTCAAATCTAAACTCTGTCTTGGATAAGCTTAGATATTAAGCAAGTCATTTAAACTACTTAACAATCAGTTTCTTCTTATACAAAATTTAGGTAGCTATACAGTGTCTAGCTTATGGGGCTATTATAAAGATTCAAGATATTGTATACGAAACACAGACAGGGCACAACTACTAGTTCATAGTATGTTTTCTCTAAATGGTGAGCATTGCTGTCATTGTCATCGACATCATCATTTACTATGTATAATAATCTAACTTTGCCCCCTTTTTTTTTTTTGAAATGGAGTCTCTCTCTGTCACCCAGGCTGTAGTGCAGTGGCACGACCTTGGCTCACTGCTGCCTCCACCTCCCGTTTCAAGCAATTCCCCTGCCTCAGCCTCCTGAGTAGCTGGGACTACAGGCACACACCACGCCCAGCTAATTTTTGTATTTTTAGTAGAGACGGGGTTTCACCATGTTGGCCAGGATGGTCTTGATCTCCTGACCCCGTGATCCGCCCACCTTGGCCTCCCAAAGTACTGGGATTACAGGCGTGAGCCATCACACCCTGCCCCAACTTTGCCACTTTTTTGCTCAGATTTTAAACATTGAATCAGGTCACCTAGGCCACTGGGGACTGAATTAGAGAATTATAATTTACAGATTCCCCAACGCACATATTGTCCTTAAGTATTTTCTCAATCTCCAATCATCTTGTCTGATACTTAAATGGTAAGAGGGAATGAGCAAACAAAATGTCATTTTTTGTTTCAAGCTACCAAATAAGTTTTCTTAAAAATGATCAGGTTACATCTGGGTTCCCCATCCCCTTGTTGTGCATAAAGAAATTCAAAGGATAGGTGAGAACCAGCATGATTATTTTGCTTTTCTAGTCTTCTAAATTAGAGCCTCCATGTTCTCGTATTTTATGGTTTGAAATTAGGGACCTTTACCCTAGAGAAAAACTTTGCAGCAATTCCTGAAATAGCTTCCTAGTACATCTCTACCCCATCATCTCCCCTCCCTCTGCCAATTCATCCCACACACACCTGCCAGAATAATCTTCCATAAATATTCTTTTCTTTGTATCTTATCCCTGTTCTAGAATCGACAGTGCCTCCCTGTTATTATTCTCTATCTTAACTTAGCATTCCAGTATCATCATCGGCTTTTCTTTTTCCTTACTCTCCTACTTTATGTACAATTATTCCTTCATGAAACAAATCAGTTCTAGACAAGTCAATGAATTTGCCATGACTGGAAAACTTCTTCAACATGCACTGCCCCAGGCCTTTATAACTGTGATAACATTTCCTTAGCCTACTAGATCCAGAATCTGTTTGTTTTTACTGTCTTCTATAAAATGAGTCAGAACTCATACCCACAAAGCCATTTTTTTTTTTTGGCTCCTTCCCCTTGTCCTCATTTTTTTCACAGCTGAATCTTTTGATATTTTCCTAAAAGGTCCTCACTGAAATTTAAATTAATTTATTAATCCTTCAACTGGTATATTGGTGTGAGGTTTCTGAGGTGAGGAATCTATGCATCTTAGTTAATTTCAGCTTCACATTCTAAATATTTAATAACATCACTTAGTCCCAGGAGACTTCAATGGATGTGTATTAAAAAGAAGAGAGGCAAATTGATAGAGTTAAATGTCTTTTTATTGCCAAGTCAATGCCAGAATCAGGACCAGTGGCACAGTTACAATTGCTAAACTTTTAAGTTAGCTCCTTAGAGTCTTACTTTTTATGTAAAATTCCATTATGCCCACAGTAAGCTCTGGGAAGCTGTGTGGTCTCATAAATAATTCTGTTCAGCCTTCTTCTATGTACATGTTGGTTCTGATGACAGAACTGAATCCTGCCTAGCCTCTCCTCCTTGTCTTCTTCCATACACACATTCCAAGAATGGAGCCTTCTATGAACTCTAGTTCCTAACTGGGATACCAGAACATGCAACTTGTGCTTGGTACTGTCCTCCCCCATTGCTAGATCCTACCCCTTGATCCCAGCCAGCTAACTGGAGTGGTGACTGGATTCCCTGCTTTCTTGTCCTATACTCATTGACAAAAAAGTACCTTTTGCATTATTATTAGCACTGTCTTCCCAAAGTAATGAACCTTTGAGAAGTCAAAAACAAAATAATTCAGAGATGACAACACCGAAAATATATTAGACAGGCTTTATTTTCCTGTTGGTTTAGTAGTGTTTTTCTAAACCCGACTAATTGTTATAATGATCTGGTAAATTGTTCAGCTTCATTTAAAAGGTGTACCACATCAGCAAAATGTCTAGAAGATATAGATTCCTGGTCATTGTTTCATCAATAAGGACCTTCTACTTTATGAGACTTCGAAAGAATATTCGGCCCCGAACTCTTAGTTCTTGTTCCAAGAAATGCATTTCCTCTTGATTTTTAATCAAACCTTGGTGGTTGTAGCCTTTCTCCTATAAGGTAGGTGAGAAAGCATTCATTAATTCAACAAATACTTACTGAGCACCTACTATGTGTAGAATTGTGTAGAACTTTATTAACCTCACTAGAAAAAAACTCCCATTTGGGTCTAAACCAGGAGACTAACAGCTATTTAAAGGTCTTTTATTATGTTCAATTATTATGATGTCACTAACAACAATTTTGGACTCTGGTAACTCCTACAGACAGGTTAATTAGTTCCCCTAACCATAATCCTTCTTTCCCAAGTGGGTCTCCATCTAGTCCTGGTTTCCTATTGTATTAGACCACATTTGTGTTGCTATAAAGAAATAATGGAGGCTGAGTAACTTATAAAGAAAATAAGTTTAATTGGCTGTGGTTCTACAGGTTATAGTGGAAGCCTGATGCCGTCATCTGCTTCTGGTGAAGCCTTCAGGAAACTTACAGTAACACCAGAAGTTTAATGGGGAGCAGGCATCTCACACGGCGAGGACAGGAGGAAGAGAGAGAGTGGAGAGGTGCCACATTCTTTCAAACAACCAGATCTTACATGAACTCACTGATCACCAAGGAGATGGTGCTAAGCTATTCAGGAGGGATCTGCCCCCATGAGCTAAACGTCTCCCACCAGGACCCACCTCCAACAGTGGGGATTGCATTTCAACATCAGGTCTGCAGGGGACAGTTACACAAGCTATACCACCCACCCACACTCCAATGGCACCATGTTGCATTAAGACTAATAATTCATAACGACTTCTTGCTGACTTTCTGATCTCGAACTACTTCATGTTTCCAAATCACAGAACCATAGAATTTCAGCCCTAGAAGTTCCTCCCCTTGGACAGTCTCAGAAATTGATATCCAGTGAAGGGCGGTGAGTTGGCCAAAGTCCAAAAACCTGCTAAATTCTCATGTTTTACGTGTTCCTTTGTCAAACATCAGATGATTATTTCCTGAATATAACGTAGGAATACTTGGTTTTAGAAGGCATGATAAAAATTGCTAAGTCATTTCAAGTATGGTTGTTTAAAATGTAGCTAAGAAATACTAAGTTCATTAACTGAAATGTTATACTTAATGTGTAGCATCGTATATTTTAGCAAATATTGCGTTGATTCAAATATTTAAATCACAGAGGCATTTTTGGGAAAAGTGTGAAAAAGCTTTGTGGCTACTGATAAATATTCACAGAAATATTCACTCATCAGATACTTTTTGGGTGCTTGCTTTGTGCCAAGCAAGGTTCTAGGTGCTGAACTTTGTAGCATTTTAACAATTGACTTTGGATTCAGGCAAAACCAGATATAAATCCTAACTCGCTGGCTGTGTGCTTCTGAGCAGGTTTCTCTAAACTTCAAATTTCTCATGCAGTAAGATGAGGATAATAGTATTTACCTCCTAGATCTGGAGATTCATACATGCAGAACACTTAGAATCATCCCAGGCATTTAATAAAATACTCAAATGGTAGCTCTAAAAACATGTGCATACCAGTAGGAAGTTGAAGGCATGGTATTCAAGTCATTGTGAAAAGATTTTTGCCATTTCAGAATTGGCTCAAATTTGTGTCAGGGCTGGCACATTCCATTTTAGAACACTGCTTGCGTCTGTTAGAAATCAACAAATTGTGATGTGTTCTTTTGAAAGTATTCTCAGGTTGGTATATAGGCAAATATTTTGCCAGTGCACCCAGGCAGCAGCTTCCTAAGTGCCAGCATTATGTTTTGGGTTCCTTTGTTTTTTGTTTGTTTGTTTGTTTGTTTGGGGGGATTTTTTTGCAGTTGGCATTTAATCCTTGTTTCTTGTCCACTAGTCATCTATAGTAAATTAATTCTCTAACAATTCTCTAATAATTCCCAGCTTCTCAACAGAAAGCTAGATGACCTTCTAACACAGATACAAGATGACTCTAACAAGAAATGGTAAGGAACCACTTGAATTATTTCTAAACTTTCACAGAAAGGCATTCCTGAAGGAAAATCCATTTTAACGTTACATGCTTAATCTCTAGTGAGCCAATGTAAGTTTCTCCAAGTCATGTATATTCTGTACTGACTACTTTTCATGTGGGAATGTAATGTGCAGTCATACAGTAAACAGAATGTCAGTTCCTGTACACTGCTTTGGCATTATGAATGCTGTCGTGTTTGCAGTGAAAAAAATTAGCAAAGTGTGAAATTGGAATTTAATTGTGATAAGATACTCTCTCAAAAAATCACTTCACAGTGAAGGGTACACAAGAAGCTTCCCTCTTCCACTTGGCTCTACTTTAATTAATCACAGTAACAAACTCTCAGCAGATGATTGTCTTTGTAAGCCACTTAATACATGTGCTTATCCTGGCCGCCACAGGTAGGGGAAAAAAGATCTGGTAAAAAGGTGAAGGGGTCAGGTATGTTTTGTGTCTTACAACTGATCCAGAAGCAGGAGATGAAATGCTTTTGATTGTGTTTGTGCCTGAAGTGGGTCATTACCTGACTGGAATTTGAAACTTAGCCCTGAGCAGAAATTTTAAAGAAATTCCTCATATCAAGAGCCTAAACTAAAACTTGAAGACCGGTGACCAACATAGATGTTTAATTTGAAATATTGGTGGTATTGCTTCTAAGGCAACAATAAGACTTTTTAACTTAAGTTCCAGATACATGTGCAGGACATGCAGGTTTGTTAGATAGGTAATTGTGTGCCATGGTGGTTTGCTACATCTACCAACCCATCACCCAGATATTAAGCCCTCCATGCATTAGCTGGTTAACCTGAAGAGCATTAGCTCTTCCTCCCCACAAACAATAAGACTTTTAATTTGTTGCAAAAAAATGTAGATCCATAATTTGAGTTTCTGTTTAAAAAATGGAGAACTTGCATAATGGGACCTACATTTTCCTATGACGTCAAGTGCCTCAAGCTGAGTAGCACCTGCCCCTGATGGCTGGGGTGCTTGTGTCTTGGTGTTCCAGTCTTATGCTGTTCCACTTGCTATTCATCTGTGAACCTGCATTAATTTTTTTATTTAAAGTGAAAACTCTATCTATGTCTTTAAAAGAAGTTTCAGGCCGGGCGCGGTGGCTCACGTCTGTAATCCCAGCACTTTGGGAGGCCGAGGCAGGTGGATCGCCTGAGGTCAGGAGTTCAAGACCAGCCTGGCCAACATGGTGAAAGCCTTCTCTACTAAAAATACAAAAATTAGCCAGGCGTGGTGGTGGGTGTCTGTAATCCCAGGTACTTGGGAGGTTGAGGCAGGAGAATCGCTTGAACCCGGGAGGCAGAGGTTGCAGTGAGCCGAGATGGTGCCATTGCACTCCAACCTGGGCAACAAGAGTGAAACTCTGTCTCAAAAAAAAAAAGAAAAAAAAAAGTTTCAAAAAACATATAGACCCAAAGAGTTGCGTGTTTCAGAAACAATGGAGGAGTGCATATATATATATTTTATTAAGGTAAATAACTTTCCCAGGTGCTTAAAGAGCAAAGTGTACATGTGTCAAAATTTATGCCAGCCTGTTTGACTTATTTTTCTTCCTTGTCATTGTATAATCAGTCCCTGGTACAATTTTTCTTTGTTTTTGTGTTTTTGATTACTTGACTAAAATGGATTACTTTGGTATTATGCAGAAAGCTATGTAGAGATAAGTTAACAGTAGAAATCCTCAGGGTTTTATTCTCTGCTGTTTTTCTTACTATTCTATTTAGAACCCTGAGAAATCTCATCCACTCCTGTAGACTCAGCTGCTGACTCCTGATGGCTCCTAAATCCTACCCACATTTTTCTTCTAGATTCTGATTGCCTTCTTGACATCTCCCACTAATATCCCACTGCCTCTGACTCAGTGTGTCTAAAACAAGCCTTCTCCTCATAAGTCTCTCATCAACACAAGGCCCTAATCTCCCACTGGGTCCCTATCTTAATGAATGAGGTTATCTTCTACCAGTTGCCTAAGCCAGAAGACTAAGTCTCTTTCTTGACTTCTCCATCTCCTGTTACATCCAGAAAGTTACCAAAACACATAGATTTTAGTAACTGTGGAAAATTCTTCAAAATTACTTCTTCAGTATCTCTGGAATTCATCCCACTTTTTCCAACTTCAAAATCACGGAGTTAACACCCTTATTTCCCATGTACACTCTATAGCAGACACCTAAACAATATTGCCCTTTCTGATACATTTTCTTTACTGCAACTTGAGTGATCTTGCTAAAATGCACAGCAAGTATCCTTGATTCCCCGGTTCTTCTTTGCTTATTAAATTGTAAGATGAATGTAAATCCCATGCAGTGATACCTGAGGGTCATTGTTACGTGCCTCTCCCATCCCATCTTTCAATATTCTGTCCCAGGTACCTTCATTTGTATTATACTAAATGGCATGCCTTTACCCATGCATGCTGTGATTTCTGTAGCTTTCCCTAATTGAAAATCCTTGCCCCTAGTCTTCACCTGGCTAATTCTTCTGTGTCCTTCCAAATTCAGCTGAAATGTTAACCTTTTCAGGGGGTTTCTACCTCAACACAAAACCCTGGACAGCATTAGCTCTTTTCCTTTTTTGGTCTCACAGTACTGTGTACTGGATCATAGTTATTCTGTAATTGACTCTGTTCTCCTTTGTCACCACTACAATCACTGGATTGAGTGATCATTAGAGACAGGTCCCCTGCTTTATTTGTCCTGGAGGCCCCAGTGCCTAACTCAGCTGGCACACAGTAAGTGCTCAGCAACATTGTGTTGAATGAATGAATGAATCAGTCAATTCAGTGCATCAACTAGGAATGTTGGCAGTGAAAACATAAAAGGTGAAATTTAAGATTCACTATTTTCCATACAATAAATATTTATTGAAATTTTCCAGTGTTTTAAATATCTCATATAGGCCTGCTGTCTATCAGCATTTATCATGTTTCTTTTAGCAGCCTCCTAAAAAATTTGAACATTTTGTTAAGAGGAGTTGGAGCTGTGAATCTTGCTAGTTAGGTACCTTTGAGGTCTGTGACCATAGAAAGAATCCCTGACTCTAACCAGTTATGTCATACTTGAATTACGAAAGATGCCTTTGACCTGCTTAGTTGCAAGATGCTTTTTCTTCTTAATTCTTCTTCTTCTTTTCTTGTAAACTTGCTTTATTTTAAAATTTCATATTTTAGATACAGGAGATACATTTACATATTTGTTACATGGGAATATTGCATGATGCTAAGGTTTGGAGTTCAGATCCCATCACCCTTATAGTTAGCATAACACTCAGTAGATAGTTTTTAAGCCCACCCCCTCACTCCATCCTCTAGTAGTCCAAAGTGTCTATTATTGTCATATTTATGTCTACACGTGCTCAATGTTTAGCTCTTACTTATAAGTGAGAACTTGTGTTATCTGCTTTTTTTTTTTGTTCTTGTGTTAATTTGCTTAGGACTGTGGCCTCCAGCTCTATCCGTGTTGCTGCAAAGATCATGATTTTATTCTTTGTTATGGCTACATGGTGTTCCATGGTGTATATATACATTTTCTTTATTCAGTCTACCATTGATGGGCATCTGGGTTGATTATATGTCTTTGTTGTTGTGAATAGTGCAGTGATGAACAAACAAATGCATGTGACATTTTGGTAGAATGATTTGTTTTCTTAATTTAAGAATGATTCATTTTCTTAATTGAGAAAGTCTTTTTTGAGAGGTTAGGAACATACTAGAGGGCAGAATAAAAACAAACCAGAGGAACAGGCGGATTCCAATAAGATACATTTTAGCACAGACTTCTGACTGTGAGTCTTTAACATCAACTACCAAATATTGGATGAGGGAGAAATACTGCTTCAAAGTGCTAGAGTATATTAAAAAGTTCCATGGTCTCTACTTGACAATGAACTCCAAAACTGTCATCTGAATGATGTGGCTACGCAAGATGGTCATGCATTCTTGGATTACTTGGATATAAGCATGGTTTGTGAAGTGAGGAAGAGAAAATATCATTCATTACTGTTCTAGACAGGGAAAGAGTAGTCCCCACACCAGAGCTGGGCTTCTAAAGTAGATTTTGTGCAAGAGAACTTAAAAATGAAATACAGACCAACAAGAGCACTTCCGAGAAGTGGGCCAGCATGCCATGAACGTTAAAACTTATTTTAGGAGGAATGATTGAAGGAAGGAAAGATGCTTAAGCTAACAAAAAGAAAGACTCAGAGGCACATGATGTTTGAGGAATATGTGGAAGTTAGAGAAGGACAGAAAGTTCCTTCTATAGCAGGAGCCAAACGATATCCCTCTGTGTGCACGTTAAACAAAAGTTTTTTGCTCTGAGCAATTTCACCAATTTCTTTACAAAAGGGCCCCAGTCTCCTTATGCAAATTGATGTCCTTACACACTAATGACCCGTGTGGTATACCATGGAGTATTGTGAGGGGGCCACTTCCATAGCAGTATATAAGACCCCCTTATCTAGTTTCACTTTTCAGTTATACCACTGAGGATGAATCTTTTTTTTTTTTTTTTTAAAAAGAGTATCTGTCCAAGGTGACTTTGCATGTCACACAGGCAGAGAAATGGAGGTGGGGGAGAGGTTGCTTCTGGTACCCCCATTACATGATTACAAAGATGGAATGAATGGTCTTGGAAGGTGATGAGTTTCCACTCCTGGGAAGAATCCTGAAGAGGCTTGGCTGGAACACCTCAGGCATGGTTCAAGCATCAGCATTGGTGAGACCTGGACTCTTAAGATCCCTTTGGTCTACAAAACATGCCAAAGCCTAGCATGAATGATGCTCTGCTCTTGGAAAAACGCAGACCATATGCCCTGAATAACATCAGCTCCTATGAGAAGAAATGTCTTTTCCCATTTCTAGGACAGGGAATCCTGGTTTTACCAGCTTATTGTTTTAGTCAACTTTCACCATTTTGTAGGATTAAGGTGACTATTACTTTAATATAGGAGGTGGTATAGTGTAGCAGTTAAAGGATGGAGTGTAATAGCTAGATATAAAGTCAGGCAAGCCTGGGATTGAATCCTGCCTGCACTTAAGCACATAGCTGTAATAGATTAACATGCCTAAACCTCAGATTCCTCATCCATAAAATGGGCAATAGCCACCACACGGGGTTGCTGTGAGGATTAAATGAAATAATGCATCATAATACACACTTAGCAATATACCTATATCCAGCTGGCACTCTGGAAAAGCTGCTACTACCATGATGGTATAGTAATAAGAATACTTTTTAGTAATGTTAGTATTACTAAGACTCTTGACTTGCCTCATTTACTCTGCGTTTCTTTGAGGTCCCCAGCTCAGTGGTTTATTTATTTAATTTAGACAGTGCTCTTACACAGGATCCTCCACAGAGAACAAGGCTCATGCACACACTTGGTGGTGCTCAGAAATAAACAAGAAAATGTATTTATCTGTGTAGGTTTTGAAATTAAAAACGACATTTATGAGTCCCCTCGTAGAAAAATAAATTTCATCTGTTTTAGTAAGGAAAAGTAGGATGAGAAACTGCTTGTTGGTAGAGGTAAGAGACGTGGGGAACAGGGATTTCAACTTTATTTTTTAATCATAAAAGCATACAGTTAGTTATTAAACATGACTTTGCAGATGGGAAGTAGAACAAAAAACAAATCTCAGTGTTTCTTACTGGATTGCTATGACAATGCATGATCAGCAGCTTCTGTCAACATATGCTAAGACACAAGAATGAGAACTCCCAGCTATCATTAAAAATGTAATATTTAGGGAGCTGGAGTGGGGTACAGGAGGGCTGGATGGCTGCCTAATTTATAAGCTTTCAGGCCGCTAAGCTGAGAATGGGGAATGGAGTTGTCTTGTTTGAAGTTGGTATTCCATTTAAGTAGTAAGCATGACTTCTGGTGATATGCTATCTCCAATAATCAGCTAATTACTGTTTTCAAACAGAACCCATACGTTATTTGATTAGCAAGCACAATCATTTTCTTGATCACAAGTAACAATATTCATGCATTTTTGAAAGTACAAGCTTAGAAGTCTTCAATAGCTTGATTTTCTTGTTTTACTATTTTTTTTACAATGACAGTCGATAACCCAGATGCATCTGTCTTACGCCTTGTCTTACCTCGTCTACATAACTCCCCCTTCTCTCCCCACCCCCTGAGACTGCCTCAAAAGGATATACTGCACTGTGTTGCTTCCCAAGAGCTTGTCAGAGGGAACAGTTTTGTCATTTGAAGAATGTGTTCACGATGCCGTGACAGATTTGCCAGCATCCTTCCAGCACAGTGCCTTAGATGTGATATATTCAGAACACCCTTTCCTTTTCCAGATCCTCTCCCCCACCATCCTTTATTCCAGAATTCTCATTTGCCTAGAGGATTACTGAATCTGAAAACTTTGGTGCAGTAAGTGACCTTGGATGAACATTGAATCCTTTAGTTCATAGCCTTTTAAAAAAATGGAAAACTAAGTTTTATATGGAAATGTCTTGGTACTGCTATATAAGCAGACTGTTTAAGACATTTAAAAATAATCCTGGAACTAAAAAGAGTCAAACTTTATAAGCAAAAGGCTTCTGAAGACACATCTATTTCTAATAACTTATATAATTTCTACATTCTCAATTAAAAACATATTACTCTTTGACATTTCTTTGCATTAAACCTATGAATAGAAGTTAACAAAGATGTCACGTACCATTATAAGAAGGTTGACAATTCACAAATGTCAATGCTTAGTATGAAGTTTCCATTTGAAGATGGAAATCTGTTGCATTGTCAGATTTGTTCATGCTTTGCTCTTCCCATACCTCCCCTTGATCATGCTGTGACCACCTGCCATGTGTGCACAGACCCAGGCTGGGGTCTGTGGACTCAATCCAGCCCTCTGTGTCCTGTATCTATGCTATGGCTAAGAAACAGGCCTTCCATCTCTAGTTGACCATCTTTAGTGGGGAAAGCCTCAGGAACACAGGAGCCTCAGTAACACAGGAGAAGTTTAATTCTTTTGGGAGTAGCTCTAAGTATTGGACTGATTTATCTTATTTGGAACAAAATTCTAGCTCCTTGCAACTTCTTTGGAGTTGTACACAATACTAGGTTATTTTTTCCACATTATTATCTTCTCCATGATAATCTATCATCAGGAGAGTACTTACCAAGTGATAGGTGAATCTCTATCAAAAGTCTCATTCTAATCATGCCACTACTCTACAAGGTATGTATTTTGGTTCCTGTGTTGCATATGGTGATTCTAAGACTGATAGTGTTTAAGTAATGTGCCCAATATTATCCCTTGAGTAGTTGTGGAGTCAAAATTCAAACCTATGCTTGTATGGATTCTGAGATTGTTCAGCTAATGCAGAATGTTAATCTGAGATCTGTGGTTAACTTAGGGATCCATAAAAGGGCTTCAGGGATCCATAGAGTCCCTGAAATAGAAACCTAAATTTGGTTTGTATATGGATTTTATGGTAAAAGCAATTACAGCCCTCCCTCATCAGAATTTCAATTAGGTGTATAACCTCAACAATATCACATAAAATATTAAATAAGATACACATATTTTATATTTTTCACTCCTATTTTACTCAGTCATATTACATAAAAATGCTATATCCCTCTTCATGTATGTTAATTAGTTGTGCCTCCCTCATTCTGTTTATTTTTTCTCTCCTTTTTAAGCCCAAGTGTAGGACTTGTACCTATTCATACTATATTTAATTTTTTTAAGTTCAAGCTATTGGGATTCTGATTCTGCTATCTAGTGCTTTTATTACTCATTTTTCTGCTTCGTGTATTCTGTCAATTTATATCATACAACTAAAAACCAAATTAAAAATGAACAGCTTTCAACAATTTTGGACTATGGGATGTTACTAAACTCCAAGAATCCAGAATACAGGATATAATTCATTCTCTCTTTCCCTCTCTCTCTCTCATTCTCTTTCTCTCTCTCTCTCTCTCTCTCTTTCTCTCTCTCTCTCTCTCTCTTTCTCTCTCTCTTTCTTTCTCACTCTCAGGCTCCTGACAAAATTATCCTTGAAATAATTTCTTGAATATTTAACCCTCCATAGGTCTGTTTCATCAGGAGTGATATGAGTATACCACTGCCAGCATCTCTAGGCTGGACTGAGACAGGTGGGCATCTCAGACAGCCTAACAATTTGAATGTATCCCTTCAAATTGGTGTTCTTCAAAGAGTTGTTTAACATTTATTTAGTAGACACCAAAATAATTGACTTTTCTATTGATACGGTATATACGTTTTTTGTTCATTTTTTTAACTTGTTTATTAACTTGAATTATTTATTTTTCAGGTTTTTTAAAAATCACTCACAGCATCAGTCACTTATAAGCACACAAAAAAGTGGTAACTTATATAAGGTAAATGTGTTACATTTTGTTTAAAACATATCTCCAAAATCTAATTTTCTAAATTTCAAGCTGATAAATCATTTTCAACCTTTCACCATTCTTGTTCGCACTTCCATTTTATGATTCAGTTTTTGAAACCAGAACATATATTGCAGGCATATTCTAAGGATTGAAATTTAGGTAATGAACTAAATCACTCATTTTTAGTTTTTTTGTTTTTGTTTTTGTTTTTGTTTTTAAACACTTGGCCATTCCTTACTTCTGTTTTAGAACATCAACTGTCAGTTGTCCTGTCTCAAGGCTGCTGGAGCAGCCTAAAATTGCAACATGCAATTCGCAATTATTCTTTGAGAAATAACTCCACAAAGTAAGTTCAGCACCGGGAGAAATGTTTTCCCAATTTTTATTTGAACATGTTGCCTACTTTTGCCAATTAATTTAGTAGTCTCATGTGGAAACTGAATTAACTAGCACTGTATCAGTTCGTTCTCACACTGCTATGAAGAAATATCAGAGACTGGGTAATTTATGAAGGAAAGATGTTTAATTGACTCACAGTTCTGCATGACTGGGGAGGCCTCAGAAAACTTACATTCATGGCAGAAGGCACTTATTCACAGGGTGGCACAAGAGAGAATGAGTGCCAGCAGGGGAAATGCCAAATGCTTATAAAACCATCAGATCTCGTGAGAACCTACTTATGATCCTAGAACAGCATGGGGGAAACCGCGCCTATGATTCAATTACCTCCCACAAGGTCCCTCCCACGACATGTGGGGATTATGGGATTACAATTTAAGATAAGATTTGGGTGGGGACACAGCCAAGCCATATCAAGCACCATATTTACACTTTATTTTAGGAATGTTTTAATGTGCTTTATGAACTGATGTGCCAGGCAGCGGTCCAGCTGTCTCTCCCTTAATTTAGCTCTATAGACAAGAATACAGTAGAGATTAAATAAATATAGCTGTCAGACACTCCAGGAAAGTAGTAACTGCAGACGGTAACCAGAAAGGAGGAGAACCGGTTTGACTAGACTAATTTGACTAAATCCTTAGTTTCTTTGGAGGGAAAAAACAAATGTGATTCATCACATCCCCGGCTTTGGACTGTTTTTCTAATTTAATAGGGTTCCAGCGGGAGTTTGGGAGTGGAAGTTTGGGTGTACATTTTGAATAAAATCTTATCAATTTACCCATAAATGATCCTGATACAGTTCCTTTTGGGGAGCTGCTAGACATGAACAGCTTTCTTCCCGCTATGATTTCAGTAATGACAAAGGCCGAACATCAAGAACTCTCTCTGCCATACTTAGGAGTTTAAATATAACCCTGAAAGATTTTAAGTAATGACATGATGTGAATAGGAAAATGACAATAAAGAAATTTGGTTGGAAAAAGAAGATTCTAAGGGCTGGAAGACCAGCTCCTGGGCCCCAGGAATTATCCAGATGAAAACAAGAGGGACTTGAACTAAGACAACAATGCAGATAGAGTTGACCCCGTAGAAAACTCCTGTGACTTCTCTCAATTAATGTTTCAGCCTGCACACTCATTCCAGTAAAAATCACAGATTAGGACATAAACAGTGAGGATAATAGGAGAAAACTTTAAGTTATGCTTCAGTCTGGTAAAAAAAAGATGCGCTACTTTTCTGACTGAAGAATGAAGAATAAAAGGATACTTCACTCCGGTTACCTTCACTGGGAAGTCACCGCACTCCTTGATCTGACCCCCTATCCCAGGCGATGGCAGGAGAAGCACATCGCCATCATACATCAGCCTCCAAACCGATGACTAGCCTGCAAAAATAATAACTTGACTCCCATGCACCTGAGCCCACAGGGAGAAAACTCATTTTAATTCTGCCATGGTTTAATGATATTTAAATGGCTTAAGTGGTTTTTATAAATGAATATATTACAAGGTTCATGTTCAAGAATCAGCAATAAGCTATAATGGACTTTACAGTTTATTAGTTCCATAAATGTCACCTTGTTATTAACAACACAGGTAAAGCAACTTTACGAAATATTCTATTATCATCCATTGAATGAAACATCGAATTTGCTGAGCTGGAGTTTCAGGCATTCTCATTTCACCCGTGTAAACCAACTTTATATTGAGGCTCACAGATATCACCAACATGATTTTTAAGACTCTTTAAAATTCTGTTTTCATGTAAAGATAAAATTTCTAAATTAAACATAGCGACTTACTCTTGAGAAAGGTGGCACCACCACATAGAAGTGTGGAAACTGCATACAGAAGCCAGTTGTGTGTGACCAGCATTTGCTCTTCACAGGTGTCGTTTGGGAGCCACGATTTGCTCCCCGCTTCCAAGAGTGTGAAACAGCCACATTCCATTGCATTTCAGTCATTGTAATAAGGCCAAGGGAGAGGTTGTGTGTCATCTTACCATTCTTTGTCTCCTTTTTCAAAATTTGTGAAACCAGGTCATAGTCAAATGAATACTGAATTATCTCTAGCATGTGGTGGTTTTGCAAAACCTTAAACATTACATTAGAAAAGTTGTCAGCTTTGGTTAGTGAGAGACCTTACTTTGGGAGACTTATTAATAGACATTTGAAAAGTGAAGTTGTGAAACTTACAGCAGAGTGATGAAATTCCCTACGGAATGGCCCACTGTCTATATGTTTGTTTTCTTGTTAAGAAGGTAATTCTAGAAACAAATGTAGCAGAAATCCATGATTCAGCTTTCTCATGAGCTTTATCTCGCCACTAGTCTTGGAATAAGTGTTGAGCACATCTGTGTCCAGCATCACAGCCTTTGCCTTCTTCATGGCCTCACTGCAACCCCACTGCTTGCCAAGTCAGACAGTCATTATTCACTCTTTTACTCAACAAAGATATGTTTACAAGTCCTAGATCCCAGGCATTGTCTCAGGAACTGGGCTGGGTCTGTGAGTAAGTGAAAATTTCAGTTTCACAAGGGAGACATATATTTTTAAAAATTACAAAAATGATTGCAATTGTACTGAGAACTATCAGAAAAAAATTACAGGCTGAGCTACAGTAATAGGGTCCCAAATTGACCAAGGGAGGAAGGGAAGGCTTCCCAAGGAAGTAAATTAACTGTTGCTTAAAGGCCAAAAGAAAGTTGGATAAATAAGGGTTGATTTAAAAAGAATCTTCAGTTTTCCACCAGGAAAAATAAAAGATCCTAATACAAAAGAAAGGAGGGGTCAGGGCATTGATTGACTAAGAAGAGGCAGTGCAAGCATGCAAGCAGTAGAAACAGCATGTGTCAGGTGCTCAGATAAAGAATTTTGATAGCTAGAGGAATAAGGAAATGTAGAGAAGCCAAGCATAGAGAATAATACAGGAGGAAGCATGGGAGCTCAAGATCTAGCCCTTTCCTACTCCTCTTCACTATTATTAAGGCTAAGAATTTTTGACTACCTTCATCAGAGCAATGGATAATCACTAAAGAGTTTAAGCAAGGAAGTGACATAATCAGTTTTGCGTCTGCCACAAGGAATACCACTTAGATTCCTATAGTACTGTGAAAATTGCTCTATGGATTGTAGAGCTACAGAGTAGCCCGTAATAAGTTTCTCTTTAGGGCTATTGAATGATTTACTTTCAGCCTGCCATGATTTCTATTGGAAACCAGTTAAGTAGACAGTTAGTTATGCTCACGTCTGTTTAATCAGGCAGTGGTAAATAACCCAGGCATTGCATACATATCCGTAGGGAGAGTTTTTCTTTTGTTGTTTTATTGCCAGTGGAGGTAGGATAAAGGGTTGGGAACATCTCAGAATGTGGGATGCTGTTTTGTTCATGATACCTATAACCATTTGGTCATTGGCCCACAGCTGTGACAGTAGGGAGACTCTTGGAGAGGAGCTCTGCAGAAGACCTGGATAAGGGGGTCTGAGCTTTTCTAGGGGTAATTGTTTTGCCCTTGCTGTTTCCCAAGCAGAGACCTCTACCGTCACACTATCTTTTTCTGCCTGATGAGTCTTTGCTCAAACCGGCTGTTTTTCAGATTTTAGCTGAACGTTTATCATCAAAGTTACTGAGATTAAAGCTCACTTATAACTCCCAGCCATCAACTGTACCTCTGTGAGGCCATATGTTTGGGCAAGATGCTTGAAGATAAGCCACGTGCTGCAATGGCCACATGCACTGAAGAGCCCCACTGGGGGATTATTGGAATGCAAACTTCTGAACTCAGACGGACTCCTCTGGCCATCTGGTTGCAATTTTAGTGTCTGGGCTCTGAATGTATGTAATCCTATATATTTGAGTTGACTTGAAATAACCCATTTTTTTAAAGGGAGCCAGAAAAATGTCAATGCATATAGTTGGTTTGATTATTTCATCTGTTTAATTCAACTAACTTATAAAAGAACATGACTGTATTCCTATCTCCAGAATATAAATATCAGATTGTTTCTAAGCCTCTCAGAAAAAGATGAAATTTTGGTTATTATTTATTAAGGCTAACTTAAATCTGTGTAAATAGTCTCGACTCATCCTGATTTTTAAGTTCAATTATGTTTCGCTAAAGTATAAAAAATTATTTACTGGATTTTATTTTTGTCATTAATAAGGAATAGAGTGTGTTGGAATATTTTGAGAAAGGGATTTCTTTCCTGGTGTATCCCGCAGACCATCTTTTAAAATCTCTTCCTGTTGGCACATATTCATGGGGATGCAGATGGTTTCGTGAGTTGAAACAGGGTAGGTTTGAAGGTTAAATCTTAAATTGTTCTGCTCACCACTGTATGCTGGGGAAACCTGGCGAACATGGAAATCAAACCCCTCTGTCTACCCACTTTCCGAAGGCTCTTCCTAGATTCAGCCAAGAATAGATGCTGAGCCCAGCCTGCCTTCCTTTTTATCTCCCGCTCCTCTCCTGACATTTCTGGTGGCCACACATAGAACAAGTAGTGGAGATAGAAGGCAGAGGAGGTGGTGATATAATCTAATAGTTATGAAGAATTACCGTGTGCCAGGCGCTGTCCTAAGCACTTTCTGTGCATTAAATTAATTTATTTCTCATAAAAACTTAAGAGTTAGTTAGGTACCTCTGTTATCCACATTTTATAGATGAGGCTGATGAAGAGTTTCCAGGAGGGGATTAAGAACTCCTTTCACTTATTTACTGCTTTTCTAACCCCCTTCCTGTGAAACTGTTCAAGGAGAATTTCCTCCCACGGAACACATATCACAGGAATAAACACAAGCTGAGTTTTCACTGGCCTTCATAGGAGACAAAGTTTTTGTTTCCACCTCCCTCCCTCCAGGAAGCCTTTCACAGCTGTCCTGGCAACCTTTGTACCCCATTAGTTAGACAATCTGATTCCATCCATGTTAGGATTTGTGTTCACTACATTAAATGTTTTTCTCTTCATTGTAAAATTTATTTCAGGTTTATTTGTAATTTATTGTAAAATTATATAAAGATAAAAGCATAATACCATCCTCAGGTGTGATAAAAAAGTAATTCTTTCATTTATACAATTTTTAAATTGTCATTTATTAAGCAACTTTCCTTGCTAGACCATAAATTTACTTGGTGAACAAATCGGGTAACAGCTGTCCTGAACTG
The DNA here is from genome assembly GCF_049350105.2 of Macaca mulatta. Lineage (NCBI taxonomy): Eukaryota > Metazoa > Chordata > Mammalia > Primates > Cercopithecidae > Macaca > Macaca mulatta. Next base: position 142,277,815 of record NC_133407.1, on the reverse strand, counting down.
CCTAGGCCTGAGGGGCTTCCTGAGACTCTGGACCTGCAGTGCTAAAACCGATAGTCCTGGGAAAAAGCAGAGGAATTGTGTGCACTCTTTGCAGGAACCAGGTTGGCTTGGGTTTACTCTTACATCACCAGCACTGGCAAACTGCTTGATGCTTAGTGAGTGCCTCATAAATACTAAATGAATATAATAAATAGGTAGTAGGCTCTGTCCTAGAGCCTAAGGGTAGAAATATTTAAATCCAGCAGAAGGTGTTTTAGATGGAAGGAATAGCATGGTTCTGAAGGTGCGAATCCTCAGTATAAGGTTAGGTAAGTACAGAAAAGCCCATGCAGATAGGGAGTTAACAGAGTAAAAGGTAAACTTATGCTTGGGACATTAGAAAGATTTATGTGATCTGGATCATGGAGTGTATTAGTCCGTTTTCACACTGCAACACATATCCGAGACTGGGAAGAAAAATAGCTTTAATTGACTCACAGTTCCACATGGCTGGGGAGGCCTCATAATCATGGTGGAAGGTGAAAGGCACTTCTTACATGGTGGTGGCAAAAGAATGAGGGAGAAGTGAAAGTGGAAACCCCTTATAAAACGATCAGATCTCATGAGACTTATTTACTACCATGAGAACAGTGTGGGGAAAACCGCTCCCATGATTCAATTATCCCCTACCAGGTCCCTCCCACAACACGTGGGAATTATGGAAGTACAATTCAAGGTAAGATTTGGGTAAGGACACAGAGCCAAACCATATCATGGAGTCCTTTTATTTAATAATTAGTTTTTATTTTGTATAACAAGTGGCAACTCGAGAATTTCATGCAGGGGCATAATATGGTCATATGTCCACAAGCATAGTTTTTTGTAGACAGGATGACTGGTACAATAGGAGAGAGGAGAGAGAAGAATGAGCATGATGGAGGGAGGGAACAATTTCAGTTGGAAGTCTATTACAATGTTGCAGGCAGAGATGTTAAGAGCTTTAACTAGGTTAGTAAAGACGAAAATGAAGAGAGAAAGGGACAACAAGAGTAAGGCCTTGGTCTGAGAACCAGGTGGGCAGTGAAATTAAACTTGCTTAACTACTGACCATATGGAATAGAATGGGGTAAAGTGTCTGGGGTAACTCCCAGGTTTCTCTCTTGAATGGGTAGGTATATCGTGGCTCCATTCACTGAGAAGAAGAATGAAGATGAGGAGAAGGTAGGGAGAGAAGATGAACTTCTGTCCATTTGGAACTGGTTGGGTTTGAGCTGACTATACCACATTCAGATCAAGATGTTCAAGGGGATATATCTGAATCATCAAAGTGGGTAAAGCTATGTTCCATACATGAAACATTTTGCTCTGAAATGACAATAGCTATTGATGTTTATTTCTTGATTATAAAGATATATAGCTTTTAAATGAGAAATATTTATAATGTTCTACAAATATTAAAAATAACAAAGTGAGCATAACAAAGAATCCTACCTTAATATCGAGAAATAATCACTATTAATTTTTTGTTGAACACTATCACAGATTGATTCATCCATCTGTCTCTTCATCCCTCTGCCCACCTCTCTGAGATGATGGGAAATTTTCTTAACTTCTCTCTGTGCCTAAGTTTCCTCATTTGTCATGGTAATTTGGTATTTACCTGTAGAGTGAGTACTAAATGAGTTCATGAATATGAAGCACTCGGAAAATGCCTGGCCCATAGCGGAGTGCCATCTAAATGCTAGCTACTATAATATTCCATCTTTTCAAAATAAATGGGTTATATTAAACACAGTTTTATAACTTGCTTTGTTGTACATTCTTGTTGTTCAATGCTTACTAACTCTTAGTTAATAAAAATATATTTCTACCCAATTCCTTAACACTTCAGTCCAAAACTGGTTTTCCCCACCAAAAAATCAAAACAAAGCAAACATGAAAACAGAACACAAATGAAAAACCACCACCATCACAAAACACGTAATTAGATCAGTAACTGAAAATGCTTTGAGGTAGTTTTCAACCTACAGGGACAGTGGCAAGAAGCAATTCATTACATGCAGGCCATTTTGTGTAGTGATTTATAAAAGAAATAAGCAAAAAGAGTTCTGCTTTTTTGCCTTTTTCACTGTCCTTTTCTCTTCTGTCTCCACATTAATAATTCTTGTAACCTTTACTGTCTCATCAATCAACCATCAGGTGAGGTTTCTGCTTCTCATCCTGGCAGCCTCCACATGGTGCCAGTTTTCATTCATCTTCACTGTGTGCTGTTAAGACCTAGATTTTGTTTCTGTGACTAAATAGGGAAACTTATATTATACCTTTAACCCAAACCATTTCTTTTTATTTTTCAAACAGAAAAAAAAAAATTCGAATGAGTGTAATTCTTTATCAGAGGACTTGAAAAATCTATTTTTCTCAGGTCTGAGAGTAAAGGCAAAGATAATTTTGTCACTGTATTGGAATTCTAACAAATTATTCTGTCACCCTCTAGAAGGGGCTCCATTGGAAAGAATCAAGTTGTATTATAATAACCTTTAGAAAGTCAAATGATTGAAGTGCGGGCATTCTAAGATAAAATAGGACCCCTAAAATATAGGATGTGAGTAAAGCAATTTTTAAATTACGTGGTGAGGAGGGGAAACACATTAGCATTTCTTTTATGGCATTAGTTGTATCTTTGTAGGCATGCTGTTCCTTCTCTTGACTGGGGAATACCTCTTTTACCACAATTTATATTGATACTTTGCATTTATATAGCATGTTCCATGCCCGGAGCATTTTAGTAGCATTAAGTGTAAATGGCATACCTACAAGCCAGGTAACTGAATATTCTGATACCACAGATGGAGAAGCACCAGTGCACAGAGCTATATTACTCTGGTGTTCTTAGTCACTATAAGAAACTAAAATGGGAGCTCTGAGTAGTTTTCCATGTTAAAAAACAATTGATCTGCCCTAAAAGTTGAGATTATTTCTGATGGCTCAGCATTTAGTCTTCTGGAAGCAGGAACCTGAGATTTTTCAAGACTTCTACTCTCTGTCATGTTTTGGATGAGCCTGAACCCCTGGCTTTAGGGGTGAGAATAGGGCCCAAGTGTGGCTACTTGGTGTAGTTGATTTTCCTGGTGACTCTGAGAAAGATCCCAGGACAATGGTTGTAACCATGGTTTGAACTGTTGGAGCTTCTCTTGCCACTGAGGTTGCTGAGAAAATATGCTATATGTCTGGTGCTGCAGGAGACAAGCAGTGAAGAAAATTCTAAATGAAACCAAAAAGGTAAGCAGAGGCAAGAGAAAAAGTGGAAAGTTCTGAGGCTATCTGTTGACTCCTGGATCAAACTATACCTGAAGACCAGACTCTGGAATTTTTAGTTACACGAGCCACTAAATTATCTGTATTTCACCTAAAAACTATGAGTGAGCTGGAAGGATTCTTATATAAAGTTATTAGAATATTTAAAATATGATCTTTTAGTTTAGAACAGAAAATAGTCCTTAATCAAAGCTTTTGTACCTGGTTGTATATTTCAAGAAAGTATCAAAAGTTATTTAAAAGAGAAATTCTGTTGAATAAATAACAGAGGAAAAAGAAATAATGAAGTGGAAAATTTCTTATTGTTTTCTGAAAAACACATAAAAAGTCTAAAGCATATTTTTATATTGTTAGACTTTTTTCAGAATTCATTTTGAAAGCTATTAATTTTAATTATGTTGTTTTCAGTGATATAACATATTAAGTGTTCTGATGTCAGAACTGGATCTTCTAATGCTCATTTTTTCATAGTTTTTTTTTTTTCATAAGTACCCTTCAGATAGACTATTTTACAAATTAGTGATGTAAGTTCATGTATTGCTTATTTATAGGCAGGTATTTGGCAGAAATACCCAAATATCTGTGTTGTAAAGGTCAAAGATGGACAGGGATAAAGAATGAGCTCTGATTCTTTCATGTGTAAACCCCTCCCTGGATGAGGGTGTTTTTGGGTTGTCTATCAGTGTCTCCCGAGAAACCTGGGAGAGATGGAAAGTTCATGTTTCTCATTCATCCCATAAATTATAAGCCTTCTTAGGATGATAATTGGCCTTGAATAACATGAAAAGTGTAAGAAATGTTTTTTCCATCTCAGTCATTGAATGATTTTTGTCTTTCCAGTACTTGACTTTCAAACAAGGTTTTATCATTGTCAAGGTAGGCAGAGTAGGATGAAAGATCATAATTTTTAGAATGGTAACTGGAAGTGGCTTGAAGTGGATTAGAAGGGAGTTAAGAGAAAAGATTTCTCTATAGGTTTACTTGTGGCCAGGCCAGAGGGGTGGTGGTGGCTGTACAGGAAGAGGCGGTGGGGGACTAATACAATTACTACAGTTTGGATGCTGATTACATGCAAGATGTTGACATCTCATTCCATCCTCACAGCAAATCCACGAGGAATATATAGGTATGGTCGGTCCTCTGTGTCATTGGGTTCTGCATCCTGTACTCAACCAACTGCATGTTTGGGGGAAAAAAATTTGTACCTGTACTGAACATGTCCAGGCTTTTTAAAAAAAACCATATTCCCTAAACAAGATAGTATAACAACTATTTACATAGCATTTATATTTTATTAGGTAATACAAGTTTTCCAGAAATTAAAGTGTACAGAAGAATGTGTGTAGTTTACATGCAAATATTGTGTCATTTTACATAAGGGACTTGCACACCCTTGGATTTTGGTGTCCATGGGAGATCCTGGAACCAATCCCCCGCAGATACCACAGGATGACTGTACTTCATTAACCCTGTTTTACAGATGAAAAAAACTGAGACTTAGCAAGGTTCAGTTCATAACTTTTAGTTCATAATCATAATTAATTTGTGCTCCAGTTCATGCTGTGAGTATGTGGCTGAGCTGGTATCAAATACCCATCTGCCTCCTTATGTTCATTTTCCATTTTTTTTCTCTCTGAGACTGATTGCTCTGTTACCCAGGCAGGAGTCCAGTGGTGCGATCTCAGCTCACTGCAACCTCCACCTCCCATGTTCAAGCGATTCTCCTGCCTCAACCTCCTGAGTAGCTGAGATTACAGGGGCATGCCAACACTCCTAATTTTTTTTTTTTTTTTTTGTATTTTTAGTAGAGACGGGGTTTCACCATGTTGGCCAGGCTAGTCTCTAACTCCTGACCTCAAGTGATCCTCCTGCCTTGGTTTCCCTAAGTGCTGGGATTACAGGAGTGAGCCATCACAGCCGGCCGTGCCTGCCTGTGTTCTTAGCCACTCTGTGCTACAGCCTGTGATCTGTTCAAGGAAATATAATAGCACCATCACCACTAAAAGAATAGGGACGGTGGCATTATCAACTAAATAACTCATTTACCAACCTGGTTGAGGAAGAATTAAGAAAACCAGAAATCTTCTGTATATTCTCGTCACGATTGTAGTAATTGTTGCTCCCTTTTCATTCAAACCAGATTTCTTGTGCCCCTTTTTAGTCAGCACATTGTGGAAGGATGAGAGGAGACAGAGGACCTCAGAGCAGACGGCGTGCATTCAGGACAGTGATCATTTAGAGGGTCTTTGGCAAATCATTTCAGCTCTGCAGGCCTCACTGTTTTTATCTGTAAAATGGCTCTTTTTGTTCTAACAATCTGTGCTTTAATATAGTGATGCTGTAATAAGCATACTGAGTTTTCCTTTTTTCTGGATCTTCGAAGATGAGCTTTACTAATTTTATGTCTGATTCAAAGTAGTAATTTAACTAAACCCACTGGTCCTCTGGATCCAGTGTCTGCAGCTGCTGTCTATGCTGATGAGTTACTGCTCAGCTGTACCACTTGTAAATATTTACTGTGTTGAATATAAATATCACTCCTTATCTTTTTTTTTTTAAATCCCTTATTTCTGGTCTTTCAGTTATTGTTTTTTACTGTGATAAAATATAAGACCTAAAATTTGCCATTTAATTTTTAAAAATAATTTTATTGTGACAAGAACACTTAACATGAAATCTGTGATTTTAAATTTTAAGTGTACAATTCAGTATTGTTGACTATAGGCACAATTTTGCACAGCAGATCTCTAGAACTTATTTACCTTGTTCAACTGAAACATTTTGCTCCTTAATTAACAACTATCTTCTCCCTCACCACCTAGCCCCTGGCTACCTTCATTCCACCCTTTGATTCTGTGAATTTGACTATGTTGGATGCCTCATGTAAGTAGAATCATGGAATATTTGTCTTTCTGTTCCAGGCTTATTTCACTTAGCATAATGTCATCAAGATTCATCCATGGTGTTGTGAATGGCAGAACTTCCTTACTATTTAAGGATGAATAAATTCTGTCATGTGCATATATCACATTTTCTTTAATCACATGTTGAAGGACATTTAGGTTATTTCCATATCTTGGCTGTTGTGGATAGTGCTGCAGTCATCATGGGAGTGCTGATATCTCTTTAAAATCTTGATTTCCTTTCCTTTGGATATGTACTCACAGTTGGGATTGCTGGATCATATGGCAGTTCTATTTTTAAATTTTTGAGGAACCTCCATATTGTTTTCCATGGGAGGTGAAATCATTTTATATTTTCACCAGTAGTGTGCCAAGTGTTGTTGAGGATGTGGAGCAGTTGGAATTGTTTTTACCCTTGTAAGTGTACAATTCAGTGGCATTAATGAAAAAGATTTGAATAGCATCAAATTGTACAACCATCATCGCTGTTCAAATCTTTTTCATTACTCCAAACAGAAACTCTGTACCCATTAAGTAATAATTTCCCATTACCCTACCCCCAAAACCTGCTAATATCTAATCTGTTTTCTGTCTCCATGAATTTTCTCAGGATAGGTATTTCATGTGAGTGAATTTATACAATATTTGTCCTTTCGTGTCTGGCTTACATTACTTAGCATAATGTTTTCAAGGTTCATCCATGTTGTCGCATATATTAGAATTTAATTCCTTTTTAAGAGTGAATGATACACCATTGTGTGTATGTACCATATTTTGTTTATCTATTCATCTATTGATGAACACTTGGGTTGTTTCCACCTTTTGGCTGTTATGAATAGGGCCGCTATGACCATGACTATACATGTATTTGTTTGAATCCCTGTTTCCAATGTTTTGGAGTATATACCTGAGTGAAATAACTGAGTCATATGGTAATTTTATTTTTTATTATTTTATTTTGTTTTTTGAGACAGGGTTTGGCTCTCTTGCCAAGGCTGGAGTGCAGTGGCATCTTGGCTCAGGGCAACCCCCGCCTTCCAGGCTCAAGCAAACCTCCCGCCTTAGCCTCTTGAGTAGCTGGGACTAGAGACACGCCACCATGCCTGGCTAATTTTTGTACGTTTTGTAAAGACAGGGTTTTGTCATGTTTCCCAGGCTGGTCTCAAACTCCTGAACTCAAGCAATACACCCTCATTGGCCTCTCAAAGTGCTGGGATTACAGGTGTGAGCCACTGTGCCCGGCCTGGTAATTTTAACTTTTTGAGGAACTGCTACATAATTTTCCAAAGTAACTACACAATTCCACATTCTTACCAGAAATGTACTACGGTTCTAATTTCTTCACATCCTTGCCAACACTTGTTTCCTTTTTTTTTTTGATTATAGACATTGTAGTAGGTATGGTATCTCAATGTGTTTTTGATTTGCATTTCCTTAATGATTAATAGTGCTGAGCATCTTTTCAAGTGATTATTGGTAATTTGTATATCTTCCTTAGAGAAATGTCTACTCAAGTCCTTTGCCCACTTTTTTGTTGATACATAATTTTTGTACATGTTTATGGGTACATGTAATCTTGATTATATTCATAGACTATGTTATGATCAAGTCAGGTTAATCACGGTGTCCATCACTTGAGTGTTTGTCATTTCTTTGTCGGAAACATTTCAAGTGCTCTATTCTAGCTAATTTTAAATATGTGATACATTGTTAATTATAGTATCCCTACTCTGCTATCAAATATTAAGACATATTCCTTCTATCTAACTGTATGTTTGTAGCCATTAACCAACCTTTATTTATCCCCCCACTGCATACACACATACTCACACACCCTTCTCACTCTCTGGTATCTCTCATTCTATTCCCTACCTCCATGAGATGAACATTTTTAAACTCCCACGTATGAGTAACAACACGGGATATTTGTCTTTCTGTGCCTGACTGACTTATTTCACTTAACAGTCACATCCATGTTGCAGCAAATGTCATGATTTCACTTCTTTTTTTTTTTTTGGCTGAATAGTATCCAATTGTGTGTGTGTGTGTATACACACACACACACACACACACACACACATATATACACACATGCAATATTTTCTTTACCCATTAGTCTGTTGATGGACACTTAGGTTGATTCCATACCTTTGCTATGTGAATAGTGCTGCATGTGAATAAACATGGGAATGCAGGCATCCGTTTGATAGACTGATTTGTTTGCCTTTGGATGAATCATAGTGGGATTGCTGGATCATATGGTATTTCTATTTTTAGGTTTTTTTTTTTTTTTTGATAACTCTCCATACTGGATTCCATGGTGGTTGTAATAATTTACATTCCCACCAGCAGTGTATAAATTCCCTTTTCTCTGCATCCTCACCAAGATTTCTTATTTTTTGTTGTTTCAATATTAGCCATTCTAACTGGGGTAAGATGATATCTAATGCATATGATTGTTTTGATTTGCATTTTCCTGATGATTAGTGATGGTGAACATTTTTTCATATGCCTTTTGCCTATCTGTATATCTTCTTTTGATAAATGCCTATTATGTCCTTTGCCTACTTTTTAATGGAATTATTTGTTCTGTTACTGTTGAGTTGATTGAGTTCTGTGTATATTCTGGATATTAGTCCCTCATTAGACGAGTTGTTTGCAAATATTTTCTCCCATTCAGTGTTTTTTTCTTCAGTGTTTATTGTTCCTTTTGTTGTGCAGAAGCTCTTTAATTTAATATAGTCCTACTTTTCTATCTTTGTTTTTGTTGCCTGTGCTTTTGAGGTCTTAGCTACAAAATCTTTGACTAGATGAATGTCCTAAAGTGTTTCCTTTTTGCTCTCTTCCAGTAATTGTATAGTTTTAGATTGTATGTTTAAGTCTTTGTCTTGTGTTGATTTTTTTAAATGTAGTGATAGGAGTCCAGTTTTACTCTTGTGCATATGAATATCAATTTTTCCCGTAACACTTATTGAAGAGGGTATTCTTTCCTCAATATATGCTGTTGGTACCTTTGTAAAAAATCAGTTGATTGTAAATACGTGGCTCTATTTCCGAGTTCTCTATTCTGTTCCATTGGTCTATGTGTCTGTTTTTATGCTAAACCCACATTGTTTGGGTTACTATAGACTTGTAATATATTTTGTAGTCAGGTAGTGTGACACTTCCAGCTTTGTTTTTTTCGCTCAGGATTGCTTTGGCTCTTCAAGCTCTTTTTTTGGGTCCATATGAATTTTAGGATTTTTTTTCTATTTCTATGAAAATGACTTTATATTTTGATAGGGATTGCATTGATTCTGTTGAGTGTCATGAACAATATATTCATCTTAATAATATTTATTCTTCTAATCTGTGAGCATGGGATGACTTTACACTATTTGAGTCTTCGTTAGTTTCTTTCATTAGTGTTTTGTAGTTTTCCATGTAGAGGTTTTTCACCTCCTTGGTTAAATTTACTCCTGGGTATTTCATGGTTTTTTGTAGCTGTTGTGAATGAGATTGTCTTCTTGAATTTTTTCTCAGCTAGTTCATTATTGTATAAATGCTACTATTTTTTGTATGTTGATTTTGTATTCTGTAACTTTACTGAATCTATTTATCAGATCTAAGAGTTTTTCGTTAAAGTCTTTAGGATTTTCTAGATATAAGATCATATCATCTGCAAAGAGGGACAATTTGAATTCCTCCTTTCCAATTTGGATGCCTTTTATTTCTTTATCTTGCCTTATTGCTCTGGCTAGGACTTCCAGTATTATGTTTAATAGGAGTGGTTGTGTGTCCTAACATATGGTCTATCCTAACATGTTGTCTATTCTGGAGAGTGTTCCATGTGCTGATGAAAAGAATGTGTATTCTGTAGATGTCAGATGAAATGTTCTGTAAATATCTGTTAGGTCCATTTGGTCTAATGTGCATTTTAATGTTTCTCTGTTAATTTTCTGTCTAGTGATGGGAGTTGGGTGTTCAAGCTCCCAACTATTATTGTACTGGAGTTGATCTCTCCCTTTAGATCCAATAATATATGCTCTATATGTGTGGATACTCCAGTATTGTGTTCATATAGATTTAGAATTGTTATATCCTCTTGCTGAATTCATCCCTTTATGATTATATAATGCCTTTCTTTTTTTATTTTTACTGTTGTCAGCTTGAAGTCTGATTTATCTGAGATAACTATAGGAACTCCTGCTTGCTGTTGGTTTCTATTTGCATAGAGTATCTTTTTCCATCCCTTTACTTTCAGTCTGTATGTCTCTTTACAGGTGAGATAAGTTTCTTATAGGTAGCATGTAGTTGGGTCATGTTTTTTTTCAATCCATTCAGCCAGTCCTTATCTTTTAAGAGGAAAGTTAGTTTAATGCATTTATATTTAAGAGATTATTGATATGTGTTTATTTTTGTCATTTTATTAATTGATTTGGGGGGCATATTCTTTGTTCCTTTCTTTCTCTCTTATTGTCTATCATTTTGGTTTGGTGATTTTCTGTAGTGGTAACATTTGAGTTCTTTCCCATCCTTATTTGTATGTTAGCTTTACCAGTGGGTTTTCTATTTTCCTGTATATTCATTATACTAGATACAGTTCTTTTGCTTCCACGTATAGAATTCCATTAAGCATTTCTTGGAGGGCCAGTCTAGTGGTGATAAATTTGCACAGCTTTTGCTTGCCTGAGGAATACTTTATTTCTCCTTCATTTATGGAAGGATGACTTTGCTGGATGTAGTCTACTGGTTGGCAGATGTGTTATTTTTTAACAGTTCAAACATATCACCCTATTCTCTCCTGGAGTTTCTGCTGAGCAATTCACTGCTAGTCTGTGGGACTATCATTATAAGTGACTTAGATGCTTTTCCCTTGCTGTATTTAGAATTATCTCTTTGTCCTTGACTTTTGACAGTTTGAGTTTAATGTGCCATCTAGAAGATCTTTTAGCATAGTATCTGTTTGAGATCTCTGAGCTTTCCATATCTAGATGTCTAAATCTCTTGATAGACTTGGGAAGTTTTCAGATGCTACTTAATTCGCTTTTTTATCCCTTTCATTTTCTCTTTACCTTCTGGAACACTGAAAATCTGAACATTTGGTCACTTTATGGTGTTCACCTATGTCATGTAGGCTTTGTTCATTCTTTTTTATTTTTTCATTATTTTTTTTTCTCATGGGGTTATTTCAAAAGGCCTGTCTTCAAGTTCTGAAACTCTTTCATCTGCTGGATCTATTTTATTGTTGAAGATTTCTAATGTATTGTGTAGTTCATTGAATACATTCTTTAGTTCCAGAATTTCTATTTAGTTTTTATATCTCTTGGATAAATTTCTTATTCATATCCTGAATTGTTTTTCTGATTTCTTTGTATGGTTTATCTGAGTTCTCTTGTATCTCACTGAGCTTATTTAATATCATGATTTTGAATTATATTTCCAGGATTTCATACATTTCTTTTTTATTGGAATCTTCTGCTGGAAAATCATCGTGTTCCTTTGAAAGTATCATACTTATTTTAATTTTTTTATGTTTCTTGTGTTCTTATAGTTATATCTGAGCATCTGGTATAATTATCACTTCTTCCAAATTTTGAATTTGCTTTTGTATGGGAGGACTTTTCTCTGAATATTCGTTTATGGTGTTAGTTGAGTAGGGCACTTTAGTTTTGATTCTGCATACATGCAATAGTGTAGTCTTTGAATGATTCCTTAGGCTGTAAACAGTATCAGTGGTATCTGTGATTTCTTCCGTGGCTTAGGGTGCAATTGTTAATGAAGGCTGTAGTCAAGTTTTGCTGGGGATGGAGACATCAGGTGGACATGTTGTTAGGCCCCAGTGGTGGCAGTGACAGTCCAAGCGTGCCTGTCCTTGGGCCTCCAAGTTGCTCACTTAGATGCCAGTAGTAACAACAATGGGCTGAGTGAGTGTGTGGGTCCTCAGGCCCCTGGTAGGTGGGCATGGCATGAAGAATGGCAGTAGCAATGGTGAGATAAACCTCGGGCTCCAAAGTAATTCTCACTGGTGTTGGTGGTGGCCGCAACAGGCTGAGCAGGACAATCAGCATGCCTGCTGATGGTGCAAGCAAGTGGATGTCAGCTCTACTGGTAGTAGCAGGTTGCGTGGGCCAACCTCAGGTCCCTGGGAAGAGTGCTTAGGTGCCAACATTGATGGACTGGGCTCGATGGTCATCAGGTCCCTAGATGGCATGCCTGGGCACTGGGGGAGGCTGAGCTGGGCTGGGCAGATCTGTCTTTGGGCCCCCCAGTGGTGTGTGCAAGGGAGTTTGTCCTCAGGGCATGTGAAAATGCATATGGCCTTTGCTTTTGAGGGTAGCAAGGTCTTTGCCAATGGCACCTACTTCAACCCTGGAGACAGCAGCCAGCCATGCAGTGTCTGTGGTCAGAGAATATCAATGGCGCTCCAGAAATACAAAGATGCAGAGGCTGTTGAGCCCCTGGGCAGGATGCAGTCTCATGTGTGATGGATTGTCAAAATGGTTCCTTGCTATAGCTGCTAGGGGATGGAGGTGTGTGGGACCCAGCATCAGCTGCCTCTTTCTGGAGCAGTGCCTTCACACAGTCTCCAGGAAGCTCCTTATCTTAGTTTGGGGGCCCACAAAGATCTAAGGGCTTTCCTTTAACTAGGATATAGGAATTTACTGTGGAAATGTGGACTGCTGGGGGTCCTCACTTATCCTTTCTCCATATAGGAGAGCCTCTCCAGGCACTCAGCTAATCCCTGAGCAGGCTGCCTTTCTTCCCTCTTTTTCCTTGCTTTAGGTGTTTCCTGCTGCTTCTGAGTTGAATTCCAGTGTCTTCTGTTAGATAACCTATTCAAAGTGCCATTATCTACTCACTGTTTTGTTTCTTCTTAATGGAAGAAGCTGGTACCAGATGCCTCTAGTCAGTCATCTTGAAGCCCCTCCCCTTTGCCCACTTTTGAATTAGTTTATCTCTTCGTTGTTGCATTACATTCTTTATATATTCTGGATATTAAGCCTTATCACATATATGATTTACTAATATTTTCTCCCAATCAGTGGGTTATCTTTTTGCTTTCTTGATAATGTCCTTTGATATAAAAAGTTTTTAATACTAATGAGATCTAACATCTATTTTTTTCTTTTGTCTTTAATGCTTTTGATGGCATATCTGAGAATCCATTGCCAAAAGTTATTATCATTTAACTCTGTGTCCTTCTATAAGGGGTTTAACTCTTACATTTAGGTTATTGATACATTCTGAGTTGGTTTATGTATAACTTAAAGGGGCTATACAAAAATTATATTGAGGTAAGGGTCGAATTGCATTTTCTTACAAGGTGAAATTCATTTGTCCCAGCACCATCTGTTGAAGAAACTCATCTTTACCCATTGAATGGGCTTGCTTCCTTTGTTGAAAATAAAATTGGGCATATTTTTGAACTCTCAATTTTATAACATTGGTCTGTATGCCTACCTTATTCCGGTAGTGTATTGTTTTCATTATTGTAGCTGTGTATCATTGATTTTTTAAAAAATGTAGTAAATATGCCTACTATCATTCTTTTGCCACCCCATCTCATGTTTTTTTACTTCTAATCTATGAATTTAAGACACTAACCAATCAAGTTTATTACATCTGCATATTACTAAAGTTTTGGAGCCTCCCTTAAGGAACAAATTGGATTTGGTACACTGGCTTTGTGACATATGGCATAGGCCAGTGACCTATTCTCTCTTTTTCTCTTTCACAACAGAACCTCAGATAATATATTAGTTAAAAACAGAAGTGTTCAGGTTGAAGGGCAGGAAAGTATAATTACATAGACCCAGTCTCTGCCATATCGACATGCTCTAAAAGCTATTATGGCAGAAGTGACATTATTTGAAAACTGTTAGCATCAATATATTTTTAGTTTATTTTTCTATTACATTTTGTATGGTTGTAGCTTTCTAAAATTCACTCTCCAGATAAACTAAGTATTATGCTAACTTAAAAAAAAAAACCCTGCATTGTTATTGATTTTTTGCTATATTAATAGATTTAGGGGGAAAACGTTTACACATATATTTATGTATAATTACAATCTGAGATTTAAATGTCCCACAGAGTTGCCTTTTACTGAATTCTTTTACTCAAATATCTAAAAATAGCAAGCAATTCATATTTGACTCTGCAGTCAATCTCAACACATGGGTCGCCCTGAGCATTGTGTGTTAAGTGAGAGTACATACAATCTAACATAGCCATGACTGCTGTCAAGTTCACACTTCCTGAGGATGTGCATTCTAAGTGTCCCTGGATGTACAAGATGACAGATCAAACTAGTGGTTTGTGCTGTTGGGCAATAGAACCAAATATTTCAGTTGTTTCAAGTAATGTTATGGTATGCTCCATAAATTCACTAAGGTGACCCGGGAGTGCTGACAGGAATTTACTTTAGCCTCACTTATTGTCACTTAACAGAGTAAATGAGAACCAATGACTCTTCAAATACTAATAGTAAATTACAGTTATGGTGAACACAAATGCTTCATTATGTCCAGTCAAGGTCTGTTTCCCTTTTATAGAGCTAACTGGTAGAAAGCATTGTTTTTAATTTATGAATGAATATGCACAGGAATCTTAGCTATCCTATTTACATAAAATTGATAGACAATTAATCTTGAGTAAAATACCTACAGCAGGTTTAGAAAATGCAAGCCATGGTAAAAATTTAAAATGTGGTCAGAAATATCAAATGTCTTTAGACACCAAAATGCCCCTTTATTAGCGTTTTATTATCTCACTGGTAAACTTGCAAAACTGGTAATAGTTTAATGAGATTATAAAGCATACATGCACGTGGGTTAAATAAATTTTAAATCATTAATGTTGGTTAATAAAACACTAGAAAAGGCATTTAAATGTTTGGAGTGCAAAAAAGGCAATCTTTAGGGGGTTTGTAAATGCAGCTTGAACTTTGCTTGAAATTTATGTTTTTAGGTCAACATAATTTAGAAGGGATTTGTCCACGAAAGTGAGGCATGAGAGAACTTTTGCAGGTGATAGAAATGTTTACTATCTTGATTGGTATGTCGGGTAAATAATTATAGACATTTATGAAAATGCATTAAAATGTGTATTTAAGATTTGTGTTTATTACTGTATGTCTGTCTCTCTCTAGATACACAAGTGTCCATATCTATTTACACACACACACATACTCAAAGGTGAAAAGATAGACTCCTGAAAATATTCATGGAGTCTGCCATCCCTGTAGCTATATTTGTCTTCACATAATTTTGGTACACAGGTCAATAAGTTTCCTTATATATAAATCAATTTGAATTGTGTCTTTGTTACTCACAATCAAAAGAATCCTAATGTAGATTTCTCCTTGAAATCTTTTTACTGCACCTTTGTATTTAATATTTGGTAAATCCTGTCTTTCAGAGAATTGAGATGACACTCTTTGCACCAATAAATACTCTACTCTCAGTACTTTTTATGCACTTGGCGTCACTGGACTACTCATAAAATCCTAAATTTTGGAATGGTGTTAAATCTCTCTCTTCATGCTGTTTCATCAGGAGGCAAATCTTAAGGCTACCAGTAGTGATGTCTTTTTCCATGTAATTGCAAAACTATGATGCCAATGAAAGCTCACTCAAGCCAATGTTTCCACGTTTCTTTTTTTTAGGAATTGCTCTTACCCTAGGGGCAAAAAGGACAACACAGGGCTATAAACTGTGTACAGGAAAAGCAATCAGCAGGAACTCAATCTTATACTTCAATCAATTCCCCTATGCACAGCGTCTTTTGTACTTAGGCTTGGGCTTGTAAGGACAGGAAAAAATGATTAAAGTTTCCTTGGTTTCAGAATATTAGTAATGCCAACACAGAAGCAAGATTTAGTTTAACTAAATTTAAATATGTAATATTTGATTTCTACCCAGAGGAATCAAACTGAATTTTAGCAAATGTTGACTTACGAGCATAGGCTAGATAGTTTTTGCTCTTAAACTTACAACTCAGAAAAAGTGTGATTATTAACCATAGTTTTATAGACTTCAGAGCCCCTGAGGGCAGGAAACATGTCCAGTTTGTCCAGAGTAGGCATCAAGTATCATTTGTTAACTGATTCTGTCTGAGAATTTAAGTAATCCCCTGAAGGTCAGGGTATAATAGAGACTGTAAACGATCCCTCTGTATCTGTACTTGTTAAGGTTTAACATTTAAAAATCAGTGGAGATTGTCTTTGGCCCTAGCCAAGCTCCTCTTTCTTTCTCTTTTCCCATATTTAGGTACATTCTCTCTTAGATCAAAGGCTTAAAGGTTTCGTTGTTGCTATAGTCCAAAGTCAGCGTAGACCACTGGAGACAGGTTGAAGCAGCAGATGCCTGTAATGTTAGCCAGATGAAATAAAGTTAATAGCCAGAAAAGTTTGGCAATAGAAAAAAAATGGTTGTGATCAGGAAGCACTAATGATTTTATGAAATGGAGAAGCCCTCAGGATAGAGAAGTAACTAAGATGAACCAAAAATTATAGCCATACAGTAAGAAGGTCAAACCAAATAGGAAGTAGGAACATTGTCTCTAAAGTCAGAAAATCTGGGATCACCTAGATTGATTGAAGTGTAAGATTGAGTTCCTGCTGATTGCTTTTCCTGTACACAGTTTATAGCTCTGTGTTGTCCTTTTTTGCCCCTAGGCTAAGAGCAATTCCTAAAAAAAATGAAACGTGGTAACATTGGCTTGAGTGAGTTTTCATTGTCATCATAGTATGTTTGCAATTACATGGAAAAAGACATCACTACTGGTAGCCTTACGGTTTGCCTCCTGATGGAACAGCATGAAGAGAGAGATTTAACACCATTCCAAAATTTAGGATTTTATGATCCCAAATGTTCTGACTTTAGAGACAATAATTTGTCTAATGCCACTTAATTTCAAGTAGAAGATCACCTAGTTCTTCTACTTGAAATTAAGTGGCATTAGACAAATTATTCAGTTCTCTTGTCTGTAAAGCATGAATTGTATACCTACCACTGTTCTGGAGATTGAACAATCCATGTAAGGTGATCTGTAGAATGCCTGGCACATCATAGGCACTGAGGAAATTTTTGGTGATGATCATTATGGTGCTTGGATACATGAATTCATAAGTAGCTAACAATAGTGAAGAAAACAATGACTTGCAAAGAACTGGATCAGCTTTAAAAGGGTCCTCACTTTGGGCCTACTAGCTTCTTAAGTAATCGGTGTGCAAAACAGACCCTTGAAAATCCATCTGATATGCTTTTTTCATGGTCCATAAATCCTAAGAACCCACAGGTTCCCCAAAATGCTCCCTAACCTATTGACCTATTCAATTTTGCTCCCCCTGGAGTATGGAGTGCTCTGTACTCTTTATCTGCATCAAAATGATCATCCTCTCAATGCAGATATGTTCCCCACTAGGTGGTGGGGATAGCATTGTCTCATTAAATCTATTAGCTCAAGGATAATATTTCATCATTCATATCTTCTGTTTATTTTAGAAGATATAAGTTTATCTGAATATTCTCATATATTTTGAGTGTTAGTGAAATAGAGTGAAGTAATAAGTTCCAGATAGCATGGGGAGATATTTTAGTGAGGGAGATTGAAGTCACATTCCATGGATTTACAGCCAACTGGGCTTTAGTAACTTTCATTTCTGAACGTTCTGGGCGAGCAGCTGAATGTATTTTTATTATAATCACCCTCTCAAATTATTATAATGTATGAGACATCTTTATACACAGCCAGTCAAATCTAGTTAATTACTATGTAAGTTAATTTGTTATTGTAAGGTTTTACAGCACTTTGTAAGGCAAGAGTGAGAGTGACTTTAAAAAGTAAGTAATTCGGCCGGGCGCGGTGGCTCACGCCTGTAATCCCAGCACTTTGGGAGGCCGAGACGGGCGGATCACGAGATCAGGAGATCGAGACCATCCTGGCTAACACGGTGAAACCCCGTCTCTACTAAAAAATACAAAAAAACTAGCCAGGTAAGGTGGCTGGCGCCTGTAGTCCCAGCTACTCAGGAGACTGAGGCAGGAGAACGGCATAAACCCGGGAGGCGGAGCTTGCAGTGAGCTGAGATCCGGCCACTACACTCCAGCTCGGGCGACAGAGCAAGACTCCGTCTCAAAAAAAAAAAAAAAAAAAAAAAAAAAAAAAGTAAATAATTCAAGACCAACCTGAGCAACATGGTGAAACCCCGTCTCTACGAAACATACAAAAATTAGCTGGGCATGGTGGCATGCACCTGTAGTCCCAGCTACTTGGGAGGTTGAGGTGAGAGAATCGCTTGAGCCCAGGAGGTTAAGGCTGCGATGAGCTTTGATTGTGCCACTGTAATCCAGCCTGAGCAACAGAGTGAGACCTTGTCTAAAAAAAAAAAAAGTTATTAATCCTCTTTCGGTGACTAGCTTACCATCTAACTTAATCTGATACTTCTCTAGAACTAACAGTACAGTTGCTTAATTAGACGTGTTAATCATCCATCTTGATCACTGCATAAAGTTAGTTGTACTGTGCATGAACAAGATCAAGGGTTTAAGCTGCAAGTATACAATACTTGGCTTTAGGCCAGGCGCGGTGGCTCAAGCCTGTAATCCCAGCACTTTGGGAGGCCGAGACGGGTGGATTATGAGGTCAGGAGATCGAGACCATCCTGGCTAACACGGTGAAACCCCGTCTCTACTAAAAAATACAAAAAACTAGCCGGGCGAGGTGGCGGGCGCCTGTAGTCCCAGCTACTCGGGAGGCTGAGGCAGGAGAATGGCGTAAACCCGGGGGATGGAGTTTGCAGTGAGCTGAGATCCGGCCACTGCACTCCAGCCTGGGCGACAGAGCGAGACTCCGTTTCAAAAAAATAAAAAAATAAAAAATAAAAATACTTGGCTTTACATTTCAGTTACTGGCCTTCAGCACCATGAAGAGAGGTGAGACCATTCTAGGTCATTATTTTTTCCTTCTCCATCCTTTCAGAATTGTTGCCTACATGTAACTTGGGCACACACTCTGTATATTGTAAGGTATTTGTTGTGTAAAGTGACCTATTTGATCTGTTTATTTTCTTCTTTTGCAAATAGTTTCCCTATTTTCTTGATAGCACATTTGTTCTTTGCACTTTCAAAGAATCCGTTAGAAGTATAGTTAAAGGTGCCTGTCAAGACAAAGATAGTTGAATGTATTCCCATTTTCCTTTTTCAAAAAGTGATTATTTAGATCCAGAATTGCTTCCTTTCCTACATGTAATGTAGAAATTATACAGCTGAAGATTTTTTTTTTTTTTAGTCATCCACGTCAAATCATCACCAGAGAAGATGCAAAAGAAACTTCTAAATCTGCCCTGAATATTTGACAATTTGCATGAATATTTCTAATGACTCTTTGCTGGGAAGGAATTTTCCTCCTGTAAATTCCCATAATAATTGGTTTACATATATTTCATAAAATATATTAATAACTTACATTTGTATTGAAAACCCTTGACATTTATGAATTTAATATAAGTGGTTTTGACTGTTTGCAGATGACCCTGATAGTCCAGGGCATGCTTTGATTTCAAATTTTGCTGAAGCACATATTCAAATTGAGCACACAGACAAGCTGATGTGTGGGAACAAGTCATGTAGCTAATGGGTAATTCTAGCTCACTGCCTGACACCCACATCTCAATACACTTTTATTATTCTCTCTTCACTGAATATATGGTAATTCCTCTGTGGTGATTGAAACCTTTGCTTCTTTGTGGAAAATGGCCATAAATCAGAGACGACTTTTCAATAGGATTTTAAATGTTGGCAGACATTGTGAGGATATGAAGAAATGAAACCAAAATAAAACATGATTCCGGAGGAATTCAGGAATCTGTACAAAACTAGCAATCACGAACAACAATTTCTGAAGCTAAAAACATACTCATCCAGAATTGTAAAAGTTTAATTCAAGGAAAAAAGGCAAGTTTCAACTCTAACAGCAACTCTGACTGATTTTTGAGGCTGTACATTTACTATGTTATGTCTTAGGTTATAGTTATATGTATGTTTTTCTTGCCTTTTTCCCTACCACTATGCAAAAAATAAATTGTAAAATCAACATGGAAGATATTGTCAGTTGCTTATACAACATTCATATTTATTACTCCCACTTCCTAACAGAACTACAAACTTTATCCAGTCTTCTTCTAAACATCCATATTTTTTTTGGCATGGGTATGGGGATATTGATTATCTGAGCCAGTCTCTAGCATTCCTTCTAGAATCTATTCTTAGTCCAGTCCATCTATTAAAATGGCCTCATGAAACCAAAAAGAGAGGCTTATACTCTGTAACCGGGGTAAAGTTTTTCTATCTATTTTTGTGGTTCTTGTTTACTTTCCGCTCACCTTCTCTCCCTAACTTCCCTGAATTCTACCTTTCTTGTTCACACTTTCACTCACACATACTAGATATCAATAGGAGAGCCCATAGTCCTAATTGTCACTGACAGCCTCCTTGAACCAAAAACGGAACCTGCTTTAGGGTAGATCTGCTGTTGAGGATATCAGGGTGAACAATAGAATTATATCTTTAGTGCTGTGATTGAGACACTTAAATCATACCCCAAATCTTTTCTTTCTAGATTCCACTTATGGAAAATGGTAAACATATTTTTCTTTTAAATTTATTTGAGCCAGTACAGTATATTCTTTATCTAGAAGACAAATTTCCTGACTAGGATTCTCACTGAAAGTGGGAACTTTATCATTTTCATCATTGGAGCCTCTGTATTCCCTGGTATGTGTTTTGAATGCAAAAGTATGTACATATAAAATCTGTACAAATCTCAATCTAGGTATGTTGATTTCTTTATGAATAAACTTAACACCTTTCCCACCAAACCTTTGACGAATCTCCTTGCTAACCACCCCTCTCCCTACCCAATTCACCCTGCACCTTACAATAATTTTCTTGACCAGTCCTCAAAAGTATCAAGCACATTTTGGGATATATTAGCCTTGGATTTTATAAACAAAGCCTCACAAAGATAAGAAGTTTAGCCAAAACTTAGTTGCAAATGTAAAAACATCCTCGAAAAATTATTTGTCTGTATAGTGAGTGACACCTTAAGTGTTAATTTTTCACTGTGGTTTTGTTTATGCAATACCCAGGAAACCTATAAATCTGTTTAGTTCAATTAAACAACTAATTAGTTCACCAGAGAAAAATAGTAAACCCACTTATTTGATTGGATTGACCAGTCAGTTCAATTGAAATTGCAAATCTATCACTTCCATAGGGATGAAATTGGCTAGACATTTTTATTTTCCTGATAAAAAAACAAAAAGGAGAGGATTTTACAAAATTGACTCAATCAATCAATTATGATGTTTCAGAGATGCAGCCTTATTTAGCATTTGAACACTTTTAGGCAGAGTGAAACTGAAAGTTTTTAAAGTTCCAGTTGGATAAAAGGAAGAGAATGGACTTGAAGAGAAAATGGCTAGGACCTTTTTATAATTGTTGGAAAAGCTTCTTACACATTCAAGAAGATTGTTGAAACAGACTTTTTTATTAATGAAAGGGAGAGGACAGTGTCATGATCCATTTTCAGACCACATTAGAAAAGGTTTTACCCAGAGAAGCCCAAGAGGAACTAATATTAATACAACGGATTGTCAAGGAGGAAATCCAGAAGCCAGAGAAATAATACTAATCAACATACCTGCGGTGTGAGATAAGCTTCAAAAAGGCAATCCCGTTTTCAGGAGGCAAGAAAATCATACAAGAGGTTCGGAAAAGTTATTGAGTAAAGATGCTTTCAACAATAAAGTCGTATGAAAGGCTCATCTACATGGCATTTAAAGGTGTATCCAGATGTTTCCCCACTCTTTTTGTAATGTTTAACTTTCTTTTTATTTAAAATCTCACCTTCCTTAAATTCTCTTTTCAAATGTTTCCATCTCTTCTTCCCTTTTCTCCTCTACTGCCTCTGAAGAAGAGGTATTTCTCTTGTATTCCAAACCTAACCCCTTATCTTTCTGTTCATTTCCATCTTTTCCAGGGATTAAAAACTCAGAAGTTTTCATAAACCAGATAAATAAACAAATGGCCTGGTGGAAGACATGAGGGATTTGTGGGGACAGTAAGAAAATAAAAGGCGTATGCCTCACATAAAAATATTCAGGTTCTGAATATTTCTGTGCTGACTAAATATGCATATCCTCTGGCTACGTTGGGCTCAGTGGTCAGCAGTTCGTGATTTCTGCTTTCTCAGATTCGAAAGGTTCTTTCTCTCCTTCTCCTTCTGCCCACAGGACTCTTCAAATAAAACCATTCTTCAAGCTGCTATTCACTGCACAGCATCGCCCTTTCATGGCCATGTATGTTCTCACAGTTCTTGCTTTCACAGTACTTCTTTTTCTTTAAACTTTTATAGCATAATTAATTTGAAAAGTGACAGATTGGATTAAGAAAATGTGGCACATATACACCATGGAATACTATGCAGCCATCAAAAAGGATGAGTTTGCGTCCTTTGTAGGGACATGGATGCAGCTGGAAACCATCATTCTTAGCAAACTATCACAAGAGCAGAAAACCAAACACCGCATGTTCTCACTCATAGGTGGGAACTGAACAATAAGATCACTTGGACTCAGGAAGGGGAACATCACACACAGGGGCCTATCATGGGGAGGGGGGAGGGGGGAGGGATTGCATTGGGAGTTATACCTGATGTAAATGATGAGTTGATGGGTGCAGCACACCAACATGGCACAAGTATACATATGTAACAAACCTGCATGTTATGCACATGTACTCTACAACTTAAAGTATAATAATAATAAATAAATTAAAAAAAAAGAAAGAAAATTTACTGTAAAAAAAAAAAGAAAAATTAATTTTGAAATATTTAGAACATGTAGAAAAGCACTAAAAACAATATAACTTATTCCCATCTGCCTGTTGTACACATTTAACAGATGCTAATGTTTTTCCAACTTTAATTCCTATAAAGTTTTTACTTTAGATATAAAAAGTTCAACCCCCATTTTTCTTTTTCCCTTCTTAGAGATAACTACTAACTTGAAGTCCAAGTATATCATTACTATCGGTTTTCAAAAATCTTTACCTTGTATATATATCATCATAAACAACATATGGTGGTATTGTATGCTTTCATCATTTAGATACACATTTTCTTGTTGAATATATCATTTTGAAACTTGCACAATTGTGTCTTTCACATTTATAATTATATAGAGTGCTTCAGTGAATATCTTCATTACTTTCTGTTCCCACATGTGACAAAATCTCCAAAGTATAGTTCTTGAACTGGAGAGTTTCAAACTTTTTAAACTCACCTGGATGTCAGCCGTATACAAAAATTTTACATTTGTTATATCTTTACCAACACTTGATGTTTCCAGACTTTTTAAATTTTACCAATTTAATGGATGCCAAATTGTACCTCAGTGTTCTAAATTGTGTTTTCTCACTAATAGTTAAATTGAGCCAGTCTTCAAATGTATGTTTGCCATTCAAGTTTCCTTTTTCAGGAATGACATGCCCATAGCCTTTTTTTTCTATTGGGTTATTCATTATTTGTTGTTGTTTTTATTTATTAATCTTTATATATCCCACTCTGCCACTAACTAACATTATTAGCCTTGGAAAACTCACCTAATTTCTCTGTGATTAAATTACTTGCTTTGAAAAGTGGGAAGAATAACAGTACCCACAAATTTGTTTTAAAGAATATATGAGTTTGTATGTCAGGCACTTGAAACCATCTGGCATATACAAAGCATTATATGTTTTGTGCCATGTTGTATTTTTATTATTATTAAACCTTAATTCTCTCACAGTGTTACAAGTAGTTTTCCTAGTCTGCAGCTTATAATTTGACTGTGTTTATAATGTACACAAAATTTTCATTTTGATATAGACAAACGATGATGTTCTCCTTGATGGTTTGCAGTCTTTGTGCCTTGTTTAAGTAAGTGTTCCCCAGCCTAATAGAAAATAAATATCTTATTGTGGGGTTTTTTTGTGTGTAAATTCTTTGCATTTGCCACTTCTAGTTTTAATCCATCTGGAAATTGTGTGAATGCGGGGATCTAGTTGTATTATTTTCCACCTGAAGAGCAGATGTCCCTGGCCTCCTCTGTTGAATGAGTCTTCCTTTCTCACTGATTTGCTCTACCTCCCTCCTCTATCAGATTCCATGTTCCCAGTTATAGTTCGGATTATTCTAAGTCTCTCCATTTTGTGACATTGATCTATTTGTCTATTCTTACGCTTTTCAACCCTTGATCCTGGCAATTTTCTGACTTGTGAGTCTTCAAAAGCCTTTCAGTTGACAGTTTTTGAAATTCTTTTGCTTTCCAAGGGAATATATCACCTTTGTTTATGAGTACAGGTTCCATGAAGCTATAATGATCGATGTCTTGAGTATTTCTAATCTCATCTTGTCCCTTTTACAGGCTCAAATATCTGGTGAAAAAAAAATTAAAATGTTAAGTTAAAATGTATAGTGTATAGTGTGCATGTGATAAGTCGTCATTCCAGAGCCTATTAGTTGCCTAGGACAAGTAAAAAATATATAACCACTTTTGGTGTTAGAAATTAAATATCTTGAAATGACTATGTTCCCTTTCTTGTTCCTAGTAAACAGCACCAAAATACATTTCACAGCATCATTTATTGTGTTGCATTCCTATTCCTTTCTGGATATAAAAGACTAGATTATAGTTCACAGATTTGAATCTGCAGTGGATTGATTTGTTGCCATGGACTTTAAAAATCCATTAAGAATGGAGTCAGAAATAGTGAATTAATTTGAAATTCTTTGTTGCTATGGATGAAGTGAGAAACGTATTTATAAAACCATTAATCATACTTCAAAATATACTTGAAAATGGATCAGAAGACAGATGTAATAACTGTATTTTCCTTTTGTTATCCCCTTAGAAGTCCCAGCCCTTTGGAAAGTCTTAGTTAAGTGTTGCTGAATATTACTTGTTTTTTCCCATTTCTTTTATTTTGATAAGTATGTCTTGTCATGGAGCCACCTGTGCCACTTAAAGAAGTACGTGGTTCCCTAATACATTCGGGTTGTACCTAGTTTAAATGAATATAAAAATAAACAGCCTATAAGGCTTGGAATCATATATAAGGTCAAACATAATTCATATAACAAAAAAACCCTGAAATCACAGCCCCTGTTAATTAATGAAGTTAGCTATATTCCAGCCATTCTTTAATTCCTCAAACTATAGTTACAAGGCTGTTTCCAAGATAACAAAAAGTTTTAAAGTGATACTTTATATTTGGCTGAAGTAAAAACAAGGAAACTGCAATGATTGTCTAGGAAAATAAATTATGTCACACAAGTACTTTTCTTATTGGTTTAACACATGAGTAATTTTTTTGGAACATTACTGTTAGTTCTGTTTCCTGATAGGCAAGCTTGAATTCAGTAGACCATATAGAAGTTCAAATAGCATTTCAAACATGGTAATTAAAAATTTAGCACTTATTCCTAATTTGAAAAAAAAAATCAAAGCTAATTAGGAATGGAAGGAAGCTTCCTAAATATGATAGAATGTTGAATAAAAACCAAGAATGAACATCTTACTAAATGGCATTCCTATTCAAATCAGGAATATGACTAGTTTGGTCACTTAGCATTATTATCCAACACCATTTGGAATTCCTAGTTAATACATTAAGAGAAACATAGCATAAGTGATACACATAATTGGAGGGGAAACATTTATTATTATTATTCGTAGTAGTAGTAGTAGATGATATATACTTCCATAATAAGGAACTTCTTAAAACTAATAAGAGAATTCAGTAAAGTAGCTAGCTACAAGAGAAATGCCACAAAAAGCAATCATTTTCTTTTATATGAGCAACAACCAATTAGAAATTGGAATGGAAGGAAATCATTCATCATAGACAAAAAATTGAGAGACCTAAAGGTAAATAAGAAAAATGCAAGACCTAGTTGAAAGAAAAGCATAAAATTTGATAGAGGAGCACTAAATAAGACTCAGATAAATGGTAACATATACTCTGAAATCATAACATTACACATGTATCAATCCTTTTTAAATTAATGTGTGAATTTGCCATAAATGCTTGGCAAATAAATGCATACATGAATGTATCAACACCTAATGTAAAGTAGACTTCACAAAATTGGAAGCTTGTATTCTTCCAACTACAGTGCTTCAGCTACAGTCTTTTATGTTGGCATGTGAGCAACTTTGAAAAATGTCATGATGAAAGAAATTTAAATCTGTAGGGAAGTTTTAGTGACAAACATTCAATGTTTCTTAATCATAAAGAAAGCATCCATTGTAAGCTTTAGCTTTATCTAACGAAAGGAAATATTTAATTTCCTCAAATGATTAGAATAGTAAATGCTTAAAATAAGTAGCTATAAATTAATTTTCTTCCATAAGGGAATAGAACATAGACAGTATATTGAATTAATCTGTAGGGTTTTCCCCTGTATCTGACTTTATATTTTTAGTTAAAATTTCTGTTCCCAAAACCAGGATTGTCTTATAATTGCCTGGTGACAAATTCCTTGGTATCTTTCATAGCACCTGGAATAGTATGCCTACACAGTAAGTATTTAATAAACACCCTTGGGAGAAATTAATCTATTATAAATAAATAGTGTAAAGGGAAAGCGTGGCTTCTTTTGTGATGTTTATCTTGCATCTAGCTACTTTAATAAATTTTCTTATTATGGAACAATTGTTCTTAAATAGCAATGTCTAAAATAGTGAGTGAAATATTCCATGTTGCTGTAGTCACTCAACTTAATCAGGATGACTCTTCACTCAAAATTTGGTTCAGATGTCAAGACAAATGATAGCACACATGCACCAAGGGAGCATGAAAAGGTTTATTAATCACATAATGAGGCTTTCTGAGAAGAGCAGGGAAGGCCTCCAAGCAGGTCTGAATATGGCTTGAGAAGAGGGAAGAAACACTAGTTTGAAGTTTTATGGAGGCCAGAGGGGGCTCAGAGAGAGCTCCCTCATAAGGGCTAGGACTTGGGTGGTTTGAACTTCCCACTGGTGCTAAAGGTACACCCAATTTTCCCATCAGCTTGCCTAGATACACCCAGGATTTTTTAAAATCAACCTAGTGCACCTGGACTTCCTCGTTAGCTTGCCCAGACAAGGAGCAAGGGGAAGAGAAGAAGAGGTGGTGCTTGAAAGCTGTCAGCAGTCAGACAACAAAAATGGAGTTAAACTCTTTACTCTTTATTACAAATGCATTTTTTTATAGTTTGGAAATGTGGAATTTCACACATGCAACTGTCTATTCATTGTGATATGTCCTGTAGGACATTAAAAGACATTTCCCTTTACATTATTGTGAAGGCGTGGGTCTAGAATGTAAATTGATGGTAGAATTTACATAGTAGAAAAAACTAATGATTTCCAGGTCAATTTTACCAGTTAGCCACTCTACTCTTTTTATTATGGGAAACATTTAACAACTCTGAGATTCAGTTTTCCTGTCAAGAAATGGATGATGTCTTTACTTCATAGTGAGGACTAAACTAGCCAATATATGTAAAACA
This sequence comes from Macaca mulatta, assembly GCF_049350105.2. Lineage (NCBI taxonomy): Eukaryota > Metazoa > Chordata > Mammalia > Primates > Cercopithecidae > Macaca > Macaca mulatta. The sequence goes on along the minus strand of NC_133407.1, from coordinate 142,250,039 downwards.
CTTAGCACACAGTGTAGCACATGGTACATATTCAAATAAATGACATTTAATTGTTATTGTTATTACTATTCAGAAAAATGCAGAAAGTAACATAGGTATAAAGAGAACACTATCTGAATAAATAGAAGAGAAAGTCTCATATGGTAAAAATGTCAGTGCTTCTCAAATTAATATACATATTTAATGCATTTCCAATCGAAATCCCAATCAGTTTTGGAAGGATAAACAAAATTATTGAGAAATTATAATATAGAATAAATGTGAGAATTGCCAAGAAAATGTGAAAAACAATAACTAATAAAAACTTGCCTACAAAATGTCAAAACTTACTATGCAGCTAGTAAGATTAAAACAATATGAGTCTAACACATTAACTAAAACACAATGCAATGGAGTAGGGGGATTTTGAACCCAGATTTCAATATAATTTATTTCCTTTGTAATCCTTTGTGTCTCGTTCTATACATTTAAAAAGATTGTAATGAGGAATGCTCTATAGACTTCATCAGTCTGTCAAGGGATACTTAGCACAATAAAGTTAGATTAAAAAGTTTAAGATTCCTCTAGAAACACCAAGTAGAAACTAACGAAGAAATTAGCAGTCTAAAGTTGCATGACAAATTACCTCAAAGCTTCATGGCTTAAAACATTAATGTTTATTATCCCACTGTTTCTGTGGGCTGCTTCTATAGGTGTGGCTTAGGGTCAATCACAAGGCTGAAGTTTTACCTCCAGTGTAGGCTGGGGAAGAATCTCCTTCCAGTTCACTCCAGTGGTTGTTAGCAAGACTCAGTTCCTCCTAGGCTCTTGGAGTGAACTCAGGCCTCACTTCTTCCCTGCCTGTTGACACAAATTGTCACATTAGGAGAAAATTTTTATACTCTTGTAACATATAAAACATTAATATCCTTTATATGGGATATATATGATATACGTGTGTATATATATCTTATATGTGATATAGACTATAAATATATATAGGTATAGACTATATATCATATATCATATATAGTGTATACATAGTATACTCATATATAGTGTATATATAATATACACACATATAGTGTATAGCATACATATATGCACTATATATAACATCTATCATATATATCACAGCATATATGCTATATAGCTATATATACAGGATATATATAGTATATATATAGTATATATGCTGTATGTATAAGTTTCACCTCAATAGGTAATGCTGAACTGTTTCCAAAGCATTTGTAATAACTTGCTCACCTACCAGCATTTTAATAGTTCTAGTTGCTCCACACCTCATCAACATGTAGTATTGTCTAAGTTTTGCCAATCTCTAGGTATAAAATTGTTTCTCATTGTAGTTTCAGTTTGCCTTTTCTAATAAATTGAAGTTGAGCAAATTTTTATGTACTTATGAGCCACTTGTACTTTCTTTTGTATAAAATTCCTATTTATTCTCATTTCTCCATTTTGTTTCTTATCTTTTTTTTTTTTTGCTTACTTTATATATTCTGTAGAGTAATCTTTTGTTATATGTATTACTAGTATATTCTCTTATTAATTAGCCTTTAGGAATATTTGTAAACCAATTTTTAGTTCTAGCCCAATAACATCCATAAATTTTTTTCAGAGCAGGAAATCTTTATATCACATGAAAATTTGATGCCATGAAAATATTTTGAGTGAAATAATGTTTCAGGCTGAGGAATGAAGAAGTGCAAAGACCTGAGGCAGCTAAAAACAAAGTAATTTTTAAAACCATTTTGCTGTGCAATATATCATAAAACTTTTTTTTTTTTTTTTTTTTGCACCAAAGACCTAAAAGAATTGTTAATGCAGTTTGGTTTTGTCTTAGCATTTTTCTGCTCAGTAAACATCTTTGAAATAACCACGGATTAATCATAAAGAAGCCACTATAAGTGCATTTGCTGTAACAGTTTAGTGCTAATCCACAACTTTAGTTCAATACAAGTTACTGAAATCTACTGAGGTGATTGAAATTTGCCATTTATATATTAAAAACAAAAGTGTTAAACCCCATCTCTCTATTGGAGATTCTTTTAGATAATTTAGATAAAATGGAAAACAAACAGGCAAAATCCCTGTTTCTGCAGAGTGTACATTTATGTGGAGGAGACAAATATTAGACAAATGCACAAATAATATGCTAGTATAAATGATTATAAAAGCAATATATAATATGTAAATAATTATGAAATATCAGATAGTCATAATATTTGTTGCAGTGTTAGGAATAAAATCTCTGGGGAAAAGCAGAGTGTTGACTGGGTAGTCAGGGATTGAGGTGAGTGATGTCATGCTATTTCTGGAAAGAGAATCCTCCAGGCTGAGGGCCCTACATGTACAAAGACGTGGAGACAGGAGCATGGATGACATGTTCAAAGAAAGCAAGGTCAGTAAAGAATGGCAGCAAAAGGGAGAGAATACAAATAAAGCATGAGAGCGCAGGTCACATAGGGCCTTGATGTTATGTACCTTGTCACTTACTTTGGCTTTATTCCAAGTATGATGGGGAACTTTGGAGAGATTTGAATTGGAGAATGTTGTGATCTGACATACATTCTGGATGCTGTGTGGAGAATAGGTGGTAGGTGGCAACATTAAGAAGAGATGCAATATATTAGTTAGAAGGCACTTGCTTTAGTGCAGGAAAAAGATGGTGGCTCCTCGGACAAGGGTGGTAGTGGTGAGATTGTGACTAGTGGGTATCCATTGAGGTGGGCCCAGTTGGGCTTACTAATAAATCTGATGTAAGCTGTAAGAGAAAGGACCAAGGATGAGTCCTAGATTTTTAAACAGAATAACTGATAATGGAATAATTTAATAGAATAGAAAATCCTTAAGAACATGCATATTTGGGGGTGGCATGGTAATCAAAGAATCAATATGAGGCATATTAATGTTGAAGTGCTTAATAGCAGGTGAGCAAAGATGCTGAGTAGGAACTGAATATGAGTATAAAGTTTAGGAGAAAGACTGAGACTAGAGGTCAAATTTGGGATCCATCAGCATACGGATAACATCTAAAGCTTTGAAACTCAAGGACATTGTAGTGGAAATGAACATGAGTTGAAATAAAGACTAATCTCTGGAACATTCTCCCATTTATAAATGGGGAAGAAAAGGAGGATCCAGCAGAAGCAAATGAGGAGGAGCAGCCACCATACTGGAAGAAAACAGAACTGCAATTGCATAGTATCCCAGAAGCTAAGGCAGGAAAGTGTCTCAAGGAGGAAGTGACTGTATCAGAGTCAAATGCTGCTGAGAGATTGAGGAAGGCAAGTACTGAAAAATGGTCACCAATGTGGCAATGTGGAAACTCCTGGTGACTTTGATGCACATGAAGCTTGACTGGAGTAAGTTGAGAAAAAAATGGATCAGAGGAGGTGCCAAAATGGGGACTACAGTATATATAATCATTTATGGGAATTTTACCATATGAAAGCAGAGAGCATGCACAGTTAGAAGAAGACATTATAGGATGGGAGGTATTACAGCAAGTCGATGTGCTGATGGGAATGATTGGAATGGGGACTGATAGTGCAGAAAAAGAATGGAAGAGCATTGATCTTAAGGAGATGAGGCACCAGTGGATCTCATGCATTAGTGGAAGGGCTGCCTGAAGGAAGAACGTATGGAGTTAATGCCTTGCAGTAGGAGGGAAGGTAGACAATACGGTCTGAGAGGCAGGTAGGTTGATGGATTTGGTAATGACACAGTGAGAAATTTCTGTTGTGACAGCTTGTGGACAAATCTGGGATGATGCTAGACCACTGGGACTAAGGCAGGCCCCAAAACTTAGAGCAGAGACTTAGGTGTATCCATCCATGGGCCCTGGATTAAATTTTCTATTCTATTAAATTATTCCAACATTATCCGTTATTCTGTTTATTCATGTGTTTCTTCTGCACAGAATGCCACTGGTGAGGGCCGCTACCCCACCAACAGCGAGGCTCTGCTGCTCTCACATCCAGCTTCTTACAGTGAACCTTCTCACTGACCCAGCTCAGAATCAACCACCCTCCTTAGTCGCTGCTCGCAAGGCCAACAGGCTTAGCCTCCAGCCTCAGTATGTATCTCCAAGGCTAGATACCACCTGAAATCCTTTAGTATATTGGGGCAATGTCACATGCAACTGCCTTTCTCCAAATTCACAAATCCCACCACTTCTCTTATCTTCTGATCCATGCCTTACGGGGCAGGAAACTTCCCTCCATGCATTTTAACCTGTATCTTCTGTCCTATCTGGAATGGAGAAAAGATAATACTTATTACTTTGCCTGACCCAAGGGACAGCACCAACTAAAACCTGTCTTAATGGCATCATTTTTAATTTTCTATTTAATTTCTCTTTTATCTTTGTAAAAGCGTAATCTGAGTAAGACACAGATTAATAAACCTAGGTGGGTGGTCCAAATGGTGGCGATGGAGCAGAGCTGGATATCACCTCTAGTTCTGACAGCCTCCAGTATCTACAGCTGCTTCTCTGGGAGCAAGAGTGCTATGTTGTCAAGAGCTGGCAATGTGTGCACTTGCAATTTACATGAAACAGAGGGAGAAAAAGTAGGTCAGCGATGTTCTGTTCCCAATAGAGTGTTAAATCTCTAATATCTGTGCCTTGTTTACCCAGTAGATGGAGAGAGTATTATCACTTTCTTGGATGCTTCACCCTGTTGTCCATTCATTTATGACATATATCTATGTATAGCTAAGTCCTAGGAACACCACTGCTCTCAAGAATCTCACAATTTAAAAAACTATTTGACCAAATCAGTGACATCATCAGCACTAGTGCCTGAAACTGAGTCAGGGGCTATATGCTGCTTGGACACCTCTCTAGAAATATGCTAGCTGGTAGCTTCCACCCAATTCCTCCAAATAGTCGATGGCTCTGTTGCAAATAAGGCCTCAAAACTGAAAGAAATAGAGTGATGCATTATATGCAAGAGGGATAAAGTGATAATTAACTTAAAATGAAATTATTAATAGAGTACTAGGAAATTATAAAATTCTGATTTGGCCAGTGAAATCCAAAACTCAAGGGTTGATTATAGAGATAAGCTATAATCTTCATGTGTAGTCTAAGGCTATTACATTAGCCCCATTAGTCTTGAATCATTCCCTTCTTGTGTCCCCGTATGGCTTCACATCACATTGCTGAGCCATATGTTTAGCTGTGTGAGAATGGACAAGTGGCTTAACCTTTCTGGTCCAAACCAACACAAACTAAAGTCTCCCCTATATGATTATGCAAAGCTAAAAATTTCCTTTTTTAAAAAAGTAACCAATGCCTTGTGTGTGAATTTGAACTGCATCAGCACTTCAGTTGATATGGCTAAATGTGCATGATCAGACACCAGGAAGAGGAATGAGGCTGGCATTTCTAAGTCCAAGCCTTTCCAATCTTCTACTCTATGTTGATGGAAAATTGCATTCAGAAGAGTATCAATCTTAGCCCTCACTCTGGACTAATTACCTCAAAAAGTGCCAGTGTTACCAGGCCTGAGGTTGCAGCCAAGGCCAGGGGAAAAATGTTTCTTGGGACATTGATCCCTATTGCCTGCCAAATGCCTCATGATTTCCAGTTGTACTCCCTAGTCAACCTTACTGGACAGGTAAGCATTCCTACAGTAATGTTAATGAAATGTTGTCCAAAGTCAATAGAATAAAGAAGGTTAGAGATCGCACATCTCCTTCTCACTGTTCAGATCTTAAGGTACTACATGAGCAAGTTTACTAAAATGTGACCGCATGTTTGCATTTCTCAAAGAGGAGGAAACATTAGAAGGGAAGCACTTTGGGAAATGGAATTAAGAAGGCATATTTAGAAAGTCAGCAAGAATCGTCTGTAAATATTTACTCCCTGTTAGGTTTAAGGCAGCAAGGTGCCCCTTGCCTCCTAAAAAAACAAAACAAAACAAAACTCAGGGCTGGGTGTGATGGCTCATGCCTGTAATCCCAGCACTTGGGGAGGCCGAGGCGGGCGGATCACGAGGTCAGGCGTTCGAGAGCAGCCTGACCAACATGGTGAAACCCTGTCTCTACTAAAAATTCAAAAGTTAGCCAGGCATGGTGGCTCCTCCTGTAGTCCCAGCTACTCAGGAGGCTGAGGCAGAAGAATCGCTTGAACCTGGGTGGAGGAGGTTGCAGTGAACTGAGACCGCACCACTGCACTCCAGCCTGGGTGACAGAGTGAGATTCCATCACCAAAAAAAAAAAAAAAAAAAAAAAAATCAGCTGGACTCTCTAACTGGGAAAGTGTTGGCATCTGTCTCCATGGCTTGTCAACATTTAGTATAGCTCCCTTTATTTCTCTGGAGTTAGAAGATCCAATCATGAGTAATATATGTCACAAGTATCTTAAAGAATTTTTTTGCATAATTATATACATAATTGTACAATTATGAATAATTATAGGACTTTTATTTGTTTTGGCCTTACGCTAAGCCACATTGGAAACAAACTGCTTATACATGAGCAAGTGCTACATTGTAGTTAATGTCTGAGTTAGCAAAGCCCTTTGTCCTACCAGATAACCTCAGCTCTATTGCCCAATCCCTGAATATGACATGCCCTGCGTAAAGATGCTAGCTCAAAGAAAGATGGTGATCATGAATCATTATTTTACACTTCTTGATTTCTTCTTGAACATTGGCCTTAATAGATAATTTAATAAATAGAAACAATATCATTTAAAGATGTGATTTTTTAAAATCCTCCTCCCTCTCATATTTAGAACTGTTTTCCAGAGATGCATTTTCATAGGGGGCTATTGTGGGTCAATTTGGGACTTTGGACAGTCTGGCTATTTGCTTCCCAGAAAGCAATAATTAATTTGCATTCCCAAGAGCAAAATACAGGAAGGCCCGTTTCACTATATTCTCAGCTAAATTTGGAATTATCTTTTCAAAGTCTTTACCTATTGTGTTTGGTTAAAAAGAAAGTAAAGTTACTTCATTATAATTTTGATTTATAATTTTGAACACTTTTTCAAAATGAAGTTTTGAAACTTCATTTTGCACACTTTTTCTTATGCTTAACTGTCTATTTTGAAATCGTTTTCTAATAATTCCTATCTAAATCAAATTTATCAGTGGAAGGTCAGTTGTAGGTTGCAGTGACAACAACCACCCCAATATTTTCAGGAAGTAAATTCTGGAAGAAACTTTAAGGAACTAACCTAAATACACAGCTGAGAACAGCTTGTTCATAGAGCAAGTCTGGTATACTGCAATGTGCTTTTATTAATGGTAAAGTTGGGAGCTAGAGCCCTCGGTTCCTGATGGTTTTCTTTCTTTTTTTTTTTCTCATATTTATCTGTTACATAGTTTTGATTTATTGTTGATATTTCTCTGGGGGCAGTGATGATGTAACTGGGGAGGAAAGAGCTGGGAGGAAAAGATTCCTTTAATAATTCTTCTAAAACTTTTATTTTAGAAAACCATTCTAGATTAACCCAGAAACTTTAAAAAAATTCAGTAGGTTTTTGGGCAACAGGTTGTGTTTGGTTACACGAATAAGTTCTTTAGTAGCGATTTCTGAGATTTTGGTGCACCCATCATCCAAGCAGTGTATGCTGTACCCAATGTGTAGTCTTTTATCCCTCAACCCCCTCCTAACCTTCTTCCCAAGTCCCCAAAGACCATTGCATCATTTTTATGCCTGTGTGTCCTCATAGCTTAGCTCCCCAACAGATGTGATTTTTTTAAACCTCTAGGTCTACCCGGGCTTTCTTGCATTTGTTAATCAGTGCGTACATTTTACAACAGCAAAAAAAATACACCTATTTTCAGGCGAGAGTTAATGATTTGAGGGATGTGTATATAGGTAGGTAGATATAAGACATACACAGATATATGTGATGGTGAAAAAGCTGGAAAGGCTGGATGTAACTTTCCATTTCATGTCCATTTCATTCTCTTTCATCTCCTCTTCTGTTTCCCCACACAGAACAGCTGCTCAGGAACTTTTCCCTTACCAACCTCTCAATCAGCACTTTTCTCAAATTCAGATCTCCTGGCTCTCATCTTTGTTCCTCCTGTGCCCTTTCTTTCCCCCTCCATTTTCAATTCATTCTCTCTCTCTCTCTTCCCTCCCTCTTCCCCCTCCCTTCATTTCCCTCTCCCCTTCCCACTCTCCCCTCCCCTCTTCCCTCCCCTGTCTCCATTCTCCCCTCCTAATTCTAAGTTTCAAAAACCAAGGAACCAGACAAGCAAAAGAGAGAGAGGGGAAGGGAGGTGGATAAAGAAGAAATCTGTTTAGCAAGAAGGTGAAAATAAAGAAGGCCAAGTACCTTCACAAGCAAATATTTGAATCTTGTCACCCATTCAAATTAAAAAACTATAATAAAAGAGAATTACACATGCTGAAGTTTGTCCACAGATGAAGGTAGACAAACCCCAAGCCAAAAAGTGCAAGATCTGTTTTTGGCTTGGGGCATAAGAAGGAGGACGAAGAATTGAAAAAAGCAGTAATAGCAGTTGTAGTATTAACTGTAATAATAAGGATGATGATCATCATCATAGTAGCAGCAATTATATATTTAGCAGTGCCTGTATTTCTATCAGTGAATTGGGCTGATTGTTTAATTTTGTTTCATTTAATTTTCACAGTAGATTTGGTGTAGGGGAGAAGCAGCTACTGTCATTTCAACTTAGCAGATGAAGAAACTGAGGCTCCTAGCATTTTTAATTATCTCAAGTTTATGCAACCAAGAAGTAGTAGAGCTGAAATTTGAAACCAAGCTGCCTGATACAGTCTGTGCTCATTCTGTTAAGTGGCCTTGCCTTCTGGAGAGGCTGTAGAAAGGGCTGATAACACTGATGGTTGTTGTTGGTTATGGTTGCTAAGTATCCCATTACACCCTCTTTTGGTAAATTCCCTCTGACCCTTTTCCACTCCTTGTGGTGCCCCTGGAGAAAAGGCAGCAAGAAGAGGGCCATGCAGACCATGCCTGCCTATCAGAGTAATTGTGCCATAGCACATGATGCAAGTCTGGTCAACCAGTTGTTATTTTCTGGGACCTTCTATTTCTAGATGCTACAGGTAAAAGTGTGTTCTCTCCTCCAGGGTCACTATGCTGGGATGAGGTAAACCTGGATCTGCTTTGCTCTCCACACTTCCCGTGGCTCCCCAGCCCACCCATAGGCAAAGACGAATGGTTGCAAAAAGACAGAATGAGGCCAATCCATAAGAAAACAAAAAACTGTAAAAACAAAAAACATAGAGCTATGCAAGTCTGGGAAATAATAAGCAGATTGTTACTCCTGTCCTGAGAGCCAGGTCAACCCCCGGACTTCTGATAGCCTAAGCCAGCAGTCCCAATGTCTTAATTAAGCACATGGAGGTTGGGTTTCTACCACTTACAACCTAGTTATAACTATGGCAGCCTTAAAGAATGAGAAGGACTTTGAGGGGAAGGATACTTGCAAAAGAGGGAAGGAAAGGAGTAAAGAGAAGAGAGCAAAATGCTCAGGGCCATTTTGGATAACAAAACACCTTAGTTTAACATCAGTGTAAGTTGGTGAGGTGGAGGGGTGGGAGTGACATCTGAAGAAACAGAAGTCAGGGGGTGACACTGGAAGTTGCAAGTTGAGTCCTCAGGAAAATGTCACTGTTAATATTGAGTATGTGAAAATGGAGGTTAGACTAAGACATAACCCAGAGGAGTTAGGAATGTTGTTGGAATTTAGTGATGAGCCCATAACATTTTCATACACAAAATGCTTTTTTAATCTATTTTTTATTTGCATGCCTTTAGAATAGGCACACACAATTTTCAGCAGTCCCTAACACTCATTTTCTCACACAGAGTCTATTTTCTCCATGTATGGTATCTACTGTCCTTGGAAAAAACTTGAGATACTATCCCTACTCTCTGCCTTTTCAGTTCCTGTCATTCTAATCTAGCAAAGTTAAAGTGCATCACTCTTCCAAGTCCTTTACATCACATTGTATGATGTTTGTTTGCTGGGAGAGTCCTGTCACTCTTGCACATCAGTAGGTTTCATTAAATCATTATGGTTATCATGATCATTTTGCACTGAGGAATGCCCTGTGCTTTCCACACTGTCTAAATCCCACCCAACCTGGAGAGCCTTTCTGAGACCCCAGGTTCGCCAGGCACTTCCTTCAAAATATTTTTTTCATCAGCCTACCCTCCACTGATGTCTGGTGAATTGCTCTATAGCTCAAGTTCACATACAAGTTTAGCACTTAGTTATACTTTATACCTCTTTTTCTTATTTGTGTCATAAAAATATTTTCTGTGTATTCAAGGAGATTGTCGACTTCTTAAAGGCAGAGATTATTTCTTAGAACTTGTCATATCTTTCCATCGTGTCAAGGACACCAGGGGATTCTCCAATAAACTTAGTGGTTTATGATAATGTGTCAAATAATCCACTGTCTCTCAATAAATCTCAAGTTTACACATAAATCACTGGGAGGAAATCTTCAAGGGTTTCATCATAATGTTCAGCTATCAAGGTAGAATCAAATTTTAGTCAAAATTCAGCCTGAGACAGAATATTATAGTGAGCACAGATGGCTTCTAACTTGAATCCAGGCCCTCCAAGTCAGAAAAATGGAATGTTCTCAGCTTCTGAGAATGCAAAAAGCCTTTAAGTTTGAGTCAAAGTGGGACATAACTTTGATCTTGCCTTCTATACTCTACAAGCAGTCTTTATACTTGGCCGTTTAAAGGGAAGAAAATAAGTTTTGATCTAGTAAAATACATCTTCCAAAGACTCCTGGCTGATTTGTTTCTGTGAAAAGCTTTGGAAACTATATTATTTTCCATTTTAATTAACTTTGAAATGAAAAGGAGCCTTAAATAAAACATCTTGCAAATAAAAGTGGAGACTTGACTTGATTCTAGGAAAAGAATCACTTTCCAAGGTACTTGCTCTCTCATTTTTTCCTCTTCACCCATATTCCAGTAATTTTTAAGGTCTATCTCAAAACATTCTCTACAGAGTCCTTGTAGCCATGACAAGCTCTGTAAAGCAGGTTAATGGCTGTGACCATGTATCTCAAGTAGTACAGGACCACACATTGATAGGTTAATTCACATTGTGTTGAAAGTGGCCTAATGGTGGAGTCCTCTCAGGGGTATGTTTATACAGATGGTTCAACTTGTGATTTTTTTTCCCTTTACCATGACGCAGAGTTATATGCATTCAGTAGAACTCATACTTCAAATTTTGAATTTAGATCTTTTCCTGGACTAGGGATATGTGGTGTGATACTGTCTTGCAGTGCTGGGCAGCAGCAGTGAGCTGCAGCTACCAGTTAGCCACACGATCATGAGTGAAAGCAGCCGATGCTCTACAGTGTTCTGTGTTGCCAGAGTGTTTTGCCCATCTATAGGCTAATGTAAATGTTCTGAGCACATTTGAGGTAGACTCAGCTAAGCTGTGATGTTTGGTAGGTTAGATGCATTAAATGCATTTTTTACTTACAACAAGTTTATCAGAATGTAACTCCATCATAAGTCGAGGAGCATCTGTTTTATAAATGGAGGGTTCCTCCAGAGGAATCACATGTTGAAATTTCAGGCACTGTTGTACTGGCACGGAGAAGACATTTTTTGGGAAAAGTAACCTTGTGACACTCTTTGAGAAGCATGTGGTAGATCATTACTTTGCAGAGCATCACTGACGTCCCATTCATAGAGCCTTGAGGGCTGGTGGTCAGAAAGCAAGCAGGGCTTAGCATCTGTGGAAAAGTCGCCCCACATTTCACTGAGTCCATGCACTTGTATATGGCCCTCAAACTTTTGACTACAAGAACAGAAATAGGACTGTAACTTCCAGACATCTGCAGGTCCTTGCCTGGAGGAAGTGAAGCTTACAGCTCCTAAACCTATAATAAGCTTTTTACCTTAAAGTGTTTCCTTCTGCCCTCCAGCTATTTTAACAAGCACTATCATTTCACACACCGTTGTCCCAAAAATGTGATAGTGTTGGTCCTGCATTTAGATGGGAAGAGCTCCCAGCTCATAAGTGCATAATGGATTCCTGTATTAAAACATTTGCTTCCCCAGTCTGGTGATTGCAGTCCCCACCATCATTTCACATACCGTTGTCTTGGAAACATGATGGTATTTGTAGAGCTTCATTGCATCTACTCTGAGTCCCAGTCCTGCACTCCATCTAATAGGACCTGGGTGAGATCGTCTGTACTTTCACTAAGAGTTGACTTATAATGGAGTTTTAAAAACACTGCTTGACTGTGTCCACAGAAAAGCCCTCCAATGCTCTTACAAGGCTGGTGTTCCTGATTCTCCCATGTACTCTGAGGTTAATGAACAATTTGCACAAGATCTTTTGGAAGGCATTGTAGAAATTCAGGCACTTCTCTTTTTGTTGTTGTTGAGACAGTCTTGCTCTGTCACCCAGGCTGGAGTGCGCTGGTGCAATCTCGGCTCACTGCATCCTCCACCTCCTAGATTCAAGCGATTCTTCTGCCTCAGCCTCCTACCATGCCTGGTTATTATTATTATTATTTTTTAATTTTTAGTAGAGCCAGGATTTTACCATGTTTACCAGGCTGATCTAGAACTCCTGACTTTAAGTGATCCACTTGCCTCGGCCTTCCAAAGTTCTGGGATTACAGGACTGAGCCACTGCACCTGGCCAAAATTCATATACTTTACACAAACTGGGATGAGGAATGTTTAGTTTATGGCAATCATGCCTAGTCTGATATTCCTCTGTAGATAAGTGACTGTCTAGAGTCTTCTCATCATAATAGTTTATGTTGCTGAATTCCTACTACATAACCAGCAGTTCACATTTAATTCCCTCAACAAACCCAAGAGGAAAGTGATAATATCCCAAGCCTATCTAGTTAGTAAGGTCATTCTTTTAGAAGTGAGATGTAAACTTAGGACTGAGTCAAAAGTCTTTCTATCATATTATGTGGCCTATAGCCATTTATTTTGTTTTAAAGCACCAATTCGTTCCAGAATAGAATCTAAAAGAAAAACACGTTAAGGAAGTGCCACCTAAACAATGATAGAGGAAATGGCGTTGAAATGGCAGTCGAAAAAACCTGATTTTGCTCCCAACTGGCTGTCATCTTAGACTTGTCATTTAACCTCTCAGAATCAATTTCCTCAGCTAGGCCTGTTTTCCCTTTTATAAAATTAATGATTTGGATTAGATGATTTTTAAGTTTGCTTCAGCCTCTGTGAGGTTCTGTGATTCTATGAAGTGGTTTTTAGTTTACTCTCTAAGGCATATTTTTTAACTCCTTGGATCCCTAGGAGATGGTGTTGAGTTTGAACTCCTTTCCCATATTACACTGGGGGTTTCTTCTGCCCCATTTGCCCTTGCTGGCCCAGAGCCTCAGTTCTTGACTCTGGTGGAGCCCACCCCAACCCCCACCCCCAGGTCTAGTGTGTTGGATAGCATATGACCAGTTATCTGCTTCAGGGACCCTTCTTTTATTTCATTAGTCTTCATCAATACTTCAGCTCCCAGTTGGGCAGCCTCAGGCCCAGCGTCAAGGGGAAAGTGATGAGGCAGTCTTTTCACAGTGGTCTGACCTCAGTAGGTCTGACCTCAGCAGACTGCATGTACAGTTTCTGCATTCTGCCTCACTCTGTTCAATCTATATTGACCTCAAATACACCAGGTTAAGCACCTGCCTCAGGGCCCTTGCACATACTATGCACACTGCCTACAATGATCTCTCCAGGTAGATCTCTTCCTTCAGGTCTTAACTCAAATACCTCATTGAGACCTGCCTTAATCATCCTGCGTAAAACTCTAAACTGTCTCCTTTCCACCACCACTCCTCCAATATTCTCACCCTTCCTTTTCTACAGTAAGTTACTTTTCTATAGTAAGTTACACACACACGCACGTCTTTTGTAAAGATTTTTATATATAAAGACATACATAATATGAAGACATATATATAAAGCCATGTATATATACTAACATAGACTTAGTATATGTATTAGTGTGTATGTACACACACACACACACACACACAAAGCCTCCTATATTGCATTTATATTGCATACTACATATTTTAGGTAATTTTTCATTGCTCATCTCTCCCATAAGTATGCAAGAAGTTCCATGAAAGCATGGATTCTTGTGTGTTTTGTTCACTATCTTCCTCCAGTGCCCAGAGCAATGCTTGGCCCATTGTATAGTATCTAGTAAATATTTTTAAATGGAATGCCCAGGAAACAGTGGCTGTGGAGTCCTGTCACCTCATCCTTAAAAAATATCCTACTTCCCCAAGGTATCCTAAAGAAAAATAAAAGTTTATAAACACAAATTTTCCAATATGACATATGACGTATGAATAAAAGCATCTTTAATAAACTTTGCTATTTTTAGATTTCCTTTAATTTAAACATAAGAATAGTATCCTTGTGAAGCGAATACCATTGATGACAAGTTCCCTGGCCCCTTTTCCAACCAGACCGCAGCCACTGTGCCCTCTTCTATAGAAATTCTGAAGCTGCCACTGTGAAATAGTATTTGTTTTCTGTTTTATACTTAACCTTGAGAGGAGAAAGGGGAATTGAGGAAAGAAGAAGAAAAAACCCCGCACTGCCACTATAAGACTAACAATGGAGTGAAACAGTGTATGAAACCCAGTTACATTTATGTGAGTAATTCATTGAAAGAACTTAATTCAAGCAAAAATCTAACCCATTGTTTTTCTGATTTGACTCTTTAAATTGTTTGCAAGGTCGTTTCTACCCAACTTGGAGAAAGTGTCTCTATTCTCAGATCACTAAGTGCTCAGCATTCAATAAAAAATGGTCTCGGTGAACTTCTCACAGTGTGAGCTCCAAATCATCCTCGTTCCAAGTGAGAAATTATCTTTTGAAAAATGAAAGATAAGAGGCCTATAGGTTATATCAATTTTTCAAAAGCTTTAGATAGATGATGAAAAAGGGCAGATCATATTTGTCCTTCGTAGGGGCCCCCCTCCCCAATTAAAGTATAAAATCAGAATTGCTACCCCAAAGCTTAAAACAAGCTTTAAGAATAAAATGACCATTATATTTTCTAAAAAAAACATTGGAGTTCTACAGAAATTAAATCATTAATCTTTGCCAATTTTACCAGATAATATATAAAAACTCCCCCCCTCCCCAACACGCAAACGCTAACTGATACACTTCACCATTTGCTCTAATACAGTGTAGATAGGTTTATCAGAAGGGCTTTCTGTTATGTAAATGGCTCTAAAATCTTGGAGTTTTAACATAGTAAAAGTTTATCAATAGCTGACATCACTCTCCAATGTAGTTCGCAGGATACAGGGGAAAGGCTCTTCTCCACAAAGTGACTCAGGAGCCCAGCTTGTCCCCCTTGTGACACAGACATGTTAAAAATGCAGCTGCACTCATGCCTGTAATCCCAGCACTTTGGGAGGCCGAGGCGGGTGGATCATGAGGTCAAGAAATTGAGGCCATCCTGGCCAACATGGTAAAACCCCATCTCCATTAAAAAATACAAAAAAATTAGCCGGGCGTGGTGGCGGGCACTTATAGTCCCAGCTACTCGGGAGGCTGAGGCAGGAGAATTGCTTGAACCTGGGAGGTGGAGGTTGCAGTGAGTTGAGTTTGTGCTACTGCACTCCAGCCTGGCAACAGAGTGAGACTCCGTCTCAAAACAAACAAACAAAAAAACCAAAAACAAACAAAAAAATGTAGCTGCAAAGTCACCACGAAAGACGAAGAGAGAAGTGGATCATGTAGAGAAATAATTTATGGTTCACACCTTGGAGAGTAAACATTCTACTGGCCAAAACCTAGTCACGTGGCCCCTACCTCACCATTAGGAGTGAGAATAAAGCTGGCTTCTTTGATTCTGATGGGAAGATAAATGGGCCCTGGTACTCACTATAGTGGGTTCTGCAAAAATGTGTTTGTGTTCGTATAGTTGTATAGTTCTGAAGTTTTGAATGTGGCATTGCCACAGAAGCCTACAAAGCAGCTTCCCCAAATCTCTTTCAACACTGCAGATGGCCTAATGCTCAGATAAGAGAAAATGCAACATTTACTACTTTGTTGTCTTAGCACAGATCATGCTGCTAGGAAGAAACAACATTGAGTAAACAAAAATGGTTGGATTGAGAATCAAAACCATAGATTGTGCTTTTTATTAGCTGAGACTTCTCTACTGAGTTGTAAGCCTGGGAAGATTATCAAGTCCCTGGACCATAAAAATAGCCCCATTTCTCCTGACTGCAGATACGGGAGTATCTGTTTCCATTTTCTGATAATATTAATACTTATAAAGCAGGTCCTTGACATTTTGGGTAAGGATTTGATGTCAATACCAGATAAAACAAAATATTCCTCTGCTTGTACTTCTCAGAGTATATCACTGATCTGGGAGTAACCCGTCTGATCAATAGAAACTGACTCTGTTCTCAGCCCCTTGTGAGCCCTGAGGAATCTCTCCTTGAATTCTTCTGGGGGTTCTTCCAGGAGCCTCAGGGAGGTAGTTCCCTCACATACATGTACGGACTGGTACTCTGCTATACTCAAGAGGGGCCCATTGCAGATCCCCACAGTTCTCGCTCTGTACAGCTGTCTCCTCTTCAGTATGCTGCCTAGAGAACTCTAGTTATCTTGGTCTCCCTGAAATCTCAGCTCCACGTCCTTAACCCAGGATGTCCAGCAAGCTCTCCCTGGGTTTCCCTGTCTTGTGTTGCAGTCTGGAAACTCTCGCAGGCAGTAAGGTAGCATAATCATAGGGCTCACCTCATTTTTTCCCTGCCTTTCAGAGATTATTGTCCTTCATTGCTTGATGTTCAGGGTCTCAAAAACCACCTTCATGTATTTTAACTAGTCTCAGCAGGAGAGTAAACGCAGTCCCTGTTATTCCCATCTTGGGAGGAAGCAGAAGTTTCCCAGTATTATTTAAATACACCAGCCAGTTTCCTACCCTTTCAGAATATAGGGTGTTTAATTTCTGCCTAATGGATATTACTTTATAAACCTGTATATATTGTCTTCTCCCTGGCAGACTCATTATTTTTATTGACTTTTCCCACTTACGAAGTTCTCAATTTGAAACCACAACACGTCAAAGCATTTATATTCTCTTAGCTTGGTTTTTCTTTTTAGGAAGCAGTGGCTATCATTTCTCAACATATCGTCTAGGTAGTAACACATCTTTTGAAGAGATTTGTTAGAATAGCCCAATAAACATTTAGGCTCCTAAATACACTGGAAGGAAAAGATGATGCAGAAAGTCCTCTTGCTTAAGGACTCCCCACGTGCAAGTGCACTGGCCTAACATAGTTAATTCTCTTTTCAATTTGAACACGGGGAAGGGGACAGAAATGGCCTCACTGGCTTTTCTGAGCCAGAAAAAGGTACAACTCACTTGAGAATGTGATCTATTAGGAGTGCTTTTTGCCTGCATCACTGACTGTTTGGCTGTTCACACTGGGAAATGTGTTCCTGATGCCGATAGCCTGGCAGACAGACCATCTTGATCAAAGACCTAGTCACAACATTTAATGCTTTCTGGAAGCAACCTGAGACAGTACTGACAGGGTCCATATTCTCATGAAAGACAGATCCCTGGTCCTTGAGGATTATGAGCAAATCTTAGAAAACACGATCATGGCAAATTATATTCAAGGAATTTGTTTTTCTAACATAAAATTTTAATTTTGGCCATTTGAACCTGATCTTTAGATTCTGAGTGGTTTCATATCTGCTGAATCAAAACTGCTCTGGGCACATGTAGCCTACTTAGAAAACTGTTTTGGTAAGTTGGTTCCTAGTTTGGTAACCTGGGAGATGTGCCAATTACAGACATGTCTCTCCATAAAGAATTTGAGTCAATGTTTTATAGTGGAATAATCTGGACATCTATCAAATATTAGCTCTTTAGTACAAATGTAAAATGCTTTGACATATACTTATTTTGCAAACAGATTTTCTAGAAATGTTCCTATGATCTACAGGATGGTGTATTTACCCAAGTATCCCTACATCTGAACACAAATCTATCATCTTTTCAAACATGTTTAGGAGAATCCAAGAGAAACTAAAACTCACTTTTGCTGTTGAAAATACAAAATCCTTTTACTGTTTTTGTCTGTTCAATCCTCCCATACTCCCCTCTTCTTCTTAAAAAAAAAAAAAAAGGGCCCCATCCATAGGCGAGAACAAGGCTGGTCACCTGTTATACCTGTATGCCAATTGAGAGGGGATTGGCTTCAGGATGGTGATATGGTTTAGATCTGTGTCCCCATGCAAATCTCATGTTGAATTATAATCCCTAATGTTGGAGATGGGGCCTGGTAGGAGGTGATTGGATCATGGGGATGGTTTCTCATGCTTTAACACCATCCTTCTTGGTGCTGTCATTGCATAGTGAGTTCTCATGAGATCTTGTCGTTTAAAAGGGTATGACTGCTTCCCACTTTCTCTCTTCCTCCTGCTCTGGCCATGTGAAGTGTTGCCTTCCCCCTCTGCCTTCTGCCATGATTATAAGTTTCCTGAATCCTCCCTAGAAGCCGTGCAGATGTTGCCATGTTTCCTTGTATAGCCTGCAGAATCATGAGCCAATTAGACCTCTTTTATTTATAAATTACCTAGCCTCAGGTATTTCTTTGTAGCAGTGCAAGAACAGACTAATACAGAAGGGCACATGACCCAAGCTAGGCTAATGAAGGTCCTTCTTCAGTTCTCTTCTAAAAGGAATTGTCAGGAAAGAGTCTTTTCTTCTCTGGCCAGAACTTTATTAGGATAGCGGTTTATGTAAGGTGAGGGAGGGTGTTTATGGACTGAGGCAGTAAAGCTGCCGTGCTGAAGAAGGAGAAAAAGCGATGGAGAGAAGTGTGCCAATGGTGTCTGAGTCCTTGTTTCCATCCCTTGTCCTTCTGGAAGTTTGGGAATCTGGACCAACATATTACTGTATCTTATACTATTTGACATTGAGTTTTTGCCATTTGACTGTATATTAGAGTGCTAATACAAGAAGATAATGAAATAAAAAATTAGTTTTTATTCTGATCAAAGACATCACTAATAATTGTAAATAATTTTCAAGCAGAGGAAAAGTGGTTTATTACTTAAACTTAAGAGATTTGGTATTCTAACAAGAGATGGTTAAACAGGTTTTAGAACTTTTTGTGAAAAATAAATGAAACACATGAAAAATGAAAAAAAAGCCAAATATAATCTTTTCCTTATTAATAAAAGATAAAACAAAAATACTAATATCAAATAACTTTTTGCAATCTCATCCATGTCATTTTATATTCTTTTGGTAAAAGCCCTAACATTTTATAAAATATAAGAAAAACTGTTAAGAGAAATTCTCTTTGCCCGAGGTGAAAATAAAAATGAAATGAAGAGCCATAGAATGTCAAAGCTCTAAAAGAGAAGAAACAAGCTCTCTGTGCAGTTGAAGGTCACATCTGTAAGATGCTGAAGCAATTTTCAGGGTTGTGCTTCCAAATTTCATTCTTTACTTCCTTGCATGGCTCTGCAGTCCTACCAGACCCATCTTTTCCATCTGTTCTCACTACAAGTGTCAGCTTGGATGGAGCCTTTCCTGGATCTTTATGGTTGCTTTCCCTAACTCCTAGGCATCATTGATTTGGATTTGATACTTATGATTAGCTTTAAAGGAAGAATATTGATTAGTTTTCCCATTATAAAAGCATGCCAAAAAACACTTAGAAAATAAAAAGGGTCATCCGTAATCTCACATCCCAGTAATAGCTGTTAAGGGTGTGGTGTATTTTCTTGCATAGTTTTTGTGACCATTTGATGTAATGGGAATCTTTTTTTGGGTTCAGAGTCTCGCTCTGTTGCCCAGGCTGGAATGCAGTGGCACGTTCTTGGCTCACTGCAAGCTCTGCCTCTCGGGTCCATGCCACTCTCCTGCCTCAACCTCCTGAGTAGCTAGGACTGCAGGTGCCCACCATCATGCCCGGCTAAATTGTTTGTCTTTTTTAGTAGAGACAGGGTTTCACCGTGTTAGCCAGGATGGTCTCGATCTCCTGACCTCGTGATCCGCCCGCCTCGGCCTCCCAGAGTGCTGGGATTACAGGCGTGAGCCACCGCGCCCGGCCATGGGAATCTTTTTTTTTTTTTTTTTTTTTTTTTTGAGACGGAGTCTTGCTCTGTCGCCCAGGCTGGGGTGCAGTGGCCGGATCTCAGCTCACTGCAAGCTCCGCCTCCCGGGTTTACGCCATTCTCCTGCCTCAGCCTCCCCAGTAGCTGGGACTACAGGCGCCCGCCACCTCGCCCGGCTAGTTTTTTGTATTTTTTAGTAGAGACGGGGTTTCACCGTGTTAGCCAGGATGGTCTCGATCTCCTGACCTCATGATCCGCCCTTCTCGGCCTCCCAAAGTGCTGGGATTACAGGCTTGAGCCACCGCGCCCGGCCGCCATGGGAATCTTACTCCACAAAGTGTGCGTCTTCTTTTTGCTCAGAACATTGAAACAAAAGTATTTTCATATATTACTCTTAGCTCTTCATACCCATATTTTATTTACTGGCTGAAAGATAGTACTAATATTTAGAGATTTCTCTCTTTATGAGTACAAATGATAACATAGTCATCCATGTTCATAAACTTTTTCTGGTAATAATACTTAAAAGTTTATATGTAAACTTTTAGAAATAGAATTGACATGGAGGGGCTGGGCGCCATGGCTCACGCCTGTAATCCCAGCATTTTCGGAGGCCGAGGTGGGCGGATTACGAGGTCAGGAGATTGAAACCATCCTGGCTAACATGGTGAAACCGTGTCTCTACTAAAAATACAAAAAAACAAACAAACAAAAAAGGCTGGGCGTGGTGGCGGGTGCCTGTAGTCCCAGCTACTCGGAAGGCTGAGGCAGGAGAATGGAGTGAACCCGGGAGGCCGAGCTTGCAGTGAGCCGAGATCGCGCCACTGCACTCCAGCCTGGGTGACACAGCGAGACTCCGTCTCAAAAAAAAAAAAAAAAAAAAAAAAAAAGAGAGAGAGAAATAGAATTGACATGGAGGAATGCTTCACGACATCAAATTTCTTCTAGATAATAGAAATTATCAAGAGAACAGAGTAAAATGAAATAATTATTTTCAAAAAACTATTAGAAGGAAACATCTGCGGTTTAAAAAAAGAACAGGAAAGGTTTTTTTGTTTGTTTTTTGTTTGTTTGTTTGTTTGTTTTAATAATGACCAAGCTTTGCAAATGCCAAATAAATAAATGTATCCTTATTTTGGTAGAATTTCTGAATGGTCTTACAGACAGGAAAAAAAATGGTCTTATAGACAGGAAAAAAATCAATGTGGCATCAGACTTTTAGCATTTAGTGTTTCAGAGAATTAAATATTAGAAGACTTTTCAGTGAATGATGTTTAGAAAATTGGCTTTTTATTCTAAAAAACATAACCAAAAAAAGCTCTAGATTAGTTTAAAAAAATTAACTAAGTAGTAGAAGATCATCTAAAAGATGGGTTTTATATTGGGGGAAAGTCAGGAAATTATAAAGAATGATTTGACTATACAAAAGTTACAAACTTTGACATGGCAAAACAAAAAAATCCCACCACAAAAGTCGCAAAAATAAAAACACATATGTATAAGATATGTGAATGGCAGAAAGTTAATATCATTAATATATAACAAGATTATATAAATCAATAAAAATGAAACCCCATCCCAAAAGAAAAAATAAACAAAATATAAATACTGACAGTTGAGACAGAGAAATAACCAAAAAATACATATAAAGATACATACAAATAAATGTCGTTTAATAGAGAAAAATATATCTTTAGCCATCTGTTCAGTAAATATATTTTAAAGTGATATGGGCAGGGTAGTATTTCTCAGACTTGTACAAATGGAGATTCCTAGACTCAATCCATTTTGATGACTGTCTAGTAGGCTAGCTGTAAAACCCAGTGATGTGCATGCATAACCATCTAAGGCAGGCAGTCCTGAAAACACTTCCAGAAACATTGGTCTAGAGATTTTAATAGTGAAGAGAATAGGCCCTCACTATTGATTTTTGGTGAGGTTATAATTTTTTATAATTTTCTTTGAGGAATGTCTGGCAATATGTGTAAAAACTTTTAATGTGCCTACCTTTTAATCCAGCAATGCTACTTCGAATTTTAGGAAAATATTTGTTGTACATTTAAGGAAATTATCTGTTAATTGTGTCAATAATATATATAATAGGGTATCGGTCAGGACGTTATTTAGCACAAATCTCAAAATATCCTAAAGGTCTAGAAGCAAACCAATTGTATTAAGGTACATTCACCTACTAGAATACTAAGCTGCCGTATAAGGAATGATAAATGTCTGCATTAAGTAATTTATTTCTGCATTGCAGAAAAAAAAAAATGAGGTGCTAAATATGTGTGTATTGGAGTGGGGCATTATAGGATAGTATAAGTGGTTGGATTCCAAGTGAGTATATATATTTAAACATACACAAAAGTTAGCCAGACACAGTGGCTCATGCCTGTAATCCCAGCACTTTGGGAGGCCAAGGCTGGTGGATCTCTTGAGCTCATAAGTTCGAGACCAGCCTGGGCAACATGGTGAAACCCCATCTCTACAAAAAATACAAAAATTAGCAGGGAGTAGTGGCGCATGCCTGTAGTCCCAGCTACTCAGGAGGCTGAGGTGGGAGAATGGCTTAAGCCCAGGTGACAGAGGTTATAGTTAGCTGAGATTGTGCCATTGCACACCAGCCTGGGCAATAGAACCAGACCTTGTCTCAAAAAAAGAAAATATACAAAAGTCTGAAAGGTTATACAGAATACTTAATGATTCTCAGGATTTTTATGTCTATTATATATAGTTGAATATTATATATTTTTTAAGTGTATGTGTAGTCAATAAGCAATAAAAATACTTATTTTCTTTCAGGTTGTTCTGTTCAAAGAAAAAGTAACCCTAGACTCTATTAATGGTTAAGAAGAAACATTTTGGGTGGTTAAAGAGTATGGATAAACTTATCTCAGGTAGAGGCAGGTTAAATTTATGAGGAATGACTTAAGCCTGCTTCAATGGATAGAGTGGGATTGGACAGACTACATTAAAAAATAAGTACCTCACAAATAATTTGATTCTTCTAGAGATAAGCCACTTGAATCAGATTTTTTGGTTAAATTTAGAGTGTCTCAGAGGAGAAAATATTCCATTGACTAGAATTGTAAAGCTTAAACCAAGTTTGTCGGAGGTGAAATTAGAACATGTATTACCAGGAAATACCTTCGCAGAAGAGAAGTTTCTCTGTGACTCTCATAAAAAGAACATCATAATAAAGCAAAATTAAACATCGATAATCTTTGTGAAAAAAAAAGATAGGCTACACAGTGGGATGTAGAAAATGTATTAAAATTTTAAAAAAAGACTGCAGCAGATTTCATTAAAAGCTACAGCTCTAAGTTCAAGAGCAGAAAATGTCTTTAGCTTTTAAAATTTAATTTGGTTTATTATGAAAGAAATAATTAAAATGTAATTTGAAATCACTAACTTTCATTTTCTTAAAGTCAAACAGCAAGATGGCTCGAGGGAAAAACCAGGGCCGAGAGGCAAACATTGGATAAAAAATGATTCCTAAGGGCTTACAAACTCATAAAAATCAACCTTTCTTGGGAATTAGTATGTAACTCCCATTGCAAAGATGAGCAGTGTTTAATTTAAAATGGCAACTAAATAGACAGAATAACATGCTTATTGGCAATGTATATTACTATTCATTATGGGTCTGCACAGTACAGTTGTGGCAGTAAGATCCCATTTAATTGCAAGTAACAGATACCCAATTCAAACTAACTTAAAAAAGGGGGGAGGAGAATTTACTGTTTAATGTAAGAAGGATATTCAAGAGGCAGAGCTTGTGGCTTATGCCAGTTGCATTCAGGTACTCAAACAACATCTTCAGAATTCTCTCTCCTTCCTTTGACTCTGCCTTCCCCTGTTTTTATTCTCACATGGGCTTTATCCATGGGGAGGAATCCTGGCCAGCAGCAGTTCCAACCTGCATTATTTCTCCAGCTTAGCATCCTAACAGTAAGGTTCTTGCCCAACAGCTTTAGCCAAACATCTCAGGAAAGGCTCCCATTGGCCCATCTGAGTATCTTGTCCAATCCTGAGTTAGGACAGTTGGGGCCATATGAATGACAGCTCCCATCGGGGAGAGAAAGCAAAGTTCCCCAAATGAAAACTTGCTCGATCTTCTGAAAGTAACAGTTCTCTATCAATCAACCTTTTTGTCTTAAGGAATTCTACCACATACTAGGCAGTCTGCTAAGAACCATAAGAAAACAGAAAAGTGTGTTAGACAAAGTTCAGGCATTTGCACCTTAACATTAAGGTTAACAAATACACCTGAGAAAGATGCAGATAAGAAGTACAAAAGGAGCTAAGTTGCTTTGAGGAGATAAGATTTGAACCAGACCTTGAAGCATGAACAAAGGGCAAAAGCAAAGATTGGGAGGTTACAGAAAATATTTTTAATGGGTTCAGTTAACAGTTTTGACCATTGAGTAGTCTCATTGACCATTAAGTAGTTAACAAAGTTTTGACCGTGGAGTAATTCTTGGGTTCTTGGGTTGTTCTATTGCTTCATAAATATAGATTTTAAGGTCTGTTTTAACTGCTCAGGACTATTCAGAGGCAAACACTTAATTAAATATAAGGAAATACATGTATAGGCAGGACTAAACTTCCTTTCTGGAAACTATTGTCTACATGTTTCAAGAGGGTTTTAATTTTTTTCACTTTTAAAAAATGTTTATTCCCTTTAACCCAGTTCTTTCACTTTCAGGAATCCTTCCAAAAAAAATACAAAATGTGAACAGCTGTTTGCACACTTATTACAGTATTATTTACATTTTGAGAAACTGGAAAATCTAGAATGGCTAATAAAAGGGAAATATGTAAATTATTTTACATTTATATACAAGGGTATGCAATTATTGAAAAATCTTTTACAAAAAAAACCCTCTTGAAATGTTAAACTGCTCATTGGCATGTTACTTACAAAAGCAGTATGCAGAATTTTGAGGACCTTAGTAAAGGTTTTTCAAATGAACTGTAAACATAACTAAGTGGGTGGGTGGATATACATATGTATGCAGAGAGAGACAGAGTGAAAAGGTCAGAAAGCAAAGAGAGAAAAAATGGAAGGAAATAACTAACAGTAGCAGTAATTATTCATTATTTCCACAACCAGTTACCAAGCTTCTATTTGGCCTGCATGATGGGCACAGTGGTTGGCAATAGAGGTCAAAAGAACAATAGTGTCATAATGGAAGCGAGAAAGAAAAGGAGAAATTAGAAAGCTGATCAGAGTACATACAGCTGAGAAATACACATGCACAGTTTACATGGTACAAAGAAATTGGTTAAGGTCAAAGCTAGCCTAGCCTGGGAGATCAGGACAGCCTTCTCTGGGGGAAGAGATGATTAAGTTGAGAATTAAAGGCAGGTGGGAAAGAGGGTGGGCGGTAGTAGGACAAAGATTACGAGGTCCAAGGTAAAAACTAAGGAAGAACAAGGCACTTGACAAGAATTGAAACAAGGGCTTGTGCCTGGAGACTTAGGCAGTGAACTGTGGAAGATGAAGCAAGAAATATGGATGGGGCCAAACCAAGCAAAGCCCAATATGGACACTAGGTAGTGGGTTCAGTAGAGTCTTGGTGTATTTTTCCCCTCTTTTTCATATGTTTCACTATAATTCACAATTCTGACACTGAGTATATATGCTTCTATAATTAGGGGGAAAAGAAGTAATTTGGAAGATGGGACGGGGAAAGAACCGTGAGTGAAGAGACTGTGTGAGCAACTTTATCTCACTGGGCTTTGGGCTCTTTTCTGTAGGGTGTGGGGATAGGATGTTGATTTCCAAAAGTCCTTTTGACTCTGACACCCTCTTGTCTTGTGAACACCAGACGCGAAGGCAGTGCCCATGCTCAGGAGCCATCTTCAGAGCCTGCCCCTGTCTCTGGTCTCATTGCTTTCCTGACCCTGTGTGAATGGCTATTTCTTTTTCACTTGGGTGTACTTTGTTCTGAGAAGGGAGCCTCTTTGGCTGCTTAAAGAATTAGTCATCCAGGCAGACCTGGAGTTGGATGAAAAGGGAACAAAGGAGAAAAATCTACTAAGAAGGAATTATTGAGTAACTTCTATTTAAAAGCCACACCAAATAGCAAGGCAAGTTAGAGATTTATCTCTATCTAGTGATGATTTATCAAGCACGAAGTAAGACAACTAGGTGAGGATAAGAAGCTGTAAATGACAGTTGCAGGTAGCAAGGGCAGATCATGAATGATCATGGGCTTGAGAATCAAAATGGAGTGGATAAATCACTCCCAACTATATCAAAATGAGAGCTCTTTTGTCTTTTTTTTTTTTAAAAAAAAAAAAAAAAAAAAAAAACAGAGTCTAGCTCTGTCACCCAGGCTGGAGTGCAGTGGCGCAATCTCGGCTCGTTGTAACCTCCACTTCCTGGGTTCATGTGATTCTCTTGCCTCAGCCTCCTTAGTGTCTGGGATTACAGGCATGAGCCACCATGCCCAGTTAATTTTTGTATTTTTCGTAGAGACAGGGTTTCACCATGTTGGCCAAGCTGGTCTCGAACTCCTGACCTCAAGTGATCCACCTGCCTTGGCATCCCGAAGTGCTGGTATTACAGGCATAAGCCACCCTGCCTGGCCCCTTCTGTCTTCATTTGAATGCCTTGTCACCTCAGAGGGGATTAAATTACATAATACATACTGAAACATTTGACTCTTACTGGATATTTAGTAAATGGCAGTGCCCCTCCCAGAGGCCTTCAGAAGGGCCCAGGAGCTGGAAGGAAGGAAAGAAAGGTTTCATGGACAAATTGGCACTTGAACAGGCCCTTTAAAGTTTGGGTAAATGTTTAGAAGGCTCAAGAGGAGGGTGGAAGAGACTGTCATCAAGGGTGGGAAGAAGGTGGAAAAGAATAAGGCAGAGGTAGGAGAGGTAGCAAATAGTCAGAGAACATTTATGAGGGCAGATGGTGCAGAGTGAACATTTAGTTCTTCACAGGGTGGTAGGAAGTGAGATTCAGGATTCCACACAAGGTTTCCAAAGGGGATGCTGCTGTGGTGGGAACTTCCAAAGGGGATGCTGCTGTGGTGGGAAGATATAGTCCCTCCTTTTACACTCTTGTTTTTTCCTTTTCTTGGCCAAGGGGCGACTTCCATAGACCTTCCAGAGAGGCTCCTCTCCTCTCCTTTCCATTTCCATTGAGCAGCATCTTAAGTTGTATAATGCCTGGCACGAAGTAAGCATCCCCCATGTATTTGTTAAGTTGAACTGAAACCAAAGTTGAACATATTTGTTGACTGAGAAAATTACAAACTCATTTAAAGAACTCAACTGATATTCCTCTACTCATTGGTGCTTGCATATTTAATTCCTCACTTTCTGGAAGCATTTCTGTATTTATGGAAGAGAATAGGACTAAAGAACGATGTGTTTAGCGTGTTCCTTTCATAGAGAGCCTTCCAGAAAATTTTAATAGAGAGGAAAATGTATTAAGGCTGCATACTTTTGGCAGAATTTCTTGGCATTAATTTCTTTTCAAGCAGTTTCTCCATGTTGTGACATGACATAGCATTTTGTGGAATGATTCTTTCACCATCTTGCTTTAGTTTGCATTTGGTAACTATGGAACATCGTGACTATTCCCACATGGGTTTCCATGGAGTGACAGTAGCTTCCACTGAATTTACTTGAAGTAGCACCATAGAATATAATCATAGTATATCCTAAGGGGTTTTTTTTCCAACCCAAACTTTTAAAAATTTACTTTTTAAGACATCATCTGCCACATTGACGTAGGCATAGTATGTGAAGCAGGCTGTGCGTACAAGTGCCTCGAAAATATCTTTGGTCTTAACTTTCAGGGGCTTTCCAAAATCCTCAAAGCCTGAAATAAATCTCCATTTGTTCTGCTGTGGCCAGAAGAGGGCCTGAAGCAGAACTCTCTAGATTTTTTTTTCCCCCATCTTCTTTTTCCCTTTCCCTATACTAGCATGCATATGCTAAGCTCTCGAACCTGGTAGAAATATATGTTAATCTTTTCCTTCTCACTGTGCTAGGGTCAATGATAGGCTTATACTGCAAAGTAATAAAGAAATCTGAATTCCGTGAGATGGCTTAGCTCAGGGGTGGGGTTCTCTTCAGAGATTTGAGAATGTAGAATATAAAGAAAGAGAACAGCAGAAAAGGAGCAGAGAGTTTGTGGGTGGGAAATAGTATTAATTGTAAGTACCACCCCTCAAAACAATCCAAATATAATGAAGCTTGTTCTCCTTAAAGAAAACAGTGAACTTGTATATTTTAAAAAAGTCTATTGTTACTCCCAAAGTGACACAATTATAGTGTAGAGAATCAGACCTTGGTTGCCAGAGGTTAAGATTGAGGGGACAGTGCAACTCTTAAGGGGTAACATGAGAGAGATGCTTGGTGATGATAGGACAGTTCTGTATCCTGAGTGGGTCCATGTCTACTAGAATCTACAAACATGATAAAAATTCCATAGAACTATACATCTGGAAGGAAAAAGTACATGTAGAAGCTAGTAAAATCTGAATATAATCACTATTTGAATTCATAGAATTGAACCAATGTTGATTTCTTGGTATTAACTTACTGTAGTCCCATGAGATAGTATCATTGAGAAAGCAGGGTGAAAGAAACATGAGAACTTCTTGAGAGTCAAACTATTTCAAAGTAAGTATTTTTTTAATCCCATGATTTTTCCATGATAGAAATATAAAGCTCTGTTGTTACCCCAAATTTCCAATAAGCAAACCAAGCCCAGATGCAGATGTGAGCCGTTTGGGACATCCCTTAGAGAGTCTAATCCATGACCACATCAAAGGAGTTCATCTCCTTTTTGTATCTCAGGAGGCTGGCTTATGATATCAGTAGAACTGACCGTGATCATGAAATTTTTTCTACCGCCAAGGGTTGGGGATGGGATACTAGAGAATAGGTGGCTGCTCTCATTTAGTAGAGGAAGAGAATACTTTTTTGTGTGTATTTTTGCTAGGAGACCCAGGATTGACAACTCTACTGCTATTTCAGAGACCTTAAATGACTTGGTTCCTAGTCGATAAATCATGCACACTCTAGTTTGTTCTATGTTTTTCACAAAGCAGTGAGCAAGACCATTAAGCAAGATTGCCAAAGGCCCTGTTGAGTTTCTTCTGTTCTGTTCCATTGTGTGGCCAGTGCCTGGCAAGCAGAAGGTATTTTATAAATATTCAAGAGTGATATCGAGTGGAAGCTGCCTGAGGTCTGGGACTTTGTCTCATATACTTCAGAATCACCAGCACTTATAAATGAATCTGGTACATAGAAGAAACTCATAAACATGTTTTGCAGGAAGAAATGTATTCTGTTCCTCAGATACTATTAACAGGACACCTTTTATTCTGCCTTTGGAATGGGCCCATGAGAAACTGGTATTTATTTCAGGATAACCAAAAAGAAGCCACAGAAATCAGCCAACAATCAATGATTAAGTCATGGCTGTGATTTTCCCTAAACTTTGGGGATAACTATTAGATATGATAATTACAGTGTAGGGAAAAAAAAAAAAAGAACTTGAAACCGTGCATACAATATGATGGTTCCTGAAACCCAAAGGAAAATGCAAGTCTAATCTTCACAGGGGTTCTCCCCATACCTCTCATTCTTTAACTTCCCTGTCTCAAGATTTATCCTTCTTTGATATCCCTTTCCATTCTTCCCTTTCCCAGAATCCTCAAATTACAACCCCTGAAAGCAATATCTCTGTGGCTTTATTTTTCAGAGAAAGATGCCTCCTTTTTTCTAACAAACCAACACCATGTTGAGGGACCTCCTCCCTCTTGTCGAAAACAGTCCCCCAGGCGTTGTGCTAAGCAAGAGAGCTGCTCTGCTCTGGGGTGTGTACGGCCTCTTTCAAGTAATTCAGAGTAGATCAGACAGAAGGTATTTCACGTGTGGAACAACATGGAAATGATGAAGAGGCGAAAAAACAAGACTGTTATGTTTCAGGGATAAGAAGGCGGAGTTGATTGAGGGGAGAATACTTTGTGGAGAAAAATGGCAATGAAGTTTCCCTGATAGTGTTGGGTTAGAATACACAGCAAAAGAGACCAGGATCTTGGTAATGGAGACCAATAGAGAGTGGATAAAAGAGGATCGCACTTGACATCCCACCAGGCTCTGCCTGGTCTGACTCCTCCCTCTTTCCAGCTTTACCTCCCACAATGCCCGCGGCTCTCTGCTCAAGCGACACCAGGCTTTTTTCAGTTCCTCT
The DNA here is from genome assembly GCF_049350105.2 of Macaca mulatta. Lineage (NCBI taxonomy): Eukaryota > Metazoa > Chordata > Mammalia > Primates > Cercopithecidae > Macaca > Macaca mulatta. Next base: position 142,219,716 of record NC_133407.1, on the reverse strand, counting down.
TGTCAGGTTATTCCCTCCACATTTTTTCAATCTAGTTATTTCTTTTTTTATTGTGATATAATTCATAGTCCATAAAAGTCACCCTCTCAAAGTTTAAATTGAATGTTTAGTGCATTTATTAATTTGCACAATTATCCCCATTATCTAATTTCAGAACATTTTATCACCTCAAAAAGAAACCTGTACCCATTAGTAGTCATGTATTTAAATTCTTTTTATGGCAGAATACTATTCTGTTGTGTGGATCTACCATACGTTGTTCGTTCCTCAGTTGACTTTTTAGTTATTAGGAATAATGCTGCTGTGAACATGCGTGTACAAGTTTTTGTGTTGAACATGTTTTAAACTCCCTGGGGAATGTCTAGTTAACTCTTACTCATTCTTCAGATCTGGGCCCAAGCCTTCCTTTTCCTCACAGAAATCTCTGACACAGGGTAGTGCCTCACTCTTTCCAATTAATAATATGCTCTGTGGTACTATATGACTTTCCTTCAGGTACCTATCACAGTTGTGATTTATGTTATTTGGTGGATATATAATCAGTACCAGTAAATGTTTGCTCAATTAATTCAAAAGGTCCAAGTCTGGAAACATGGATTTGCCCCATTTTACAGCCTCTTATTCACATAAAATCTTAAGTCTAATGGCTTCTCCCAAAGATAGTAACACTTCACCATAAAATAAATACCAGTGTAGAAAGATTATTTGCCTGAGCCCCTCTGTAAGCTTGAGCTTCTCAAAGAGATTTGACCATTTTTTACAGGTGTTAAAATGTTTTATGTAACTAAGAAGAAAAAAGCTTATAAGTGGGGGAAAAATAAAAACCTACATAATGCTTCTCACACTATTGAACTTATTTGAAAAAAAAATAGATAATGAAATGCTCTTACAGCGTGCTCTTGACAAAGGCATTTGTAGCAACAACATGTTGTCACTTTCAGCATTTGCAGTTCTCTTGGGATTGAAACAAAACCACCAGGAAAAATTCACCCTTGAAAAAAAAATAACAATTTTTTTCCTGTAAATTTTATGTCTTGAGTGAGTTCTACATTACATATGACTGAGCAGTCAAAACTCCTCCCTAAATACTCTGAATGTGAAATTAGCAGCAGATAAAACCTTTTACCTTCTAAGGTGAATCCTATCATAGCCTGACTTACTGATCATATAAAAGAACTAGTTAAATGTTTTTAATATTAAAAAGTATTCTGGGCCAGACACAGTGGCTCATGCCTGTAATCCCAGAATTTGTGTAGGCTGAGGCAGCAGCATTGCTTGTGTCCAGGAGTTCAAGACCAGCCTGGACAACATAGTGAAACCTCATCTCTTAAAAAAATAAAATTAGCCAGACATGGTGACACATGGCTGTAGTCCCAGTTACTGGGGAGGCTGGGGTGGAAGGATCACTTGAGCCCAGGAGGTTGAGGCTACAGTGAGCTGAGATTGTGCCACTGTACTCCAGCCTGGGCAACAGAGCTAGACCCTGTCTCAAAAAAAAAAAAAAAAAAAAAAAAAAAAGAAGTAACCCGTACATCAAGTATACTTTAGTAACTTTAGGAATCTAAAGCCAAAACAAAAAAGAACTTCTTGGAACTTTTCTTTTCCTATAAATTATTTCATTGTGTGCATGGATACGTACATTGTGTGTGTGCGTGTGTGTGTGTGTGTGTGCATGTGTATTGAAGTTTGTCTGTTTTATTTTTTGTTATTTCCTCTCCTTCATACCCCTTTGTACCTGTCCTGTTGAGGCAGCCACACTTGTCTGAAACCACAAATTCTCATATTTTTCAATGCTTACTACATATGACAGCTAACATTTTCTTTAGAAACACATTCATTGGGAATACTTCAATTTTGCTGAAACTTTTTTGCATTGTTTTGAATATTTGATTCTCAAATGATTGCAAATGCACAGGAAGTTTCAAAAATACCATTACAATTTTTCCAATTGTATCTATTATGTTAAAATACACATAATATGAAATTTACCATCTTAACCACTTTTTAGTGTACAGCTTAGTAGTATTAAATACCTTCTTAATGTTAGGGAACCATCACCACCATCCATCTTCAGGACTCTTTTCATCTTTGAAAGCAGAAACTCTATACCTATTAAATAATAATTCCACATTTGTTCCTCCCTACAACCCCTTTACGTCTCAATGTTTTTTGTTTGTTTGTTTCTTTGTTTTTGAGACAGAGTCTTGCTCTGTTGTCCAGGCTGGAGTGCAGTGGCAGGATCACAGCTTAGTGCAGCCTTACCTCCCAGGCTCAAGTGACCTTCGCACTTTAGCCTACTGAGTAGCTGGGACTACAGGCACAGGCCAGCGCACCCAGCTGAATTTTGTATTTTTGTAGAGACAGGGTTTCACCAAGTTGCCTGTCCTGAACTCAAGTGATCCACCCACCTTGGCCTCCCAGAGTGCTGGGATTACAGGCATAAGCCACAGTGCCTGGCATGTGTCTCTGATTTTGACTGCTCTAAGGACCTCATGTAAATGAAAAAATACAGTATTTGTGTTTTGGTAACCGGCTAATTTCATTTAGCATGATATCTTCAAGGTTCATTAATGTTATTGCATATGTCAGAATTTCCTTCCCTTTTAAGCTAAATAGTATTTTATTGTAGGTATAGACCATATTTTGCTTATCCATTCATCTGTTGATGGACACTTGGGTTGCTTCCACGTTTTAGCGATTGTGAGTAATACTGCTATGATCATGGCTATGCAAATATCTCTTCAAGAGCCCATTTTTCATTCTGTTGGAAGAAGTGGAATTACTGACCATATGGTAATTACATTTTTATTTTTTTGAGGAAACATCATACTGTTTTCCACACCAGCTGTACCAGTTGACATTCCCACCAAGATTGCACAAGAATTCCAGTTTCGCCGGGTGCGGTGGCTCAAGCCTGTAATCCCAGCACTTTGGGAGGCCGAGGCGGGTGGATCACGAGGTCAGGAGATCGAGACTATCCTGGCTAACATGGTGAAACCCCGTCTCTACTAAAAATACAAAAAAAAACTAGCCGGGTGTGGTGGCGGGCACCTGTAGTCTCAGCTACTTGGGAGGCTGAGGTGGGAGAATGGCGTGAACCCGGGAGGCGGAGCTTGCAGTGAGCCGAGATCACGCCACTGCACTCCAGCCTGGGAGACACAGCGAGACTCCGTCTCAAAAAAAAAAAAAAAAAAAAGAATTCCAGTTTCTCCCCATCCTCACTAACACTTGTTACTTTCTTTTTTTATATATAGTAGCCATCCTAATGAGTGTGAGATAACATTTTGTTGTAGTTTTAATTTTCATTTTCCTAATGATTAGTGATGTTGAACATCTTGTTATGTTCTTCTTGGCCATTAGTATATGTTTTTTGGAGAAATGCCTATTAAGTCCTTTGTACATTTTGACTTTGGGTTTTGTTGTTGTTGAGATTTAGGAGTTTTCTGTATATTCTGTATATTAATCCCTTATCAGATGTGAATAGCAATATATTTTTTGTTTTTTAGTTTCTTTTGAATAATAGTATACTTTTAATCAAAACTTTTATTTTAAAATTTAATATTTTTGAGATAATTTAAGATAATATTTTTGCTAAAGATGTATTCACAATTTTTCATGCATTTCAAAAATATTTATGAAACATCTACTCTGTGCCAGGCACTTTTAAAGATTATCTTAGATATAAATAGTGATCAGTTAAACATCTACTGCAAACCCTACCAAATTGTTATTGCTTCAGGGTAGAGTTAACTGGTTGTTAATACCAATCCTGTGAGCTGTTTAGGTAGTAACATTTTCTTTTTAATGATGAAACAATAAGGCTCTGGGTAGTTGAGAGGCATGTCCACATTTTCTGCCTCACCTGGGACAGATCCAGGAAGAGGACTCGGATGTTCTGACTTCCAGGTCAAAATTCCTACCACAGCTGAGACCCTTATCTCTGCAAGCATTCTTTTTTATCCAAATAAAGAATGCAAGAAGATTTAAAGGTGAATATTTTCCTGATTATAAGAAACAAACAAAAAACCTCCCTCTGTTTTCAATACTTTTTTAGGCTCATTAGTTAAATAAAACAAATGGGAGACCAATTAAAAGTATGTTGATCTATTTTTTAAAGAAGGGTCTATTTCAGAGAATATTTTTTAACCTAGTCCTGGATAGATAGCTATATATGCTGAGTATGTGGACATAACACAGAGATTTAATCCAGTTTGAATTTTGTGTACATTTAATTATTTTTCCAGGATTTTTACTCTTTTAGACTGGCCTACCACCAGTGATTTGGGAATCAGTAATGCTTTGTACCTTTCAGAAAAATTGAGCGCCTCACTTGGTTTGCCCTTTTATTTGACATTAAGAAATCGGCGGACATAAGAATAAGGCTAAGGCAAATGGATTCATCTGGTGATAGGGCAAAGTGTGGACTGTGGAATAAGAAAGTCTCAGCAGAAAGGCTGAGGTGCAGTCTGCTCACCAGAGCGAGACATTTTCTGTTCAACTTTGGAGATTTAATAATAGCTTTATGATGGTCACTCCTGGTGGCATGGCTAAAATGCTCTGACCTGGGAGCTGTGGGGAATTTATAAAGTCATGAGCTTGGTAGGTGAAAATCTTAATAGAAATTGAAATTTGACTCTGTCAGAGATTTAATTGTGTCCCCTCAAAAAAGATATGTTGGTATCCTAACCTCCAATACCTCGAGATGTGACTTTAGAGGGAGATAGGGCCTTTACAGAAGAAATCAAGTGAAGATGATACTAGGGTATTCCCTAACTCAGTAGGACTGATGTCCTTATAGAAAGCGGGAATTTTAACACAAAGACAAGCCTACATATACAGGGGGAATGCCATGTGAGTGTGAAGACAGCTTGGAACAGATACTTCCTTCACAGTCCTCAAAAGGAACTAACCCTACTGACCCTCAGGTTCAGATTTCTAGCCTCCAGAATTATGAGACAATAAATTTCTGCGCTTAAGCTACTCAGATTGTAGATTTCTAGCCTCCAGAATTATGAGACAATAAATTTCTGCGCTTAGGCTACTCAGATTGTGGCACGTTATTACAGCAGTCCTGGAAAACTAATACAGGCTCATGCTCCTTGCTGCCTTTTATCAGATAATCCACCAGTAAGCATAAATTTAATGAGACCGCATTATGTGAAAACCTCTGGGATAGTGCTAAAGAATTGAAAAGCACAAGAACTTGGCAATCTAGTTAAGTACAAAAGACACAATCCTAGGAAACTCAAAGTAACAACACAAGATAATATTTGATTAAGTGAATGAAGTAGAACTATATACCAGTGTCTCTCAACCCTGAGTAAAACAAAATTCCCTTTTTTGGTACATTTTTTATAGCTTCATTAAGAAAATCACATACCATAAAATTCACCAATTTAAAGTGTACAGGATACAAGTTCTTAGTTTGCAAAAGAAAAAACTAAAGTGAAGAGGTTAATAGTTCACAGTATATTCTATATAGTTTTTAGCATAGTACAGACTACACTATGACAGATGGTATAATACAGATTTGTGATAGCACAAATCACAGATTTGTGTAACCATAATCATTATCTAATTCTAAAACATTTTCACCTCAAAAAGAAACCCCATACCATTAATAGTCACTCTGCATTCTTAATCTTGCCCCAGCCCCTGGCAACCACTAATCTACTTTCTGTTACTATAGATTTGCCTATTGAGAGCATTTCACATAGATGAAATCCTACAACATACGACCTTTCGTGGCTGACTTTTCACTTAGCATAATGTTTCAAAGTTCATCCATGTTGCGGCACGTATCAGTACTTCATTCCCTTTTATTGCTATAGGGGAGGCAAAATTTTACCTCTACCCTTTTAGGATTTTTGGCTGGACATGAGAATTAAATTGACATCAGACAGATAAACAAGAGAAAAGCACTTACACACATTTCATGTGACACAAGAGACCTCATAAGGAAATGAAGACCCAAAGAACTGGCAAAACCTAGATGCTTTTATGCTAGGTGTAACAAAGACAGGCAATTGTAGAAAAGTGACTAAGCCATATGGGGAGGCTAAAGGAAGATAAGAATTATTTTTAACAAGGCCCACTTGCACAGAACTCTTTCTGCTATAATTCCCTGTCAAAGAATGCTTTGCTTTCTGCTGGTAAGTGAGGGCATCTTTCACACAGGAGTTTCTGTGGTCTGTTTTCAGGAAGAAAAGAGTAGATGAGAATGCCTTTCTTGTATCTGCTGTTTCTCAAGTGCCTTTAGCTCAAAATAATCTTTATGTCAAAAAGGCATATTATGGCATATTATGGGGTGCCACTCTTCATTACCAAATAATATTTCATCACATGACTACACCACATTTTATTTATCCATTTATCATTTTATGGACATTTAGGTTGTTTCCACATTTAGACTATTGTGAATAATGCTGCTGTGAACATTTGTGTACACGTATTTGTATGGTGTCTTCATTTCTCTTGGATAGATGCCTAGGTGAAACTGCTAGATTATAAGGGTACTGTAACTCTATATTAAGCATTTTGGAAGAAAAAAAGAAAGTATTACTTCCTCCTACTGTTGTTTTTTATGTTATTATAATCTCTACTTAAATACATTCAAACGTCAGATCCATCCTGTCTAAAATAGACCTTCTCCCCACAATCACTCAAACACACAATCCTTTTTAATCTCCTTCACAGCATTTATCACCTGAAATTTGCTTACTTCTTTATGTATTCCTATCGCTTGATATTTATTTATTATTACCCATTGCACATTCCTTACTAGAATATGAGCTAGGTCAAAAATCTTGTGTGTCTTGTTCATTTCTGTATTCTCAGTACATATCATTGTGCCTGGCACAAAGTAAGTGCTCAGTAAATAGTTAACACAGAATAAGGAATTAAAATAAAAACTTTATCTGAATACCTTAAGGATCCTAGCGTTTCTTGAATTCCAGTTTGAGAAACTCTTGCATGGATAGGATGTCCTATATAAGAGGTTCCCTCAAAATGAAGGCTAGAAGCTCATGGGAGAAATGGGACTTGAACTGAACCATAGATTTCAAACAAAGAACAGTATGACCGAAAGGCAAAGATGTCAGGGTCCACCGAGAGTATTCAGAGTCTCACTATTGCAGTTTTTATAAAATGGGTTATTGATTAATCCATATTCATAATATGGATTATTGATTAGACCTCTTTGTGTTGCATGTCACAGAATCTAAAGTCGAATTTACTTACCAACAAAAAATTATGTATTGACTCACATAACTGTGATGTACAGGATTAAATAAATCTCAAAATCAACTTGATACAGAAACCTATATGGCATCCTCAGAGTTTTGACTCTTTTTCTGTCTCTCAACGCCCCTCATCTCTATGTGTTTACTTTGTTCTCTAGCAGATTAATTTCATCTGTAGGGTGATGTGGTGCCTGATCACCTCAAGCCTGTGTCATCATGACTGGTGATTCAAAAGTAAGACAGAGTCTCTTTCTCTAAGCACCCATATAGCAAGTCTCAGAGAAACTCGCAATTGATGCTCTGTAAGTCCCGTGCCTATCCCAACAACGAAGTGGGATAGAGTTCTGATTGGCTGGGACTGGATCACACTGGAGAGGGACATATCTTTCATGCCACATGGCCAAGAGGCTTTCACTTCACCCAAACTAGATAAAGAGATTCCCTATTGAAAAGAAGCATTCTGGTCTCAGAAGAAGGGAGGATGGTGCTAAAAAAAACTGACAATAACAACAACAATAGTAGCATAATAATTCTACAGTAAAATAGGCAAAGAAAACTTTTCTGGGACATAGAAACTAGACTTTTTAGACCAAGAGAGGATGAAATTTATATGCATGACTGTGCTAGAAAACTCTTCCTTACAATTTCTCTTTTAAGACAGACACATTTCTAAAATCCAGCAGCAAGGTTTCTTTTTGAAGATGAAAAGCCCTGCATATGGGCTGCAAACTTATGATTAACTGAGCGTAGGATTTGGTAAAGAGTTCTATATTCATTTTGTCTACACATTTTTTAAAAATGTGAGTCTCCCTAAAAGGACTCATTTTCATCTCTCTGAGCCCTTAATACAGAAACATTAGTTTCTCATGGGAAGAGTTCACAATTGCTTCTCCATGTTACATCCATCTGAGCATCACTCCCTGGGGGAAACTGGCATCTGAGAATCTAGACTGCTTTCCACTGTGTCTGTCTATTTTAAATTGTTTGTTTTTCTTTAAGAACCCAAACAAGAAATACCATTAGTGGGAGCACCAATTAGGAAGCCCCAGTGAAGAAAAAGGGATTAAATAAAATAATACTCATTCTGAACATATACTTCCATTATCCCACTGTCTCTCCAAACTGTGTTCTTTAATTGAGGTCAAATAAGAGATCTGTTATTTTAGCTAGCCCAATGAGCAGGATGAATAAAAAATAAAAAGTAGATAAACAAGACCTGAATACTTTTTTGAATGGCTGATCATAGAATTCAGTGTCTTTATTGGTAAGTAAAAGGACAATGCTTTGACTATGGAATTGTCTCCTTTATTTAAAAAATACACTCCTTAAATCATTCACAAAGTATACAGAGAACACTGCCACACTTCTCATACCAAGGAATGGGCACAGAATATGTTTTTTTTTTAATTACTCAGACTTTGTCTCAGGGAGTTCACCAATAGGAAAGGAAACTGACAAGAGAAAAACTAAGTCAAAAGTAGAACTTCTAAAAGTGTTTTAATAAAGGTATAGGCAGGCTTATATAAGAGACAGGACCATATAAAATCAAAGCAATTAACTTCAAAAGAGGAAGATAGGATAAATCTTGGCTAAGGGGGTGGCATTTAAGCTGGAATTTGAAAGATGCATACATTCATAATAGGCAAATGAGTGAAGGTGTTCTCTTGTTCAATGTTCTATTTATTCATTCATTCTTGGTTGTTCTTAACTCATTCGGTACAGTGTGCCCTTACAATGGAGAGTGATGTTCATTAGAGAGCATTTCCAACCCAACAGTACATGTGATCTGTGCTACATGTTATTATCATTAATGAGGCTAAAAATTCTATAAACTAATTATTTTACTTTTTTCAAAATTAGGTATAGCAATCCAGGACTTAACAAAATATAAAATTCTCCACCTCTGACACTTATGGACTTGTTCTATCTCCTCTACTTGGCTCTGTCTACACAGGCTTTTTCTCTCCTCCTTGTTTGAAATGACTTAAGAAGTCAATACATAGTACATCTTCTGGTGGTGAAAATGTTGTGTTGTGTTCCTTACGATTCAGTTGCTTGCATGTGCACGATGGAGTCCACTGCATTTCTAAGGTCACAGTAATTGGCAGGTGGAAGAAGTTCCATGCTATCAACTTTGAGGAAGGCTCTGGCTGCCTTCCTGCTTGACAGCGCAGTGAGAGAGATGAAATCTGCGTAAACTGACTGTGGGATGCATAACAAACAGCCCGGGCCATCAAACTGTATTGTTTTTAACCAACATGCATTATTCCCCCTGAAAAGTAAAATCTCCTCTTCATATTTTTCTTTCCCCAAAGAATGCATTTTCTTCTTTGGAAACGGCTTCTTTACCTCTCCTAGGCACTCAGTGCCGACAGTTACTGCCCTAAATGATGGATGGGCTCACTCCCCAGTGGCTCTTCTCTGCCTCTTGTCAGTGGCACTAGACAAGCTGGCAAAGCTCTTCTGGTCTGTAGGGCTCTTTGAGACCTGTCACTGCCTCCTGTCAGCTGGGCTAGAGTAAATCCTCTTAAATCTATTGACCTGACCTCAGCCTTCCTCTCTCTCAAGAAGCTACTTCTCCTTAGCCTCCCGTATTTCCCACAGATTCAATTTCTCATCAAAGTATTGGGTGCCGACTTTGGGCCAGTTGCTGTCTCCATGTGATGGACAGCTCACCAGAATGGTAGGTTTCCGTAGATGGCTCAATTAAAGTGAGCATTCTATTCCTCAGTGGAGCTGTGATCCATAAAGGGATTGTGTTCTAAATCTTTACATTAAAAAAAAAAAAAAGCATTTTGAGTAAAAATTAACTTTGAAAATCTCACATTGGAGACCAACATACCACTCTCAATAGGTTCAACATAACCAGATTTTCCTCCAGGGCTGGAACAGATTGCTATTTCTTCGTTTGGACATGAGATGAATTAATTTGTTTTTTATTTTAGTAGCCATTGTGTAAAATCACACTTAGCAGGACAAGAACCTCATGCTATAGAAGCAATGGGGAATGAAACTCAGCTGCAATATCAGCCTATGACTGCTTCAGCACTCATGGTCATCTAGGACAGGTGCTTGTTTACTAGAATGGCCACTAAAGTGACCCACACTAATCAACCTCTCTCCCCATCCCTTCTTTCTTCTCCCTCCTTCTCTAACCTCCTCTCCCTTCCCACCCTATCCCTCCATATGTTTTCTTCTCTTCTCCCTCTTCTCCATTTTCTTCACTCTTTGCTGCTAAAACACTTGATTGATAACTTGAAGTAGGTTGCTAAACAATCCCAGGGTACAATTTGTCTTCCATGCCCTGCTGCCCCTGGGTTTAATTATGCCTTACAAATGTTGGCTGTGCATCTTGAGTGCAGGGGGCCTTTCCTTTCAGCAGAGCCTCATATCCTGCTCCTTCAATACTCAGGCAGAAGGATACCTTTTCTCCATTTCAATACCTCCATCTGTTTCAGATTTGCCCCACTCTTCCATCCCTTAGAGTTTGGCTAGCCCATGTATGGTAGGTGCTTCCAGAACATCAGTTCCAAATATGATGCTCTGCAGGCTACAATAACAATGTCCTCTTTAATTTTTTTCCAACTCGATCTTTCCAGTCCTATATCCTTAATCACTGGAAAAATGCCTTGCTCCTTCGTTCTAGTCAGAACTTCATCTCACACATCTTTCTTCTACCCAAAATGCTCTTTTTCTTCTGCCTATCTAAATGATATTCATTTCTTTAGGATCAACTTAAGTACTAGTCCCTTCTGTCAAGCTTTCTCTGATCTATTGATTCCGCTACTCACCTTCCCCAATACTTGAAGTCTATATTTAGCACTTAGTGATAATTCAATGATGTTGTTTATTCAATAAGGCCCTCATATGTCCATGGTCCAGATGTGTTTGACAAATGTTTATTCTGCCTGCATCATGTTTTAAAATTTTTAAAATTAGTTCTCACTGTTATAAAATGAAAAATTTTTCTATCTAAATTCTGATTTCCTGCTTCTTTTCTCCACTAAAAAAGGAAGATTTGCAACATTGGACCTGCATTTCCCCCTGGCAGAAATCAGCTGCAACAGAATGGTGATTGCTCTTCTTCCCACTCAGCTGAGGCACAATCTGTCCTGTACCAACGGTCCCACCCAACTCCCTTTTTTCATTTATAGTATCGACCCCCAACTATGTAAAGCCCTTAATACAATGTCTAGCAATAACTGCGGCTCTGTTCATAGTCCTGGTTATGATGTATCTCACATTTGTTACTGATTCATTTCTTACCTTCCAAGTAGACTGAGACTTCCTTGAGAATAGGGGCCATATGTGAGGAGATGATCAGAGACTTTTTCTGGGGAAAAACTCATTGGGATTGGTAAGAGACTTTCTAATAAGCAAATAATGTTACTTGAGCCTTTTATTTGTGAAACAAGAATAAGGGAGGTGAACATGCCCCTGAGTAGAGGGATTTAGGAGCCCTAGTTGCCAAAACAAGGAAAACAGCAGATCAGTGTGGCATTATTTCCCAAAACAAAAAGCCTAGAAATTGAAATGAATGAATGTGTCTTAAATCAGACTCACTTTTATTCTATTTCAGTCATTTAATCAAGGAAGAGTAAGTTAGCCCCTCTGATATGGCATTTATTGTGCAGAGTCCTAGAGATTCAAGGATACTTAAGATAAGAAGTCTTTAGGATTGTACTAAAAGTTTATCAAGGAGAGAAAAAACACCCCAGAAATCATTTCTCAGGTTTATTAAAATATCCCTTTTGTTATATTGTTTATTCTTGTCTCCCTGGTTACTACCAGAAAAACATACTTCAAAATCAGAAGAAGCTAAGCAAGATGATATGGAAGCAAGTGAAGAAGCTCATAATTTCAGAGCTAAAAATCACACCAGGAATCACTAAGGGCACAGTCCTTATTTGCAGATAAGGAAACTGAGGCTGTATGTGTGGCAATGTGCCACTCACATCTCCCACTAAGGGGACCATAACTGACACATCCCCAACTGGTGTCCCCTGGACCCACCCCAAAGTTCACACCAAGTTCATTCCTCCCCCACTCTGCTCCTAGCAATGACAGCTGCAGGAGGTGATGCTAGTGGAGATCTATTCCTCCACTATCTGGCCTAACCATCAGCCTGGCCTAACCTTTCTTATAACCCAGGTGCAATTCTCTTTCCTTCCCCCAGTCCTTTTGTGGATTTCAGACCTGCATTGCAGTCTGATGCCACTCACCAGCCACTCCTGCTTCCTCCCCTTTAACCTTCACAGGCATTTCCTCATTCAGTTACTTGCACATCTAACCCAGTCTTAGTGCCTACTTTTTGGAAAAACCAAATAGACACACTATGTAAGCGTAAGTGATAGTTGAGGTCATAATTGAAAAAGAAGGAGGAATGAACTAATTGAAGGATTGGGGGTGGAAGGTGCATTAATGATAGAGAAATAAGCATGTGCAAAGTCTCCTGGGTGACTAGGAGCATCACTCCTTTAGGAAAACTAAAGGCCACAGTAGCAGGAACTGAGAGAGTAGGATAAGTAGCATTAAGTGACATTACGCTCAAGTAGTGTCACTTGAGCATGTTTACACAGCTGGTGAGCACCACAGCTGGTGCCTGGACCCAATATACTTGATACCCAATCTAGTGTTCTTTCCATTAAACCTCTGTCCTGCCATGATCCTAGACAGAGAAACTCCTGGATGGATAAAATGTTGTTGACAGAGGGAAAAAGAAATGGCTAGGCTAGGAGCCGCTATTCTTGGGAGAAAAGTGGATCCTGGAAAAAAGCCTAGACCAGAAACATCTCCTAGGTTTTGAACTAGCATGTGGTCCACGTATTTTGCTCACCATATCCTATTACTTTTCTGGGAAAAAACCAAGTGTGGTGGGAAGAGTACCAGCTTTAGAGACACAGAGACCTGGATTCAAATTCCAGCTCTGCCATTTATGAATGATAGTTGAGGTAATAATTGAAAATTCAGGAGGAATAAACTAGTTGAAGGATTGGGGATGGGAGGTACATTAATGATAGAGAGATCAGCATGGGCAGAGGCTCCTGGGTGAGTAGGAGCATCACTCCTTTAAGAAAACTAAAGGCCACAGCGGCAGGAGCTCAGAGAGTAAGGTGAAAGTGGCATAAGATAAAGCCAAAAGAGTAAGCAAAGGTGAGAACACATGGGGCCTCGCAGGTACGATATGAACCATGTTAGAACAATTACAGAACATTCTAGGGCTTTAAACAAGTGTGTAGGCTTCAGGGAAGGCAAAAGGATCAGATTTTCCACTTAAAACTATCACTTTAGTTCTAGTGAAAACAGCTGGAGAGGGCCAGCATGGATGCTGGGACACTTAGGAGAAAAAGGCAAAGGAAATGGTGGCTTGATCTTGGGTGATGAAGACTAAAGGAAGTGGGTTGATTGAAAAGAAGGTTGGGAATTTAAAGCGACAAGATTTGTTGATTGATGGGATCTGGGAGGGGCAAGGTAGACACCTAGGTTCAGGAGTGGTGTGACTCCATTGCCTGTTTCATTTGGTCTTGTGCTACACCTGTGATAAGTACCCATTGACTACTTGCTGTTTGATGGAGAACAGAAGCTAGAGGTGTTCATCCCACCAATCCTGGAAAGAGGAGCGATTCCAATTTGCATCACCTCAAAGAGCTGGCACAGAAGGAAGAAGCAGGTGTGTGCCCCAGAGCAGAAGTGATTTTGTTGGCAAGGGAAGACATTAAACTGGGGCTTCAGCTCCATCTTGCTGACCTTATACAATATGTTCTCCTGAGCAGAGGGGAAGAAATAAGGTCATGGAATAAAGGCCAGACATGATGTAATGACAAACGTCTTCAGTTACCAGTTCTATTCTGGCTAAATGGCAATAATCAGAAAGTAAATTTGAAAAGCAAAGAACAATTTTCTTTTATCACAGTCCTATGTCTGAAACCTGGCTTAACCACAAGCCAAATTTTTTATTGAACTATGGTGTCTGTTGAATGCCTACTCTGTGTTCCCGGTAGTGTGAATTTATGGCATTGAGCTTTTCTTGGGAGATAGACATTGATCAAATATTCACACAAATAACATATAATTGCAAAGTGAGATGAGTGCTAGGAAGAAAAAAATTTATGCTACTATAAAAACATCTAAGGGAATTTTTGGTCCAGACTGTGGGGCCAGGAATCTTAGCTTTGAAGAACAAGTTGGCACTGATCAGGTGAAAGGGACAGTGGATGCCTTATGGACAAGCATTTGAGGAGGAGGGAACAGCCTAAGCCGACTGCATGGCATGTATTATTAGGACTTGCTTTTCCAGTGTTCCTCCCCTTGCTCCAGGGAATCTTCCCATTAGAAAGGCAATGCAGTGAGGGTAGGGTAAGATAGTAGGAAGCTGTAAGTGAACTACTGTGCAGGATCAAGGCTACAAACAGTAGCTTCAACAGTAGCAAAACATGCTTAACGAGAACACCATTGTGCCTTGCAAGGACTGAAATTATGACTTTTTTTTTTTTTTTTTTTTTTTTTTTTTTTTTTTTTAGAAAGTGTCTGCCTCTGTCACCCAGGCTGGAGCACAGTGGCACTATTACAGCTCATTACAACCTCTGCCTCCTGGGCTCAAACCATCCTCCCACCTCAGCCTCCCGAGTAGTTGGGATTACAGGTGTGCACCACCATGCCTGGCTAATTGTTTTCTGTTTTTGTTTTGTTTTGTTTTGTTTTTTGGTAGAGACAGTGTTTCACCATGTTGCCCAGTTTGGTCTCAAACTCCTGGGCTCAAGCAATCTACCCACCTCAGCCTCCCAAAGTGCCAGGATTATAGGAGTGAGCCACAGCACCCAGCCTGACTTATTTTCTTAAGAGGGTACAACATGGGTGTCATGAGTGTTAGTAATGAATAAAAGAAAATGTCAACCACCTTCATTCTGTAGCCTAAGGTAACACAGATATTTTCCCACCATGCTGTAAGCTTCCTGAGGAAGACTATGTCTCTTTGATACCTGACTCCCAGTCACCTAGCAAAATGTCTGACTTGTCTGTTAGGAAATATTAAGTATTTCTATTTGAATTTATATTACTGAATTTTTATTACTATTTTAGGATGTGGGAAATTAATTGAAAATGTATCTTCTAAGGCTGCTAGAAGTCACTTCTCAAGTCCTTTGGGGTTTATTCTCCTTTTGAGGATTATAGTGGATATCCAGGTCTTGGATCATTTATTCAACAAATGTTTATTGAGCATTTGACATATGCCAGATACTATGCAAGGCATGTGGATATAATGTGGATATAATGTAACAGCTGAGACTGGAATGTGGATAAGTAATTATAATAAAGTCTGGTGTGTCTTAACACCCAAAGAAAGCAGAAGAGAAAGTTTCAAATTAGAGGTAGCCATTACTTTTTGTGATTTTAATATGCCTAAATTTTGATTACCAAGGTCTAGTTGAATAAATCCCCCAAGAGCATGGATCAAATTGCAGTTACCTGAGCCTATCAACTGTAACTGTATAAAGTACAAAAATACATTTTTAAAAATCACAGAATACAGCTGGGCACAGTGTCTTACGCCTGTAATCCCAGCATTTTGGGAGGCCAAGGCAGGTGAATCACCTGAGGTCAGGAGTTTGAGACCAGCCTGGCCAACATGGTGAAACCCCATCTCTACTAAAAATACAAAAATTAGCCAGGAGTGGTGGTGTGCACCTGTAACCCCAGCTACTCAGAAGGCTGAGGCAGGAGAATCGCTTGAACCTGGGAGGTAGAGGTTGCAGTGAGCCAAGATTGCACCACTGTACTCCAGCCTGAACAACAGATCAAGACTCTGTCTCAAAAATAAATAAATTAATTAATTAATTTAAAAATAAAATAAAAATAAAAATCACAGAACAGTTGTAATTTTTCCCATGATTGTACAGGTTCAGTTTGCATTGTCATTTTTATAGGCTGGCACTACTTTGCAAAGCAAGGAGTACCTGTACTTTGGTTTGTCTTTATTATAAACTTTTATATTGATGTGTAAAATATACAGGAAAATGCACACACAAGTCATAAGTGTACAACTTGATGAATGATCACAAAGTAAACACTTTTGCGTGACGCTACCAGCATGAAGCAGAACATTACCTGCATCACAGATATCTCCCTTGTGGCCCCTCCCCAGGCGTAAGTCCTGTCTTGATTTTTAACAGCATAGATTAGTTTTGTCTGGTTTTGAAATTGATGTAAATAGAATCAGTAGGTACTCTTTTGTGTCTTTCTGTCCCTCAACATATTTGTGAGAGTTGGCCACGTTGTTTTCTTTGGCAGTAGTTCATTTTTATTACTGTTCAAAATCCCATTGTGCAAATTTGCCACAATTTTAAAAATCCATTCTACTGTTGATGAACATTTATGCTGTTTCCTGCTTGGGGGCTATTATAAATAATGCTGGAATAAACATTCTAAAACATCTCCTTTGGTACACATGTTCACACATTTCTCTGATTATGTACTTAAGAGTGAGATATGTAGGTTATAGGTTAGGCACATGTTCATCTTTTAATAAATACTGCAATTGGTTTTCCAAGGTAATTGTACCAATTTTTACTCCCATCTAAAAAACACAATTGCTCCACATTCTCACCAATATTTGATATAGTTAAGTGGTGTTTTGGTCACTTGTTTTGTTTTCAAATGTCATTCTGGTGCATTTATACTGATAAGTCATTGTGGTTTTGTTTGCATTTCTCAATGACTAATAAAATTGAGAACTGTAAAAAATACACTTGCTGGCCACATGTATGTCATCTATTGAAAAGTGTCTGTTCATGCCCTTTGCCCAGTTTTTACTGGGGTTGTTTCATTAGAGAAATGCAAATCAAAACCACAATGGGAGACCGACCATCTCACACCAGTCAGAATGGCTATTCTTAAAAAGTCAAAAAGTAACATATTGGCAAGGTTGTGGAGAAAAGACTGCTTACATACTGTTGGTGGGAGTGTAAATTAGTTCAACCATTGTAGAAAGCAATGTGGCAATTTCTCAAAGAGCTAAAAACACAACTGCCATTTGACCCAGCTATCCCATCACGGGGTATATACCCAAAAGAATATGAATCATTCTGTCCTAAAGACACATGCATGCGAATGTTCATTGCAGCACTATTCACAATAGCAAAGACATGGAATCAGCCTAGATGCCCATTGATGACAGATTGAATAAAGAAAATGTGGTACATATATACCATGGAATACTACGCAGCTATAATAAAGAATGAGATCATATTTTTGTGGGTACATGGATGGTGCTGGAGGCCATTATCTTTAGCAAACTAATGCAGGAAAAGAAAACCAAATACCACATATTCTCACTTCTATGTGGGAGCTAAATGGTGAAAATGCATGGACACATGGAGGGGAACAACACACATTGGTGCTTACTGGAGGGTGGTGGATGGGACGAGGGAGAGAGTCAGAAGAAATAACTATTGGGTACTGGGCTTAGTGCCTGGGTAACAAAATAATCTGTACACCTAACCCTCATTACACGAGTTTACCTGTGTAACAAATCTGCACATGAACCTCTGAACCTAAAATAAAAACTTTTTAAAAATTGAGTACTTTTAAACTTATTTATTGGTTATTTGCATTTACTTTTCTGTGAATTAACTTTCTATATATTTTGTCTTTTTAAATTAGGTTATCTGTCTTTTTCTTACATATTAATTGGAGTTATATATTGTGGACAGAAGTTCTTTACTGACGATTTTTATCTTGATCACTTTACTAGGAGTGTCAGTCTTGTAAGACTTTTCTCAACCATCTTTTCACTCTTGGTTCTATTGTTTATTGTTTTTCTAATTCATTTATTTCTGCATGTTATTTACTTCTTTAGGGTATGTTAATTTGGTATACTTACACAATTTCTTAAAATTTTTATTTATGTAATTGATTTTCATTTTTCTTTTCTAACATAAATAAGGCTTATTTTATCATTCTACTCATGACTTTAATTGTATCTTACAGTTTTTTTTTATATTTGTTTTTTTATTATCATCCAGTTCAAAATATTCTCTAATTAGTACTGTGACTTCTTGTTTTACACATTGGCTTACAAGTAGAAGGCTTAACTACCAAACCTTTAGGGAGTTCCTCAGTATCTATATTACTGATTCCTAATTTAATTCTCCTCTGGTCAGACGAAATACACTCTACATTTTGAGTTCTTTGAAATGCATTGATATTTGCCTTATGCCCAACAATATTGTCAATTTTAGCATATGTTTAACAAATGCTAAAATAATGCATATTCTGCTGTTTGTTGTTTTGTTTTGTTTTAGCAATAATCTGGCCAGGAGTCATGGCTGATGCCTGTAATCCCAGCACTTTGGGAGGCCAAGGCAGGCAGATCACCTGAAGTCAGGAGTTTAAGACCAGCCTGGCCAACATGGCAGAACCCCATCTCTACTAAAAATACAAAAATTAGCTGGGCTTGGTGGTGCATACCTGTGATTCTAGCTACTCAGGAGGCTGAGGCACAAGAATCACTTGAGGCAGAGGTTGTAGTGAGCCAAGATCATGCCACTGCACTCCAGCCTGGGTGACAGAGCGAGACTTCATCTTAAAAAAAAATCAATAATCTGTATGACATTTAGATCAGTTTGTTGTGTTACTTAAATATTGTATACCTTACTTATTTGGGGATTGTTTGTCTTATTAGGTACCGATGAAAGTATGTTAAATTCTCCTACCATGGTTATGCTTTTTCTTCTTCTTCTTTGTTCCATCAATTTTGGCTCATCATTTTGAGGATGTTTTGTGTTGGGTGCCTACAGATCTATAATTCTCATAGTTTCCTAGTGGATAGACATTCTTATCATTATAAATGCTTCTCTTTGTCCCCAGTAATGCTGCTTCTTGTAAAGTCTGCTTTGTAATTAGTATTGCTATAGCACTTATTTTTTAGTATAGCTTTTTCTAAATTACGTTATGTTATTTTTTTGCCATATTTTATTTTCAACCTTTTGTATCTTTATATTTAAGGAATGCTTGTAAGCACCATAGGATTGAGTTTTTGAAATCCAATCAGGCCCTCTTATCTCTAATTTGGAGCATTTATTCTATTTACCTTTAATGTCACTACTGAAGTATTTAAGTGTAGTCTCTTTGTTTTCTATTTGTCACACCAATTGTGCTACATTTTCTTTCCTCTCTGGCCTTTTATATAAAGTATTTTTTATATTAATTAACTTTTACTTCATTTCTTCCTGTGACTTTTTAGTCATAAATAGCTTTATTCTTCTTTTGGTGGTCACCCTAAATATCACAACACTCATACTGACTTACCAGAGTCTAATATAAATTAAGAGTTTTACCATTTATCACATTACACAAGAGTGCATTACCCCCTCTAAACCTTTTTGTTTTTCATTGTGGCAAAATACACTTCTTCCTCATTTTTTGTACTATTGTTTTAAATGTAGTCAATTCTACATATATTCTAGACCCCGTAAGACATTGCACTTAGGGTTTTATTATACAGACAACATTTCTTGGATTGATCCGCATATGTGTGCTTCCTGTTGCTCTTCATTTCCTTCTGAGAAAGGGAGAGCTTTGTGCTTCCTTCTGAGAAAGTTTCCTTCCCCTGGAAGAATTCCCCTTAGCAATTCCTCTAGTGCAGGCCTGGTAGTGACAAATGCCTGTAAGTGTTATTTTTCTAAGAGTGTATTTATTCACTTTCATTTTTTGGGTGTAGTTTCTATGTTGATAGAATGTTTCTTTAAGCATTTTGAAAACGTCATTCCACTGCCTTTCAGCTTCTATTGCTTCTGTTGGGAAGTCAAATACTAGTGTTACTGTTCCTTCTTTGAAGATTATACTTAACTTTTTTCCTAGCTTCCTTCAAGATTTTTTTCTGTTTGGTTTTAAGCAGCTTTACTATGATACGCTTATGTATTTATCTTGTTTCAGGTTCCTAGCCATTCTTGAATCTATGCAGTTTCTAGCATTTCTTAATGTATTTTGTCTATTTGGGAAAATTCTCAGTCATTACCTTTTCAAATATTATTTCTGTCTCATTCTCTCTCCTTTCCTATTGTAACCCTAA
The DNA here is from genome assembly GCF_049350105.2 of Macaca mulatta. NCBI lineage: Eukaryota > Metazoa > Chordata > Mammalia > Primates > Cercopithecidae > Macaca > Macaca mulatta. The sequence continues at coordinate 142,199,406 of NC_133407.1, read as the reverse complement.
AAACACATGTTAGATCTTTTCATTGTTTTCTGTATATCTCTTATGTTCTTTCCTGTATTCTCTATCTTTATTCTCTGTGTTTCAGTCTAGGCATTTTTATCTTACCTATCGTCTAGTTCACTAACCATTATCTTCTTATATCTAATCTCCTGTTAAACTTATGCTTTGAGATCTTAATTTCTGTAATTTTTTTTCTTTTGAGACAGAGCTCACTCTGTCACCCAGGCTGGAGAGCAGTGGCGCAATCTCAGCTCACTGCAACCTCTGCCTCCGGGGTTCAAGTGATTCTCCTACCTCAGCCTCCCGAGTAGCTGGGATTACAGGCGCCTACCACCACCGGCTAATTTTTGTATTTTTAGTAGAGGAGGGGTTTCACCGTGTTGGCCAGGCTGGTCTCAAACTCCTGACCTCAGGTGATCCATACACCTCTGCTTCCCAGAGTGCTAGGATTACAGGCATCAGCCAGCCCACCCAGCCAGTTTCCGTAATTTTTAATTGTAAATTTTTATTTGATTCCTGTTCAGTTTTTAGTTCTCAACAAGATTTCTGATTTTTTTCTTTATGTTTGTAAACAGGTATTTTCCCCTGGTATGACTACTTATTTTGAATAAACATTGAATAGTAAAGGCAATTTGAGGCATTTGTGTGATTTTGTATTTCTCCAGAGGAGAAGTAAGAAGGAGTCATAGAGCAAGTATCAAAGCTAAGGAACTTTCAGGAAAATATCTCAGTAAAAATGAAGATAAGAGTGTGATTCTAAAGTGATTTTTTAAGAAGACAGAAAAATGTAAGGTGGTACCTCAAAAACTCTTTTAAACAAAGCCTTATAAGGGTATTAAGAAAAAAATCTCACAGATGCTTTTTGCTAAATAATCACAATCAGACTCCTATGAATATTCATTTTATTATTTCATGCTGGTCCCACAGGGGTCCTGGGGTAGAGAAAGATAATTATTTCAAAGAGATTTGTGAGGTGGGCTTTTAATAGATGGGTTTGCAAATTTACATGCAGGAAGGCCATTATGCTTTTAAAGAAATTATATCAACTTGTTTTGAAAAGGACAAAGATAGAATTAATAGAGGCAGAAAGTAGAGTAAGAATGATACTCAGTTGCAAACACAGGCAATTTCTTCTGGATAGGGAAAGATGACTGAGAAGGTGAACCAAGAATCCAGAAGGAAAGTTAAGATTCCTGGAAAATAACAGAACCTTAGTTAAGAAACTGAAGGGTGTATCTGGTTGGATTCAAACTTGCTATGGGCCAGAAATTGCTTCTACCTCCTGTTTTCCTCTTTTTAAAATAGAAATACATAGAGTGGTTATCCTATACCCATCCACACTCATGTGTGGGGCAGAGAGCAAATAATTTATTTCTTCAGCTCATAGGTCTTCAAAATAAGAGGACTCACACTCAAGGAATAATACATAAGGACTCTCATCCACACTAGACCTAGTTTAGAAGACAAGGTCCTGGACTTCAAGTTGATATCAAAATAAGAGGAGACTTTGGGGACTTACAATGAAGAGAAGAGTATATTTTGCAAGTGGAAGGAATATAAAGAATTTGTATCCAGAGGGAAGACTGTTTACTTCAAAGAATTATTTGATAATCTTTCCATTGAATGGTAGGTTCTATATCCTCTTCCTTTGAATCTGGGAAGGTTTGTGACTACTTAAACCAACAGATTTTGAAAGAGGTGGCACTACACAAGTTCTGTGGTTAGGCCAGAAAAGCTACACTCCTCCATCCTGGCCCTGTTGGGACACTTACTCCGGGAGAAGCTAACTGCCATCTAAGAAGTTTGACTACTTTAATCCTATTGTGCTGGAGAGGCCCATAGAGATGCTCTGGTCAACAGTTTCAGCTAAGGCTCCCAGTCAATAGTAAGCATCAGCCCCTGGCTATGTGGACACACTATCTTGGATATACAGTCCAGTTGACCCAGTCCAATTGGTGGGTCTAGTCTCTGCCAACATCTGATTCCGATCATGTGAGAAATTCTAGAGCATCCCTTCTGAGCCCTTCCTGAATTCCTGACCCACAAAATGGTAAGCAAAAACTTTTGAATGGGTTTTAAGTCACTATGTTTTGAGATAATTTATTATGCAGCCATAGTAACCATTCACTAGGTGTGGGACCAGGAATCTATATTTTAACAAACGTCTGTAAATGATACTTTTACATTTAAAAACTCTCAAGTTTTTACAGCAGGGTGTCATGTGTACTGAATTGAGATTTTTTTCCACTTCACCTTACCACCCTAGTAGAGATGGCCAGAGAACAAAGAAATCAAACCAACTTCTGTTTCTAGAAGTGAAACACAAACAATCCAATACCTGAATAAGGAATAATGTCGTGGCTAATGGGGAAGGCAACTCCCAGACTTGCCTCAATTCTTTGATTTAAGGTTCTGGGAAGAGATTGTTTTCTCTCATAGGCTGTACCCCATGCTGTTAGCTCCAAATATGTGGAGCATAAAAAATGCTACTTCATTCTTTTTTTACACCTCCTGCTTCCTTGCCAATGAGAGGGAAGAAAGTAGGGTTTGAGTCATTCATTATCCAAAAGCTCTATTGTGCCTGACTCTGAGGAAAAGGCATATGTGAATGGCATTTAGCATTAAAATGGTCTTTCACATACATGAGAAGCTGAGTTATATTAGCATTTGCATGCAGAAAACTCAGTATTTTCATAATGCTTTATAATCATATGTTGGTTATTTACAGTCCTTTGAATTGTGCAGTACAATCATTCATTAGTTCTTTCTAATGAACCTGCACACCTGGTAACTTTTAGCCCCAATCCTCATTGCTCTTATTTGCTTTTTGCCAGTCATTAAAGATAATAGGGATACACAGGAAAAAAGAGTGTGTTTGTCAGAGAGAGACCAAATGCAGGTGGTGATGAGATTTGAGTAATGCACCTGGGCTCATACATCTCCTTCCCTTTGGATTTTAAGGAGAAAAAAGATTCTAAGTCTTGAAGGTAGTGCTTCTTTTCTAAATCTCTAATTATCTGATCTAGTGCTGGTTTTCCTGAATGATAGAAAAGGAAACAAGATGGGTAACTGTGGATGCTAACAGTATCTATTATCTTCAATGTGATGTCCTTACAGGGAGAAATTTGCTCTATTTAACTTTCCATCTTGACAGACGTGAGTAGGTCTCTATTTACCAAGCTGCTTAAGTGCTCAGCAAACAACTTAGGTTCTTTTAATTAATTTAACAACTCAGGTATAGTTCCATTGGTTTTCTTCTTTTTTCTTTTCCTTTTTTTCTTCCCTCTCAAGACATTTAGGCTGTCATAATCCTACAGAATGATCTAGAACACATAAAATAAAAGTGTGCATTGATGAAGGAATAAAATTTTTAACCAGTCCACATTTTTAGAAACAACCCTTTACTATCTATTACATTGATACTGAAAATAATTAAACATCGTCTTGTGAGTAAGATAATTTCTATGACATTTCTCCTCTGTGTTTACATTCAAAACAGTGTAACAGATGAGAAACAAAGTTCAGGTAATAATGCCAATTGTAGAATTTCTATTTTAAAATCTTGTCCTCTATTTTTCTTATTGTTAAATAGTGTCCTACATAGTTAAAGTATTAAGAAATAACTGGCTTTGTTAATTAGTTATTAAACAATAAAAAGAGGAGGATTTCAGCTTTGGGGAATTTTTTCCTTTTCTTAACTTGTCACTTTCCTGTTAATAATTCGTCCACAAATTTGTTGGGTTCTTGGTTATGAAGTCTTTGCCCAAGCCAATGCCTAGAAGGATTTTTCTTTGTTATCTTCTAGGATTTTTATGGTTTCAGGTCTTTAAGTCTTTGATCCATCTTGAGTTGATTTTTGTGTGAGTTGAGAGATGAGGATCCAGCTTTATTCTTCTACATGTGGCTTGCCAGTTATCCCAGCACCATTTGTTGAATAGAATGTTCTTTTACCACTTTACTTTTTTGTTAGCTTTGTCGAAGATCACTTAGCTGTTAAGTTTTGGCTTTATTTCTGGGTTCTCTATTCTGTTCCACTGGTATATGTGCCCATTTTTATACCAGTACTATGCTGTTTATGTAACTATGGCATTATTATATAGTTTGAAGTCCAATAATGTGATGTCTCCAGATTTGCTCAAGACTGAGCAAGACTTCTTGTTCAGTCTTGCTTTGGTTATGCAGGCTCTTTTTTGGTTCCCTATGAATTTTAAGACTGCTTTTTGTAATCCTGTGAAGAATGATAGTGGTATTTTGATGGGAATTGCATTGAATTTGTAGATTGCTTTGGGAAGTATGGCCATTTTCACAATATTGATTCTACCCATCCATGAGCAAGGGATGTGTTTCCATTTGTTAGTGTCATCTATAATTTCTTTCAGCAGTGATTTGTAGTTTTTCTTTAAGAGGTCTTTCACCTCCTTGGTTAGGTATATTCCTAAGTGTCCCTCTTTTTTTTTTTTTTTTTTTTGCAGCTATTGAAAAGGGGGTTAAGTTCTTTATTTGATTCTTAGCTTGGTTGCTATTAGTGTATAGCAGAACTACTGACTTGTGTACATTAATTTTGTGTCCTGATACTCTGCTGAATTCATTTATCATTTATTTCTAGGTGCTCTTTGGATGATTCTTTAGCATTTTCTAGATATACAATCATATCATGGGCAAACAGTGATGGTTCGACTTCCTCTTTACCAATTTGGATGTCCTTTCTTTGTCTTGTCTGCTTGATCTGGCTAGAACTTCCAGTATTGTGTTGAATAGAAGGGGTGAAAGTGGGCATCCTTGACTTGTTCCAGTTCTCATAGGGAATGCTTTCAACTTTTTCCCATTAGGTATTATATTGGCTATGGGTTTGTCACAGGTGACATAGATATTTGTTATGTCCTCTCCTAGTTTTGGTATTAGGGTGATACTGTCTTCATAAATGATTTAGAGAGGATTCCCTCTTTCTCTGTATTTTGGAATAGCGTCAGTAGGATTGGTACCAATTCTTCTTTGAATGTCTGATAGAATTCAGCTGTCAATCACTCTGGTCCTGAACTTTTTTTGGTCAGCAATTTTTAAATTACAATTTCAATCTTGCTGCTTGTTATTGGTTTCTTCAGTGTTTCTATTTCTTCCTAGTTTAATCTAGGAGGCTTGTATATTTCCAGGAATTTATCCATCTCTTCTAGATTTTCTAGGTTATGCATGTAAACGTGTTCATAGTAGCCTTGAATGATCTTGAGTATTTCTGTCATATCTGTTGCAGTATCTCTCATTTCATTTCTAATTGATCTTATTTGGATCATCTCTCTTCTTTTCTTGGTTAATCTCACTAATGGTTTATCAATGGTATTTGTCTTTTCAAAGAACCAGCTTTTTGTTTCATTTATCTTTTGTGTTTTTTTGTTTGTTTCAGTTTTGTTTAATTCTGCTCTGATCTTTGTTATTTCTTTTCTTTTGCTGGGCTTGAGTTTGATTTGTTCTTGTTTCTCTGGTTCCTTGAGGTGTGACCTTAGATTGTCTATTTGTGCTCTTTCAGACTTTTCAATATAGGCATTCAATGCTATGAATTTTCCTCCTACCACCACTTTTGCTGTATCCCTGAGGTTTTGATAGGTTGTGTCACTATTGTCGTTCAGTTCACAGAATTTTTTAACTTCCATCTTTATTTCATTGTTGACAAAAAGATCACTGAGGAGCAGGTTACTTAATTTCCATGTATTTGCATGATTTTGAGGATTCCTTTTGGACTTGATTTCCAGTTCTATTTCACTGTGGTCTGAGAGTACTTGATACAATTTTGATTTTCTTAAATTTACTGAAACTTGGTTTGTTGACTATCATATGGTCTATCTTGGAGAATGTTACATGTGCTGATAAATAAAATGCATATTCTGCAGTTGTTGGGTAGAATGTCCTGTAAATATCTATTAAGTCCTTGTGTTCTAGGGTATAGTTTAAGTTCATTGTTTCTTTGTTGACTTCCTGGGGTTTTTTTGTTTGCTTGTTTTTTTCTTTAAGTTCTGGGGTACAAGTGCAGAACATGAAGGTTTGTTACATAGGTATACACGTGCCATGGTGGTTTGCTGCACCCATCAGCCTGTCATCTCCATTAGGTATTTCTCCTAATGCTATCCCTCTCCTAGCCCCCCACCCCCTGACAGGCCCCAGTGTGTGATGTTCCCCTCCTTGTTTCCATGTGTTCTCATTGTTCAACTCCCACTTATGAGTAAGAACATGCAGTGTTTGGTTTTCTGTTCTTTTTTTTTTTTTTTTTTTTTTTTTGAGACAGAGTCTCGCTCTGTCGCCCAGGCTGGAGTGCAGTGGCCGGATCTCAGCTCACTGCAA